>NC_032016.1:4340733-4341536 GCF_001865875.1 Lupinus angustifolius
TATCAACTCATCCATAAGGCTATAATATAAGGCATACTCCTCACATAAGGCACCAAGACTCACCATAGGAAAACACTCAAGAAAAGAGCTCTCTCATTCCCCTTTAGAGAAGCATAAGGAAAACCATTCAGCGCTCTATCATCTGGAAGATTATCGCACCCTCATACCTTTGAGATTTCGGAAATGGCTCAACAAGGTATGTTATTCATCTTCACCATGAACTCATTTGGGGTTTCTTCAGTCTGGACCATGGTTGTTCCATTTGGGTTTATTTATGGGCATAAACATTAGGTTGTGGGAACAAAGCCATGGTCATAAGGACTTTCGCGTTTAATCTATGGATTTCGGATGGAGAAATTCTCCAACAAGTGGTATCAGAGTCACCCCAATTTGATTCATGTGTGAAATTAGGTTTTCATGTTCTTTCCCAAATCTGGTTTGATTTAGGGTTTTGATGTTTTTGCCATCAATCGATTAGGAAAAACATTTATGCTTTTCAATATGAACATAAAAAGGATTTGAAATGAATGAATGTAGTTTTTCACTGTTTTTTCTTGAATTTTTTGGATGATTTTTCGAAGAATAGCGATGCAAAAATCGCACTGTTTGTCTTCTGTCGCAATGCTCTCACCCAAGCGAGAGTCTCTCGACCGAGCGAGAGTGGCTAGCTGTTAAGTACTAAATTACAGTCAATATCTGGGTACTTTTTGTTAAGAATTGATTATATTTTTGTACAAATTCTCGTGAATCTAGTGTGTTTTGTTAATTATTCATGAATTGGATCCAAATTTTGTAATAGAAAT
>NC_032016.1:4341636-4342132 GCF_001865875.1 Lupinus angustifolius
TGGAGCGATTTGGAAACGAAGTTTTTAACTAGATTCTTCCCTCCAGCTCGCTATGTGCAAGCAAAGTTTGAGATATCAACCTTCAGGCAGGGTATGGATGAAGCATTCTATGAAGCTTGGGAACGTTTCCAATTGTTGTTGAGAAAATGCCTCAACCATGGACTCGAAGATGTGGATCAACTTAATATATTCTGGAATGGGTTGGTACCTGATACCAAGATGATCTTGGATGCGTCAGCAGGTGGAACAATAATGGACACAGATGCTGGACAGGCCAGAAGAATAATCAACGCTCTATCATCTACAGATAGGCAAGCACAGCATAACAGGAGAACAGTGCAACAAAAGCGGGGAATGCATGATTTGAATACATCAGATGCTATTCTAGCACAGAATAAGATTCTTACTCAACAAATCGAAGCACTCACCAAGCAGATGGCAAGGTTACCTCAACAACTCAATGTTGTGCAGGTTTCTCCACATCAACAAACATTCA
>NC_032016.1:4342232-4343502 GCF_001865875.1 Lupinus angustifolius
GGAGAATTGGAGATTTAGAAATCAAGCCTACAAGGATGACTTTGCAGCTCGCAGATCGATCAATGAAGTTTCCATATGGAGTTGCAGAAGATGTCCTGGTTAAGGTTGACAAACTGGTGTTTCCGGTTGACTTTGTGATTATGGACATTGAAGAGGATGCAGAGGTTCCTTTGATTCTCGGGCGACCTTTCATGAAAACTGCTCGTGTGATTATTGATGTAGATGATGGTAAACTAAAAGTTCGAGTTCAAGATGATGAAGTAAACTTCAACGTCTTTGAAGCCATGCACCATCCGAAAGATAGACAACAATGCTTCAGAGTTGATGTTCTTGAAAAATTATGTCTGACAAGGAATTTTCAGTCGCACAACAGGTGTTCATTGGAGAAAGCTTTGATTGGTGCAGTGGAAGATGCGAATGAAAAAGGAAATGAGGAAATCGAAAGGTGTGTTGCAGAATTAGATGCAAACAACATGGTATTGAATCCGCAGGTTCGATCAGAACAGCTACCAGCAAATCAACAAAGTGAAAGTCAGAAATTAGAGCTGAAATTGTTACCCGCACACCTGAAATATGTGTTTTTGGAAGGAGAAGACAGAAAACCAGTGATAATCAATAGCACTCTATCATCTGATGAGGAGCGGAAGCTGATTGATGTTTTGAGAGCAAATAAAGGAGCCATCGGATGGACCTTATCTGATCTGAAGGGAATCAGTCCCTCTTATTGTATGCACAAGATCCATATGGAGCAGGACTACAGACCAGTGGCACAACCTCAGAGACGCCTTAATCCTACAATGAAAGAGGTGGTGAAGAAAGAGGTGATGAAACTATTGGATGCCGAAATGATATATCCGATTTCTGACAGTACATGGGTTAGTCCAGTTCAGGTTGTCCCGAAGAAAGGAGGAATGACAGTGGTGCAGAATGACAAGAACGAGCTGATTCCGACCAGAACAGTCACTGGATGGCGGATGTGTATTGATTACAGAAAACTCAATCAGGCTACTCGAAAGGATCATTTTCCATTACCATTCATGGACCAGATGATTGAAAGGTTAGCAGGCCAAGCATTCTATTGTTTTCTGGATGGATACTCAGGCTATAATCAGATCACAGTGGATCCAATGGATCAGGAAAAGACAGCCTTTACATGTCCTTTCGGAGTTTTTGCATATAGGAAGATGCCTTTTGGTTTGTGCAACGCACCAGCTACCTTTCAAAGATGCATGCTTGCCATTTTTTCTGATCTGGTGGAAAACTGCATTGA
>NC_032016.1:4343602-4344078 GCF_001865875.1 Lupinus angustifolius
GCAAATTTGGAACCTCCTCAAGACATAGTTGATAATACTTTCCCTACTGAAGATGAGTTTGTAATTCATGAAGGACAAACTCAAAACCCTGAAGAACACGGATAAGAAGTGCAAGACCATATAGCTTTGCATAGATCCACTAGAGAAAGGAGAAATGCAATTCCGGATGATTACATTTGCTTTCTCCTGGAACATGAGGGTGATGGCTTAATGGATAATGATCCATTAAACGTTCGTGAAGCCATCCAAAGTTCCAATTCGGAAAAGTGGATTGAAGCATTGAAAGAGAAGTATAAATCCATGCAAGACAATAAATTTTGGGAACTTGTCCCATTACCAGAAGGTAAGAAACCCATTGGTTGCAAATGGATTTTTAAGACCAAGCGGGATTCTAATGGTAATGTGGAGAGGTATAAGACACGTCTTGTAGCTAATGGTTTTACTTAGAAGGAAGGGATTGACTATAAAGAGACTTT
>NC_032016.1:4344086-4373110 GCF_001865875.1 Lupinus angustifolius
GGAGACAAATTTAGTCTCAATCAGTGCCCTAAAGGAAATCTGTAAATTCAGGAAATGCAAAAGATCCATTATACATCAGCTATAGGGAGTCTTATGTATGCTCAAGTATGTACGCGTCCGGATATAACGTTCATAGTTGGGGTTTTAGGCAGATATATGAGTAATCCAGGAATGGACCATTGGAAAGCAACCAAAAGGGTCATGAGGTACTTAAAGGGCTATATGCTCACATATAGGAGATCAGACCAATTAGAGAACATTAGGTATTCTGACTCCAATTTTGCGGGATGTCAAGATAGTAGACGATCTACTATGTTTATCTGTTAGCTGGTGGTGCGGTTTCTTGGTGTTCTGCCAAGCAAAACCTTGTAGCTTCATCCACCATGGCAGCAGAATATATAGCATGTTATGAGGCATCATTTCAGCCATCATGGCTGAGAAATTTTGTCATTGGGCTGCGGATTGTGGAAATGATTGAAAGACCATTAAAGTTATACTGTGACAATAAATCAGTCGTGTTGTTCTCCAACAATAATAGGAGTTCGGCAAAGTCGAAACACATCGACATTAAGTTCCTAGTTGTTAAGGAAAAGGTACAAAGTGGACAGTTTTTCATGATTGCGGATCCTATTACAAAGGCTATCACACCCAAGGTCTTTCATGAGCATACTACTCACATGGGTGTTCTACAGTGTGAGGATTTTTTGGTTTAGTGGGAGTTAGAAAGTGCACACTTTTATTATGTTCTATGTAATTTCAATATTATGTATGGATACATTGTATTCAAACTTCACTTGATTAATCATTCAGTTTGGTATTTTGTCATTATACTTTGTACAATAAGGTTTTATGTTATTATTAAGGATCTCACTAAAGTTAAGTAGGACCAGTTGAAAATTGACATGTACAGATCATATTCATGTAATTTTCATGCTACACATTTCATGATGTATCTATGTCATTTAGTTGTGTTAATGTTGGTGATCATTGTTGAATTAGCCATTATTGATATAGCGAAGTTCACTGTGATTCGATATGGAGACATGACTAATGGACGGGATAATTTAGGTATGCCTAAGTCATAATGGCAATATTTAAGTGCGCATTAAGGATAACACATATGGAGAATCATATGTGTGACCAGTGGGAGATGTTAGAATTACTGACAATTTATGAGTCACAAATATAATTCTATAATTGTGTTATGGGCCATTATGTAATTAGCTAAAATATAAAATGATCTTAAGTAATTAATTTGGTGGCTAAGGGCATATGGTCATGAAATAATATAAGTGTAGATATCTTCGGACAATTTCTAATTTGATGAAGGGACTGAATCAGAATTATTGCAACTAAAGTAGTAACCACTACGGGGTTACTTTTATGGGTTATGGTCCCCATTTGTAGAGCAACATGTTTTCAGGTGTAAGGGTTGAGGAGAATAAGGTAGGATGAGGATAGTGTTATCCATAAGGATATAACACTATCAACTCATCCATTTGGCATATAACATAAAGCTCCTCACAACACACTATACACTCTCTCTCTAGCACAAGACATTTTCTCATTCCCCTCTAGAGAGAAACTAAGGAAAATCATTCGGCGCTCTATCATCTGGAAGATCATCGCACCCTTACCCTCATACCTTCGAGATTCTGAAAATGGCTCAATAAGGTATGTTCTTCATCTTCACCATGAACTCATTTGGGGTTTCTTCGGTCTGGACCATGGTTGTTTTATTTGGGTTTATGTATGAGCATAAACATTATGTTGTGGGAACAAAGTCATGGTCATAAGAACTTCTGCGTTTAATCTATGGATTTCGGATGGAGAAATTCTCCAACACTTTTTATTTCATATTTTTATATTACCTTTAATAGAGTTCCTTATGTTAATTAAATAAATTTATTTTAAGTAAATTATGTTAAATTTCATAAAATTTAGTAAGTTTTTAAATAATATCCACAGTGTTAAACATGTAGTAGCTATATAAAAAAGATTAAAAAAATATACATTCATAAAGTATAACTTTTATAAATTATTGCTATAACCTTCACCATTTATATTTAATAATTATTATTTCCTTAAAAAGAATTCAAATTAATAAATAATATAATGTCTGTGTATAAACATTTATATTAATATATTACATTCATGTAAAAAAAGATGGAGTATTCAATTCTTTTTTTAATTAATGAATATGTGAAATGGAGAAGTGCAGCGTGCGTGTAATGCCTTATCTGAAAGTCGTACATTTTGGAGTTGGATTTTCCTCCAATCTGTCTTTTTCGCAAACTTAGTGAAATAGTAGCCCGCAAGATAAGACATAAAAGTTTATGGTTCCAAATTGTATCTCAAACTAATGATATTAGATCAAAAACAAAAAAAAATAATAAAAATATTTAAAAAAATTAATTAGCATAATATATTTTCATTAATTTGATATATAATTTAGGACACATTTAAGATTGCAGATCTTATTCCAAGACAATGGTTAATGTCCTCCCAAAGGGGTGCAAACACCAAATCCCTACATTTATTTTCTTTTTTATGCAAAATTACTAATTTATTTTCCTGTTTTATGTTCTTATAAAACAAATTATTAGAAAGTTCTGTGCTTTATTTATATTTTAAGTTGGTTATTGAAGCAAACTTTTTTTAAATTGGTCATATATAAAAGTTATTTTTCATTATTTTTTAGTCTAGAATTCATTTTTTTAATGATACAGGCTCACAAACTAATAAAAACTTCTATAGATGTTTGTATTATGAACTAGCTGATAGGACGAAAAAGTATGGATCGGATTAAAAACAATAAAAAACATGGAGTATAAACAGAATATCCTCACACAAAATAACTCATTTTAGGGTGTGTGTGACTACTCTTTCAAAAGATGTATTTAGAAAATTTATGTACATTGGCAACATCAAGTGCTAATGAAAACTTATTCATTATGTATTTGTTAAATTCTTCACTGGGCACACAATAAAAACATTGTGGTAAAAGTTTAAAAGATTTTTTTTACTATATTCTAAATAAAAAAATTACGAAACAAACACTAAATTAAACATTATATTGTTGTTTTTTACTAGTCTTCTCATCACACTATACTAGGATTAGTTTTTATTTTTTGGGATTTTTGATACGTAAGATTTGAATTCTGATATTGTTTAAGTAGAAAGAAACATGTAAAAATTGAATTAGTCTATAATTCTTGAACACATGACATGTTTAGAATGGAATAGCAAAATATGGCGTTTAAAGTTTACTTAAAAAATGCACTATTAGATTTGTAGTTAACCACATTTGATTTGATTACTTTTTTAGCTTTCAGATAGATGACACCCTTCAATTTAAAAGAGAAAAAAAAGTATTTAATTGTATAATTTCAAAGACGTTGGTACAGTGGTGTAAAATCATCATTGAATCTCTATATAAATTAAAATATCAAGTTTTCGATTCCTAGAAGTAATACTTGTTATGACCAGTGTTATTAATACTGTATCGGTCATCAAACTGGTTATGGTACTGGTATAGTGGTATAGCGGTTCAACCAATGCTCACTAATTAAACCACATACCGGTGAAGTTAGATATACATATATAACATTATTGTTTAAAAACCAATAATTTTTTATATTTCCATTAATTGTGTGACTGATATAATTATTGTATCATACTAATATTGGAACCAGTTCACCGATTTACTGGTTGAACCAGCCGGCACAAACCGAATTTTAAACACTGCCTATGACAATCGATAAAATTCATAATACCAAAAAAATATAGAAATTAAAATATAAAACATCTATTTATATATTAATATTAAAACGAAAATAATATAACATTTATGTAGCACCGATAGAATAAAGATTTATACAGTCATTACATCATCAATTATTCATTTTAATTATTTTTTAAAAAGTCAATAATAATTAAAATAAATGGTGAATAATACATTAACAGTGTAGAAAACTCTTACATTGTCAATACATTTTTTTTCTTAACTGAAAATGTGAGAAAATGAGATAATGAAATAAAAAATATAGCTATCCTAAATTGTACCTTAATTATGTTCCAAATTAATAATATTAAAACAAAACATAAAATAAAAAAAATATTTAATTTTTCTTAATTGACTTATATTAATTCAGAACAAAATTAATGATAAGAGATCGGAAAGCTAGTATGAACTAGTTGAGTGAGTCCCTAAGCCTCATTTCCTCAATTCGAATAGAGAGAGGTGTAGAGTGGGGTCCTTTTTTGCTCTGATTATTGATGAAGTTGTTATTATAAGTCACTTTGAAAAATGCTAATTAAAGGGGCATTATCATTACTCTCTAAAACAAACTATTTAAAATAAACTATGTTATTCAATTATTCATATTTATGCGTCGGTTAGAGGGAGTTTAGTATAAAGAGGAACAGATAGCAAGGTTGTTCCCGTACTTTAGTTAAATAAAATAATAAAGAGAGCAAATTAGAGGAACAATTACATATCTCAATTTTTTTTTGTCTTTATGTCTTAAATTAATTACATTATAATAAGTAATTAAAAAAAATTACTTTTTATTTTTATGATTTTTTTCTTAACTAATTAATATTGTATGGTATGATTAATACATAATGAGACACTAAATCTTGGAACAATTAATCTTCATTCAAATCAGAGGGGTCATGTCATGACTCATAATCTCCTGCCATCAATTATGAATAAATTCTGGGGCCACCTATACCTGCGTTTGGGTTTTTTGTCGCCATATTAGTAGTATTAAGGTTGTTTGATGAATTCAAATTCTAAAATTAATTTATTTTTAACTATAGGGATAAGAATATATATATACATATACAATTAATTTCCAGAGGTCAGGTTGTACGTGTCTTAGTCTTTACATTTTATAATATTTCTTGTTTTTTAGGTACATATATAATATTTCTTGTGCTAAAGTATAGGCTAAACACAACGAGCTTATTAAAAATTTAATAAATTTGATACAGTGTGTGATGTTTTCTTATTATTTTACTATTTTTTCCAACAGCTAGCAATGATAGATGATGAATTTATGCATGTATTCTATATTATTTTCGATCATAGTCATCCATGTGGTAGTTTAAGTAAATAATTCAGAATCTTTGACACAATATTCATGGTATATTATGTGTAAGTGTATGGACTCTATAGACGACATTTGAAGATTACGAAACCGCATGCACATGGGTCATTGAACCATGTGTGCATAATTTTCTTTAAGAACTATATATGTAGACATTATATTTTATGGTAGTGTTGATTAAATAGTATTTGAAGTGTGATAGCTCAGGTTGAAATCCTTAACAATATCCTTCGAATATTTTTATAATTTTTGTCTTCCCTCTTCTCTTATAAAGTTTCTTACGAGTCTCCTCTCAAATCAATACATTTATAAATTTCAATTCATAATTAACATCATAAAACATCATGTATATAGGTGTAATATGATCCAATAAACTAGGTTGATTATTGTGATATAAAGTTCGAAGATAGATTCTCTTGCCAGTTACCACCAACCCATTTTTTATTTAGTACAATTGCATTTTGTGTTATGCGTAAAAATGTTTTTGAAAGAGTAAAAAGTCTTATCGAAATATATTTTTGGGTGTAAAAAACTATACACACTTTCTAAAACATATTTGTGAAAAAAACACGGTTTCGAAATGATAAATGAAAATTGAGATGGTGATAAAAAGTTATCTAAGTTTGAATGAGGTTTTAAAATTTAAAATTTAATATTAATTTGGCCCAATTCAACTTCACCTAAAAATTAGCCAATCCAACATGCTGATCTTTTAAAAAAATCTCTATTACATGTTAATCTATCTTGTCATGTATTACAAATTTACAATATAGTACTGCACTATTTTAAGAGGTTATTAACCAATAATAACATGTATAGTGAGTGTTATATTTATGAAGTTTATTTATTGTATAATAAATGGACTTAAAAAAATTAAATGAGTAATCGCATGCAATGTAATTTTTTGTTATAACATTGATACATAAAATAATATTAGATATTTCTTTAAGCTTATTGCATGCACCTTTTTATGAGTTTATTATTTAAGATTGCTTATTTTATTTGATTCGTTTTATCACGGTTTTGAAACAAAATTTTCAAAAGAAATAAAATAAAAGGGACTAATGAGTGAGAGTCATCTTTAGGCTCACACTAAAGACATTGGTTTAGTGATACAAAATATCACTTTATCTCTTAAAAACTAAAAACTTCAATTCATTAAAATGATACTTATTATGAGAGACAATCATATACAAAAAAAATTAATTTCTTACCTATATGATAAGAGACCCATAATAATACCCCAAAAAATCTAATTAGGCCCACCATCAGCAAATTGTCGAGTTGAGCTAACAGAGTATCACTGTCTAACTAAATTGGCCTACACAAACGCTGTTCGAAAACATAGACTCATAGAGTAATGTTACATGTATAACTATAATTAGATAAAATAAAGTATAACAAATTATAGTATTTATGTCTCACTTTTCTTTTATCTTTTATCTTCATACACGTCTAAAAATTAGTTTATCCAAAAATCAAAGGACAATTAAAAGTTATAACACTTGTCAAATCATATATATTGGAAAATATATTACAATAAGGCGTCTAAGGTATTATATACCACAAGAGTAATTGTGAAATATATATCAAGAAATATTAGTAAGTGTTCTAAGAACATTATTTAAAAATATATATTGGAAAATGATATTTAAATATTGTTAAACTTAGTTTTACAAAGTTACTTTTCATCTGTTTTGTATATCTTAAACACCATTCTTTTTTTTCCAGGTATTTGTTAATACAACCCTTATTTATGTTACTACATTGATGGTATGGTGGTAATACATGATACAGTGTAAAAATATTTATAATCATTTCATTTATTTAATTAATATAGAGATGATATATATTGTTACTAGCACTGGCTTATAATTTTGTATCCACTTGTTAAAAATATTAAGGGCCTCTCAGACTTTCACATTAGTTATATTAAGCATGGTAAAGATACTCAACTCGGGAGTACACATTAAAATATTAATTACAATAATAACTTATAGAATGAGTATTAATTGTAACTATATTTTTAATTAAATAATATATATTATTTATTATTATTATTTTAAGATTATATATTATCTATTTTATTATTATTTTATAATAAAATTAGTGATTGAATAATAATCATAAATTTATCATATACATATCTTATTATTCCTATAATAATAATTTTTATATATTGATTATTAAATTATATATAAATATGAAAATAAAATTGAAAATTCATTGAATACCCGCAAATATTTACTACCCCATGTTAATACATACAATGCAAATAGTATAGATATTGGTACAAGTAAGTAATACCCTCATCAGTTGCTTCTATTGGCATCCGTAGTTTACATTTCATTTATAAGAATTAAATAGTTACTATTCTAAGTATTTATTAGAATAGGGTAAAATTTATATCACACAAAATGTTTAGGTATAGTACTTGTACTCAATCATACAATGACAACAGTAAAATAAGTCCAACTTAACATTCACCAAATAACACCCTTCTAACACTGTTAATTCAAGTAAGGTTGTTGTCTAGTACTTTATTTATTTCTTCTCCCTTCAACAAAACTAAATCACTGTTCTCCCTTCAACAAAACTCAATTGCTATTTCTAATCCTTTATATTCATTTCTTCTACATTCGATTGACATTCATTTCTTACAACACTTCACTCTTCATTAACTCAAATTCAGTTTCAAACTTTAAAACTCTTAATATGCATTTGCATTTGCATGTTTTTTTCAATAATTACAACCTCTTCTAATTTTATACATTCTCAAGATACTGATCTAAAACTTGTGTCAAACATTTCATCCAACACTTTGATAGCAATATCCAAAACAAAGAGATTTTGATACAAACAAAACAGAAAGGAACCAGAGACATGCCTGAGAATGTATAAAACTAGAAGAAGTTGCAATTATTGAAAGAAACTTGCAAATGCAAATACTTTTAAATCAGTAGAAAAATAAAATTATTCATACATATTAATAGATTTAAAGTTTGAACCTGGATTTGAGTGAATAAAGAGTGAGGTGTTGTAAGAAAAAAATGTTAATCGAATGTAGAAGAAATGAATGTGAAGGATTAGAAATAGTGATTGAGTTTTGTTGAATGGAGACGAGTGATTGAGTTTTGTTGAAGGAAGAAAAAAGAAATGAAGCACCAGAGAGCAACATTAAGTGTTATTTGGTGAATGTTGAGCTAGACTTTTTTTTATCGATGTCATTGTATGATTGGGTAAAAGGACTATCAGTAGCTAACGAACTATACCTAAGTTTAGTCCTAATATAAATATGCAAGATCATGTTAGATGTTAACAACTTAATAGAATTGACACTTGTTAGAATGAATAACAATACATTCAAAAAATATTAACTTTTTTCCTATAAAATAATAAGATATCCTTTATACTAAAAAATAGGAGTAGGTAGTTACAACTTACAACCTTAACTTTTTAAAATATATTTTAACGTATAGATAGACTAATTAACCTTCCACTATAAATATGCCACCATTAATAACAAGAAGAGTAGACCTTTAATTTACTTATAAATAAAGTCAATATACAGATAAATCTCTATTAACAATGGGTTGGTCTAGTGATGTAAGGATTCATTGGATCTTATTATTAAAAAATTAATTTCTGGAAGTGACACTTATTTTAACAAAAAAAATTCATAATTCTCTACTTGTAAATATGTTAATCAACATTCACGTGTAAATATAGTTCTAAGCTTTCACATTGAAATTAACTAAACACAATTGAATAAAATATAAATACCCCATGTGAAGCTTAACATATCTAATCAACTAATAACAGCATAAAAATATAACAAGTCTATATAATCAATGTCTTAAATTATCCCACCTTACAAAAAAAAAATATATATATATAAATTATGAATTACACGTGTTGAGGAAGACATTTATTAGGTGACTGTTTTTCACATTGTTTTTACTTCACTCCCTTTATTAAAACTAGGGATGCTAAGACACGGGTAGTAGTTACCTTTTACCCGTTTTGAAATAGGAGAGTATTATCCATATTTATCTATATTCGTATGGGTACCTGTATGTGAATTTTTTGCGGGTATTTTTGGATATCCGCGGTTAAAAGAGGTACCCACGTGCTTATTATATTATTAATGAATTTATAACTTTCTATTTCTATTATGTTTCAAATGAGATGAAACTTAATTATTTTTGTGTCTTTTGTTTTAATATTTGGCAAAAATGTTAAATCTATTAGTGTTTGATATTTGTGTGATTTACTGTTCTCATTTTCTTAACAAAAAATATATATTTTCTTTGCAAGACATGTGTATTTTTACACATGTAATAATATTTATAGGATGTTTCACCACCAAATTTAACAAAAGATGTAAACCAGGTAAAAAATGTAAACAAAGTAAAAAGAAAAGATGTACATAGTATAATGAATGTTAGGATAATATACTTTTTATTTTAATTAAAGGTAATATAATAATCATATAAATAACTGGTACCTGTGGGCACAAGTACCATAATACTCATACTCCTGTATGTGCTTCGAGTATTTTTAAAAACCTGCGAGTAACCATTTGTGACTCGTGTCCGTGTGCGTTTTACCTACAGGTATGAATTTTTTTGCCATCCCTAATTAAAACTAGCATGTCGATAGACACTTTGTGTTTGTCGACCCGCATTTTTTATTTTATGATATTAAATATTTTTATTAAGTATTTAGTTTGTATATATTTTATTTTATGGAATTATAATATTTTTTGGTATTGTTGTAATTTGTGTTATAATTTTTTCTATTTATTATAATATCCAATTTAAAGTGAAATGTGTTAATGATAATTATTTAGGATTTATGGTTTTGTTGTAGAAATTAAAAAATGTTAAATGCAAAATATGAAAGTAAAAATTATACATAGTGATAGTTAAATCATATTTTGACTTTATATATAGTATAGATATAGAAATATACTTCGCATCCGTCCTATTTATTTATATTAAGAAAGTATATATTCGTAACAAGGGAGCAAACTTTGGAAAAGATTAGTTGAAAAATTCACTAACAATAATTCTTTCCAATAATTGAGAGATAAGTACTTTGTTTTAATTTTCTTGTGTTTTCAATGACAAAAATGTTATTTCATTATATATAAGAGGATAAAATGTCTTAACATATTATTTTTTCTGTTTTTGTATATTTGTTTTTCCATTAATGAAAAAATTCTTACTCAAATTTTACCCCTCAATTTTAAATGTAATGGCGTACAAGCTCCTTTCGTATAGCTTAATCTATTCTTACCCAATCACAATGGATTTTTTTGTTGGTAATAGAAGAAATTACAAAATCAACCAAGGCCTTAGAAACTAGGATCCTACGACATCATAAAGTAACAATTGCGTAAGATTAAAAGGAACCGAATCGATTACAGTAAAAGTAGAAATAGAATCAGCTCCCTTGTTTGTTAAATAATATGCATAAAAGTTTGATTCCTTCCAGATGTGGCTTATGGTCACCTCCAAATCCTTATTCATCAGGTCTTGAATGCATAACGTGTTAGCTATGTAGTGATGATGGTCTAGTCGCCTTTAAGGCTTTAACCAATGAAATTGCATCTAAAGAGTCGCTATAACAATTAACCTTCCTCTACCCCATATCCCATCCCATTTGAAATCCTTAAAGCAAGCCTGAGTTTTGCATGAAGATTATTTGAGATTCCCAACAAGTTCATAAATCCACCAATCTAGCTACCCATGTTATCACGAATAAGCTCTCCATACCTTGCTTTTCTTGGATTCCCCAAAAAACACAATGGATTTGAAGTAACACTTTATTTAGCTATCTTTGAGTAACACTTCAAGTGGAATTAGATGTACTAGTCAAACTGAGTAAATTTTAATGATAAAATAAATGAATATATTCATAATGTATAAGTTTTATATATTATTATTATATTATTTTTTATTCATGTTTAATGTATTGACTATTCAAAAAAGTCATCCAAATAAATAATGAATAATATATTGAGTGAATATAAATTTAATTTATACTAACACTAAATAAATATTACATTCCTCGCAATTCAAATATATGAATTCATTGTATTTGTATGATCCGATATTTTTATACCGTACGTATAGATATATATTTTTCTCACCAAATACTGTGAAAATTAAATTTCTCATCGACTTTTTTTGGTAAAAAATCCACATCAACTTCCTCTTATTAATCTTGAAGCAATTTCCAATTTAAAGATCGAAAGTACCTTAGAATCTTACATTAAAAGGCATCCCCATTAATTAATTGAATGTGTGCGTGTAGGTGCATAAATCAGTGTGAAGAAACAGAAATATCAAAGTTTGTGCACTTATAAATGTTCTCTCTCTCTTCTCTTGAATAAGAAAATTCTTCACAACTTTGACCATTCTTCTTCCCCAACGTATCTCTCTTATGCCAAACCCTTTCACACTATCCACTCCACACTTCTACTTGATGCATGAACTTCTACTACCCTTCTTATTCATCAATTATATATGAACTTCAAAACTTAGGAATCTCTCTTATTATCTTATTATCATTTTCATTACTATTATATATATATATATATATATGAGTAAATTACATTGACACCCCTGAGTTTTAGTGAAATTACACAAACCACCCCTCACTTTTCTAAACTTACACAAACCTCCCCTAGTTTTGTACTTTCATTACACTGACCATCCTGTATAAGAAATAAGTGTAATCTTTTAAACAAAAAATGTGATAAATGCAATTAAGTTAAACAAAACATGATATATTGTGTAGACAAGTCTAAATAATATACAAATTAATGTATCTTTATTATTTTTTTGTTACAAAATGCATCAACAATTATAAAATCACTCTTATAATGTAGTGTAACGAACCAAAAATAATAAAGATATATTGATTTGTATATTATTTAGACTTGTCTACACAATATATCATGTTTTGTTTAACTTAGTTGCATTTATCATATTTTTTGTTTAAAAAATTACACTTATTTATTATACAGGATGGTCAGTGTAATGAAAGTACAAAACTATGAGATGTTTGTGTAAGTTTAAAAAAATGATGGGTGGTTTGTGTAATTTCACTAAAACTAAAGGGGTGTCAGTGTAATTTACTTTATTTATATATATATATATATCATATGGAGTACTAGATTTTAGTTATGAGTTCTATGAATTGGTTGGGTTTTTCTCTTGCCCCTCATGATGAAGATCACAACCCTTACTCTCCAATGGTGGCACCAATTGGCTTCAACCCTGATGGCAGCACTGATATATCTCCTTCTTTTCCCATATATGAAGGACTCAACACACATAACACTCATCACACTTCTCAAGGTTTATTTTCATTTCTTCACCACACAAATTCATAACAACTTATGATACAAAAAAACATGTAAAGTAAATAAATGTTCCTCATTAACCTCGTCAAACTAGTTAATAGTTATTAATATCTTCTATTTATTGTACATATGTGTTGGACCGTTGAAGTGTTGCACTCCCTTTGATAAATTTCTTTTGTACTTTTGCCTATAAAAAGAATCTTCATATTAGAATGTAACATTATGCTTCTTATTCTATTTTTGAAATAGTTTTGATATGACTACAGATTGGAACACAAAGGGTTTTGGAACCAACTCATCAGAAGATAACTACTGCAACAATAACAGCAAAAACTTGCTATTAGAAACATCATGCAACCAACAACAACATCCGAAACTAGAAAACTTTCTTGGCCAACACTCTTTTGGTGATAATCACCACCCAACATATGGTGGTGGTACTAATAACAAAGCCTCATCCAGTGACTTAATGTTTCCAAACTGTTCATTACAACTTCCATTGACCAGTGGCGGAGATGGCGGTGACGGTGGTGGTAGTCCAAGAAACAATACTTCCATAGGGTTGTCTATGATAAAGTCATGGTTAAGAAACCAACCACAACAGTCAGATTCAACAAATATGAATAGTAGTAGTGTTTCACAGTCAAGTTCTTCTGTAGCACTGTCTCTCCTTGCAGATAATGTTGATAATAGAGAGAGTTCATCTTTGGAGAATAACAAGCATAACCCCAAGACTTCTTCTGCAGTAGTTGATAGCCAAGGTGGTGGTGCTGTTGTTGAGAGTGCAGTGCCTAGAAAATCCAGTGACACTTTTGGACAAAGGACTTCTATATACCGTGGTGTAACAAGGTTTGATTTCCATTCATTTCTCTAAAATTTTGTTTCACGTCACTCACCCGGTAGGGATTAGTTCTTTACTTATAGGGTGAACGATACCCTTAGTAGTAAAAGAAGAATCTAATAGTATGTCAAAGTCTTATTGGATTCAATCAAATTTAGTTTATTTATTTATGTTCATTTTATAAGTTCCAGTTTTCATTTGCCTATTATTTTTGAAATGATGAATTTAGGGTTTTGATTTTATAGGCATAGGTGGACTGGTAGATATGAGGCTCATTTGTGGGACAATAGTTGTAGAAGAGAAGGGCAAACTCGTAAAGGAAGACAAGGTACTATGATCTAACATGCATGTTCCTTTATTTTCAACATCCTTTTCATTCTTTACATTAATTTCTATAGATGTAGTTACCATTAATGAGTACTAACTGTGTGCTCTTTATGTTTCCTTCTCTTCAACGGGGCATTGCCTTCATCAACATTCATGTTTTTGCAGTTTACTTGGGTGAGTACAGAAAGATTCTTTGCACTTTAGTTTATTAATTACTTTCTTTTACCCCAAAGAAAAAAAGGAAAAGAAAAAAACTTTAATTAATGAACAGCCTGTTAATTCATTTTACTAGTTCTTATTTTTCATTTTGTTACCCATAATTAGTAAGAAAGGGATTTTATTATTGTTTTATTTTTCTGGGACATTTTTTGTTGAAGAAGAGTGGGTATTAAAATTTGTTAATATGTCTAAAGATTATTTATTTGTTTGTCAGGAGGGTATGACAAAGAAGAAAAAGCAGCTAGAGCATACGATTTAGCTGCACTTAAGTATTGGGGAGCAGCTACAACAACAAATTTTCCAGTAAGGTTTAGCTTTTTTTTTCTGCTTATTAACCTCTATGGATTTCGAGTTGCAAACTTGCATTAAATAAGTGGCTATGTTGGCATAAACAATAAGGTATACTTTTTATTGAAAAGACTCCCCCTGCTATAAACTGTTATCACAATATGCTTAGAGGAAAAGTATTGCATAATATTGTTTATTACCTTTTTTATGCAACGAGATAATATTGACCCATTCTTTATGAATAAGACTCTTCTCTATAATGGATTTGTATTTTCCTAAAATACAAAATAAAAAATTAATTCTTAAAATACAAAAGAAAAAATCAATTCTTTATTTATTATTTGAGAAGAATGTCACTCTTTTTTATTTCCAATCTATTACAAGGCGCATTTTACATATGGATTTGTATTCTCCTAAGTGGAAACTGGTAAGTTGGTAATGAGAAAATTAAGAGACAAAAGTTGAATAAATTTATCACTTGTCAAGAATCGTGTGCTTGTATTTTTTTTAAGCACCCCGTCTTAATCCTATTTTATATATAATTATGACCTCGATGCATTGAAAATGTCACCTCATTTGAAGGGATATGCCTAGGGATGAGTATCTTTTCTCCCATTCTCATTTGTGTCCCATGCCAATCAAAATTTCTCACTTTTTTGGAAAATTAAAAATAAAAACATAAATTTATTTTTCATATTATTTAGTATTATTCCATTGGATAGAGACATAAAGATAGATCCTTTCGGGACAAAAGATCCTCTCCTATGGACAAAAGAAACTAGACACTAGTCTACAATATTTGTCAGCTAGGGCAAGCTATGGCATTTGCACGTGATTACTTATTCGGGTCTTACTATGTTGGATACCTCGTATCTTTGTTAATAATGAATGAATTTTCAGACTAGCAACTATGAAAAAGAGTTGGAAGAAATGAAGCACATGACAAGGCAGGAGTACGTCGCATCATTGAGAAGGTATTTGCAAATGCACCTATTAATCTCCACCTAATAATTTATGCTAAAGTTGAATATTATAATTTATTAATTTACAATGTGTACTATAAACTATGTTGATGCAGGAAGAGTAGTGGCTTTTCTCGTGGTGCATCCATTTATCGAGGAGTAACAAGGTATACTTCTTTAACAACTGAGTATATTCGTGTGTACAAAGTTTAGTTACTAAGCGTTTTTAATTTATTTTAATTAAGTAAAATTGGTTAGTCTATTACCTAGTTATATCATATGGTGTCAAGTCTTTTATCACGGTTGGTTTTTAGTAAAGAGTGAATTATTCTTTTGGTCATAATGAGATTATGCTTTCAAAATATACTTGTATGAAAGAAAATGTGAGAGAAGGTCAATGTGTTTAACGTTTGGATAAAATGTGCCAGAAGTTCAATTTAACGTTTCAAAATATACCTACTTATACACCATTTTAATGTTTGGATAATTGTATTCCCTAAGTAACATGTGTTCCATGTTGTGAGTCCTAGTCTTAAGACAGAAGGGTTTAAGGAATAAAGCGATAAGAAGGTTGATGATTAAATTTTAATTATATACTAATATTCAGACATTTGCATATAAAAAAATGTGTCGCTTATTCTCTAATGAGCAATGTTGCATGCAGGCATCACCAACATGGTAGGTGGCAAGCCAGAATTGGGAGAGTTGCAGGCAATAAAGATCTATACTTGGGAACTTTCGGTAAGAAATAGACTACGTTTACATGCATCATATGCATCTGAATTATACATTCTTTATATTTAATATGCATGCAGCAAAAACCGAATAGGTAATGTAATAGTACTATAAAATGTACATTGCAATTTTGATCCTCCTAATTAATTCAATGCTATTCATATACTATAGATAGGAATAGCAAATAATTAATGCTTCATTTAATTTTAGTGCCTTAACTATTGTATACTATAGGTATATGGATCATATAAAAAAACGTGAACACTTGATATATGAGTTCATTAGAATAATAAATCCTAATTTAGTCCATATTATTATATCCTTGTATATGATTATATCATCCGAATTCATTGTTCTCATAATGTTAAATGAGAGAATTATTCCTATATATTCATTATTAAATTGCAATGCAACCATACCATAGTAGTAAATGTTTACTACATATTAATATTCAATAAATCTGTGTGTTACATTAAAAATGTTATGGCATGCAGGTACTCAAGAAGAAGCAGCAGAAGCATATGACATAGCAGCAATCAAATTCCGAGGATTGAATGCAGTTACAAACTTTGACATGACAAGATATGATGTTAAGAGCATTCTTGAAAGCACCACTCTACCCATTGGTTCTGCTGCCAAACGCAATTTGAAGGATAATAGTAATCTTGATCTCCCTTTTACTACTACTCTTGATCATAACAATATAAGGTCATCGTCATCAGTGCAAAATAATAGCGTAACCTCTCACCTAGGTTATGGTCCCACAACAACCTTGTACCATGGTTGGAATTCTTCTCTTGCATTTCAACAACCTCATCCTTATAGCCAGATTCAAAATAATTACCCTACTTATGGACATAACTCACATAAGCTTTGGTGCAAGCAAGAACAAGATTCTGGAGATCATACCTCCCATCAAACTTTTAATGATATTCACAACCAACTTCAGTTAGGGCATAATAATAGTACCCATAATTTCTTTCATTCTGATTCTAGGTTGAATGGTGTTATGGGTATTGGTTCTTCTTCTTCTATTGATAATAATAGCTCTAGCTCTAGCTCAGTCATTTATGATGGTAATGGTTATGGAAATGTTGGAGGCTACGTGGTTCCTATGGCTACTCCTACTTACAATATTGGTGTTGATAGTAACCAAAGTCAAAGAATCAGCAATGGTTTTGGTCGTGATAATGAGGTGAAAGTGCTTGGTTTTGAGAATAGTTATAGTACAAGTGATCCTTATCATGCAAGGAACTTGTATTATCAGCAAACTTCTGCAGATGCATGCAATACTTGGGTGCCAACTTCAATTTCAACTCTAGCACCAAGGACTAACAATTTGGCTCTTCCCAAGTTGCTCAACCCTTCACATTATTGCATGAATAGTTAGAAGTGTAGTTAGTCATAACAGTTTCTTCTATTGCTGTGATTTTTGGGGGAGTTGTTATTGAGTAATTCTGCAATGTTGTAGTAGTTGTAGGAAAAGTTGTGCACCCTACCCAGTTCATCAATGTTTTAGGAGTGAGTTCTCCACATAAAACACATTTCTGTTTACAATAAAACCAAAATCTGATCAAGATCGACTATTAAAGATGTCGGTTCAATTTTCTGAACTTTTTTCAATGATTAAAATCAGTTTGGTGTGGTCATAAAAAAGCTATGCTCGGACAATGGCAAGAAATATTTCAATTTGTCAAAACTGGTGAATAATTCATGAATGTCAGAAAACCACAACAAAATGGTGTTACAAAAAGAAGAAGAAAAAAAACATCTTCTAGATTAAACCCTACCATTATTGCATCTGAAAAATGTTTCAAAAAGCTTTTAGGGGAAGCTGATCTAACAGCAGCAAAGGTTCCTTCCTCATTCTACCCTAACTTATCCTCCACTTGCAACTTGAAATCAAGGGTCTTTGGGCTTGTCTCCTTTGTTCATGTTCATTTTCAAGACAGTGGTAAACTTGATATGAAGTTTGTCTTTGTTGAGGACTCCTCCACTCAAAAAGGATATATGTGTACTATCCCTTGACAAAAAAATTGGTGTTCCGAGATGGCAACCTTTCATGAAGAGGAAGCCTCTTTCCTCCAACTGAATCTTAAGGGAGAGTCTTCGGGAAGATAAAGGATACTATAGAAATTCATTTGAAAACTCTTATGTATTTAGATCAATAATTACCTTCATTCTATTTGAATTTATCTCTAATTTATATTTATTTTGTTAATTATTGTTTGCATTATTATTATCTTAACATTTATAGTGATTTTTGCCTATATAGAAATTATTTGGACTAAAACATTTTTGAGTTTGACTAATTTTTAAAATCCTAAACTTTTATATGATATCAAAACAATTTCATCATATATGGCTTGTCTGATCACTATTCTATTATCACTGTGTCAAAATTTGAAACTTCAATTAGTCATCTTCTTTTGACATGTCATATTACAAATTTAACCTACAATTGTGTATCATGTATCCTACATGAAGTACAATTTAAATATATTTTTTCGGAATATTTAAAAGTCATCATCTTATTCATAAAACATTTTTATCTTCAATAATCACATTCCTTTTACAGAGATTTTTGGTACTTAAAGGTGTAAATATATTGCATCTAATAGAAAACATTTTGTTTCTTCTTAAATTATCATCAATTGCAAGCTAACATATAAGGTACACTCTCAAGAAATCCTCTTATAAGGGAAGTTGTTTATTGGGACACTGCTAAGGGATATACTATAAGTAATCTTAGAATAAGTCATATGTTTCCTCTAAGATTGTCAAACGCAGGAAAAGCTACAAGGTTATGCCCCATAGTCATCAAGTGCAACAAGTTTTCATTGCACCTTATTCTGATGAAAACTTAGATTCTACCATACTTGTGAGGAGGGATGCAAATATTTTACTTGTGATGAGTAAAAAATATTTGGTAACCCATAAAGTCAGCCTTGCCTAAGTCATTAAAATAAATTGGAATAACTAGGCTACTATGGTGATAAAATTGGAATGCTTTATTATTCGACTTTAATTGTGATTGAATTTGACACAAAAAGTATAGGTTAATTGTTATACCAAGTGAATTCTTCATGCTCTAGATTATTTTAACTGTCAACAATATTAGCCAAACAACCAATTCCAACAAACTCAACGTCTAGGACTGCATTAAAAGGCTGAAATTATAAGGAGTAAGGAGAATAAACAAAAAGTCATTATTGAAGATGAACAGTAATACCAGTAACTAGCAAGCAGAAAACACATTCTTTGTGAGAATGTAAGGAAGAGTAACGCTAGTGATACACACATGCACAAAGTTTTATTATCCGATTACATGTCTATCTAGCTTTTTATCCACCTGAACTCTGATTTTGCTACCTCTCATAAATGTGAAGTGAAGAGCTTGGTGCACCATGTACTGAGCTTTATTCATGCAGGGACTAGGGAGGACATGATGGGGAAAAAATGAGTCAAAAGCAAAGCATGAGTCAAAGCAAAGCATGAGTCAGTGCTAGGCATATAACAAGCTACGAAACTACGAGTCCGTCTCAGCCCTGAACCACCTCACTTATTCCTCCTCTTCTGCCTCCTCCAGCCATTTGACAAGGGGTTCGAGTGCCTTCACAAAGTTTTGCCTGCAACATTTCCAAAAAAGCAACTTTATGTAACGATAAAAAATGGCAGAAAAAATAGCACGCTGCAAATCACAATTATTTTTCCCCCTTTTTCAAGCGCCGCAAATGCCTACTATTATTTTGTACCTGCCCTTGGTGTTTGATCCTTTTTGGAACCAGTGAAGAATGGTATCTTCAGCGAGCACATCCTGGTCATAAAGAGACCTGATAATCTCAGGGAACAGCTTCATCAGTTTAGCATCCTCATAGCATTGCATCTGTACTTTGTACATCAGTTCAAGCTCAAGATTCCCATTGCTGCAGAATGTATTCAATAGTTCTGCCCAAGTTTTTACCTTGTTCATAAACACAGAACAGTCTCATCAACTTTAACATAACAGAACATGCATTACATATAAGAAACTTATCATTTTCTTGATAAGTAGTTACATGCAAAATTCAATAACTGATAGTTTACATTGTATAAAAGCAAGTAAGCAACCATTAAAATGAATCAAGGTGATCATGTATTAACCAAATAAAGAACACATAATCCATGACTCCAGTTATTACAATATTCGGCTCTTATGAATAGAAAATATCCATAAGCTATGCACTATATCCATGCATTCAGGTGCAACGAATGAAATTTCTGAAGCACATACAGAGAAAATTTGAACCATTTCGAAAGGTAAAAACCGAAAAAGTTGTTCCATTCATTAGCATCGCCAAATATTTTAAGATGACTAGTATCATAAAACATGAATTTCCAATGCTGCCTACTTTGAATCCTTATCGAGTTCAACAACAAACTCAATATATGTTGCTAAGCAAGTTCAAATATAACAAAGGTGTGATAAGTTCCTAAGCAAATGCAAATAGGCAACAATAAAGTATCAAGAAGATACCTGGCGCAGGGCTGAATTTGCATTCTGTTGCTGATTTTTCCCTGACCACTGAACAGCATCCATTAAAACATCCCACAAGACCCGCACAACCTCAATGTCTGGCAATTTAGCATCTTTAATTTGCTGCTTCACAGTTTCTATGACATCAGCTATATCAGCCTCCTCTGTTATCTGTGTTGTTAAAGCAGATTTCATTTCCTTAAGCTTCACCTCAAACATTTTCTTCTCATTATACTCCACCAAAGTTGACAAACCTTCCTTGCTAAAAGTTGACAATGAATAGACAAATCAACAAGATCCAACTTTGTAAACAAATTATTTGGAAAGATAATACAATCAAATGCAGTCTACTTAAATATCCGCCCAAAAGACTGTAAAACAGATACCTCTGGTAATAAACAAATAAATAATTAAAACTAATTCAGATTTTCAATTGACTTATGTCTAACTTGAGCCCAATGACAAAGCAGATTCAGATACAATAAAGCCCATGCGCCAGATATCACAAAATTGCTACTACTCACATTTTACTTTAACAGACAGCAAGAAACCGTGTCCTATTCTAAGCCTAAATGTTTGAACAAATCCCCACTATAATAAATGAGACTTGCATTTCTACTTCCCATTAGCCATTAGGTACTTCAAAGACTAAGAGATCAATAAAAGGGAAAGTTGTCTGAATTATGTGTAAAACAAAACCATGAATGACAGTATAGCCACTTGCCAACTATTCTCACCTACTTTCTCTTCAATTTTGTATAAAGTGTATTTCCATAGCAGAAGAATAAGCTAGATGTCAAACATATATAATGACAACCCTGTTACTCCTTGGTTTCTTAATTGCCCACTTCAACCATGCTAATGAGCAAGCATGACAAGATATCAAGACATTATCTATAAAGACAAGTCTATATGACTAACAAATAAGACTCACTTGAAATGCTCAGTGAAAAACTCATTAGATCTTTTTGCAGGTGGAAGAAAGTTTAAAAGATTATCTTCCACTTTTCCCCGTTTCAGAATCGAAATAAGATCATCGAGGCTGTTGTCAATCAGATACTCCTTAAAAAAATCGGTCACAAATGACAGAACTAGCCCTTTGGTCACAAGATTATCTTTAAGAAGTGGCTGGAACACAGTCTCTGGTGGAAGACCAGAAAGCTTCTGGGAGAATGCAAGTGCAGTGAAGATTGCCAACTTTTTCCTCTCATCTTCCTCAAAAAGCTCCAAGGACTGTAGGAATCGTCGCATTACATTTTCAAGGCTCTTAATGAGAAATGGCCTTCGTCTTAAAACTTTTTGTATGTAGATTACATGTGGCAAAATGACTTCACGCTTTGGTTCACACTCTAACACAGAGTAAGGATGGTGCTCCCCCTCATCAGGCTTGGTAGTTCCAGGTTGTGTTCGAACACCAATGAAAACAACCTACAGTAACACGACAAGCAAATATCATTGGAGCAATCACAAAGGAAGAATTACAAGGAAGAATATTCTGATACATGACTGTCACACTGATTAGAAAGTCAGACACAAACCAATTGACAGTAAAAGATTGAAGGACATAGAAAACATTCGAATTAGAATATTAGATTACCTGATTGATGCAAATAAAAGGAATAGGGGCATAAACATGTCTTTCTTAAAAAAACATAGACATTGTATTCACTGACCACCCACGCTCCACAAAACAGCAAAATGTTTTTCAGTCAAAAACACTGCAGTGGTAATGGAAGCAAATAAAAAATGAAACTGCCCAGTGTCCCTGATGCTATAGCAATCAAGTCCTCAGGTACCGCAAAGCCGCAAAGGTACTTCTCATCAGGGGCTCAGGGCTTGTTTTTTCCTCCCCCGTGGATTTAGCCTCGAAAGCTTACGCTGACGCATATTGAGGTAATTATTTAAACACTCGAAAGTCTATCAGTGGTTTTGGCATCTTAGATGCATCTCTCAACGTCTAGAAATTGAAAAAACAGCCCACTATCGCTCATCAATAACAATAAGGCTGTCTTTGGAATTTGGATATTGTCATTGGTTAGCTATAACTGGGCCCATAAATTTGATGTGAGACTTTGAAGTTTTTTGGGGCCTTCTATGGTGTTTTGTGACAATCAAGCTGCAACCCGCAATACTTTCATCCCCACATTTCATGAAAAGACAAAACAAATAAACATGCATTGCCATTTTGCTGATAAACTAAGTTTAGTCATCTGATTTAAGTTAGTTAGCCAATTAGCTAGAGCCTTTAGTGCTACAGTTAATAAGTCACTTGAGAATGTATCCACTCCACTGTTGTAAATACCATAGTATCGTTTTATGCTCTGGTTAATCTAATCAACGGGAATAATCACACTCTTCATTGTATTCTGATATTCAATACCCAAGTTTAGGATGGTAAAACACTTCAGTCTTTACTAATTATGCTATTTAGATGACCACTCTCTCAATACAGATACAGATATCAGTGTCAAGATGAGTTGCAATTCAGACCCACAGGGGGGAGTTTAACACAACTGATACAGTGATACAACGGAAGATTGCAGATTAACTATGGCAATGTTGTAAATCAAGTCAGTAAAGAAACAGATTATGAAAAGCAAATACATGTTTACTAAATCCAAACTACACACAGATGATAAATATCTTCATTAAAAGAAGTCAGAAGTATGCCACAGTGCCACACACCATAAAATTTATAGAGGCCATTGAAGCACAAATATTATGATATCACGAAACATGCATCGAGTCCTACTTACAATCAATTATTTCCAAATAGAAAATCTAAAATCCACAGAAAACAAAATAATCACCACACGATAACATATTTCCAGAGGTTTAGACAGCTTGCCTCAAAAAAGGTGTCACCATATCTTGAGAAGTCGAGGTCTATAGATTCAACGCTCTTAGCAACAAGTTCCTATCAACATAGATAACATATTCAGTATCATGAAAACATCTAAGCAAGACTGTGTGTGTGCAAACAACTTGTTATTAAATGACTTAAATGTAAATTGTAAAAGACAGTGGAAATTTTACCAGATCACCATCATTATCCAAATAAATCTGGACCACTGCATCCGAGAATGATGCAGGGTCCAGAGGTGCTGCAATGTTTCTTTTGCGGGTCTTAATCCGCGTACCACTGAAAATTGAGATAAAAGAAAACAAAGATAAGAACTTCAAAAAAACGTTACACATGATACATGAATAATAAAAAAGAATAGTGTAATATCTATGCAATGTCACCGTAAAGATTTATCCACATTGAAGCATGGTGGACGATGCAGTCATACACTATCGCTGCATACATTTTTTTTTTCTCAAAAAAGAAATGCAAGAAATAGCGCCAAAAAAATAGTTAAACTTATGGTAGAATGATCTTATGATATTCAGTATTCACAAAGAAATAAAATATTAAAATATAAGGAAATTTACAGTGACCCTTCATGGATACCCTCTTATTTAAAAATTATTACGCGAGTGTGTGAAGTATAATTAAATAAATCTATAACGGGACTTAAGTGTAATTTCCATATAATACAGCAGTTACATAATAATATAGTTAGGGTTAAGTGAAAGAAGAGGAAGTGAGAAGGGAAGAAAATTAGACTTACCCAAGAGTGGGTTTCTCCTTGGAGGTGCTGGAAAAAATAACAAGAAATTGAAATGAAAATTAAGTAGAGATGATAATAATGAAAAAATTAATCAGAAAAAGGTGAAAGAGAAAAGGGAGAGAGAACTCGTGAATGAGAAAAATAGTGAAATAAATTATCATGAGAAAGAGAAAGAGAAAGAGAAAGAGAGATATACCTCATAAAAGAAAGATGAGGTTGAATCGTAAGGAAGGTTGGTGAGTCCGCGACTCAGTGGTTGCGGTGGCTACTGCTAGGGATCGGAAATTAGGATTATTTTTTTCAAAAGCAGTTTTACAAACTACTACTTTCAATATTTATTCACGTTAGTCAGTTTATTAGTTGGTGTGGCTTTAACTCTGTTATTTATTTATGTAATATTAATGTAAAAATTAAGAGTTTATATATAGTAAGTATATTATTTATTATTTATTTTTATTATTCTTTTGAAGAGAGTTAATAATAATAAAATATAAATTATGGATGATGTTGTGATTAGTGGCGAGTCTTGATCTAAATTTTATTAGGCAAAAATATTTAAATACAATTTATAACTAAAATTAATTAAGTAACAAAAATACAAAGAAACATGATTAGATCATAAATTAAAATTTTAGGTATTTCTTTTTCAATATAAATCATTATGTTGTCTCCAAGATATTTTTTCCATTTTTACTACTTAATTTTGTTTGGTTGTTTTCATTTCTGAAAATGATTTTTTATGTAGTAGTTGAACTACAATAGCTAAGATAAGATGAATAACTTGATAAAGCAAGATAGATCATAAATTAAAATTTTAGGTATGATTGAGAATTTTCAAACTTAAATGATTAATGACACCAATAACAAAATTTTGAAATTTGCATCTCAAACTAATCTTTTTTTGCTCATTGAAATTAATAGGATAAATTTTTTGACAAAAAATACAATATTATCAAATATTAAATGACTTATAAGCATCTTTATGATATATTAATAATACATATATAATCCCTTACATGAAGTGCATCATCAACTCAAATAAAATTATTTTGTTATAAGCAATATCAACACCTATTTAGGTAAGAGAACTTTATTATGTATATTTTTTAGAAGGAGCACATAAGTTGCGTTGTATTTATTTATCAAGCTACAAATTAAATAAATATATAAGCTTCAACTAATATATTCATAAAGACATCATTCGGGTGTAGGTAAAGGAAATATATCTATTGTTCGAATAAAATGTGTCACTCTATGTGACACTTTTTATAATTTAAAACTTTAATAATTAAGTATTTTTTTAATTAAATACAACAACACATGAAGTGACACACTTTGTAGGACGGCAGATATATTGCAGTAGATAAAAAGGTAAAAATAAAAGGTGTTTTAAAAAATTCCAGGGGACAACTGCCCCCACATGTCCATTACAAGCTCTGCCACTGATTGTGATTAGGGGTGACAAAATTATCCAAAATCCATCCAAATCCATCCGTTAGAATTTATGGATTTAAATGGATATAATCCAATAGATAATGTTAATAATGGATGAATTCAAATTCATCCATTATATTCAATGGATATCCATGGGTATATCCATTTGGATGGATACCCAACCCATCCAAAAAAATAAAAAATAAACAATTTTTTTCCAATTAATTCAATATTAATATAAAAAATCTCTCTCACCTTTCTAAGCACAATTCCACACATTTTACAAAAGTTGAAAATTACAATTGTGATTTTAAAAAGTGCTTATCAAAAAAGTATAAACGATTTCGGGCGTGTTTTACCCAACATCCTAATGCAAAGTACAAATATATCATTTTTGTTATTGACTAATGTGATAATATAATAACAAAATGAAATATTTCAGGATGATGGACTATTGTATATAACTTATGAAAGTCCCAATTATTAGGAGTGTAAGCGGTTCCGGTTTAAACCTGAAACTGATGAAACCGAACCAAACCAAAAAATGCTGTTCAGTTCATTTTTTTTATTTAGAACCATTTAAGTTTGGTTTGGTTCACGGTTTTATAAATTTTGGAACCGTTAGAACCGAATCGCATATTAAAAATTAATTTTATTTTATATTTGAATGGTTAAGCTTTAAAGTTAGGAGATAGAATATGATTAAGAATTTAGAATTATTAATACATATAGGCTATAAATAAAACGCAAATAGAAAAAATTAATTAGTAAACAAACCTAAATATCTATTATCTCTATTATCAATTGAGATGATAGAAAGAAAACTAAAAAACTAATATACATTTTGTCAATGTTTAGAGATGAAATTAATTAAATAAAGAAATTAAGGAACTAAAATAAAATATAGGAAGAACTTGAGGACATTACAAATGATGTGGAGTATTAGTGTTACTGTTGGACTAAAATGTTCATACCAAGTTTGTCATTCTTAAATTTTGTTGGACATTGTCGAAGATTTTGTGGACTAAAATTTCAAGTTTGTAGTGCGTTGAGATGTTGAATTATTATTGTTTTACTAGAAAGAGTATTAAATACTTCAATATTGATATGTTTAGTATTCATTTAGTTGACTTTATACCATGCAAATTTTGTTCATCTATTTCTTAAAGGATTTTCTTTAAATAAGTTAAAAAACCGAACCGTTAGTGAACAGTTCGGTTTGGTGCCTAAATAAAATTCACGGTTAATCGAGTTGAACCGAACCGTATCTTTGTGTTAGGTTCGGTAACTAAAATGCGTCAAAAACTGAACCGAACTTTTACACCCTGCCAATTATGTGGCACCGGAGATTCTTGCCAATAAAAGTGCTTATAAAAAAACTTCACAAATACACATTTTTAAAAGTGCTTATCAAAAAAACAATTTTTAAAAGTGTTTGTTAAGAAAATTATTTTTTAAAATGTGCATTTAAAAACAAAATCACTTTTTAAGAATAATTTTTTAAAAAAACATTTTTTAAAATTAATATTTAAAAATGATTTATTAAATAAGAATTTTTAAATGAAATTTTTTTCTTCAAATTGCTTTATTAAATTTTTTTGTTCAAATTAAAAAAAGTGGGTTCAATATCCATTCATCCAATCCATTAAAATGGATACATGAATAGAATAGATAGATTGAAATCCACTGGATATGGATGGATTGGATAATTTAAAAATGTGATGTAATAGATTTATATGGATTGGTGGATAGTTTTCTATCCACCCATTAGGATCCAAATCCATCCAAACTCATCTAATTGTTCACCCCTAATTGTGCTAGTATATAAAACTCATATTGTCAATACATGACTTTTTTCTCTAAATTAAAAAGTATAATATCTATGCATCGTGATACTTAAGTGTGAATGTGATATTTCTTCTATTTTTTAATTTAAGTTAAGGAGATACCATACAAGAATATTATGTTAAAGGAGAAAGTTGTTCATGTATTATCTCAAGCTTACTTCCAAAATCCTACATCTATCACTTTTCTACCTAGTACTAAAACTTTGATCTTTTTATTTAGTATCTATCTATCTATTATCTATATAATAAACAAACTCTCTCATGACATGTGTCAATCTTTAAAATCCTCATGACATGTGTCAATCTCTCAAACCCTGATGACATGTGTCAACCTTTCATTAAAACTAAAGATCCCTCATGATATGTGTCAATCTCTCAATCAAAACTTTTCCTCCAAAACATGTCAATCTTCCATTTTTCTTCATTATACAATTTAATTCTAATGATTAATGGGCCCATTTGTTTTTTATTCTATAAAGAAATTACATCTCACAATAAAGGGGATTGAATCCATTTTCACGTGTGAGTTACTTCTCCACCATTATCATTTCATATCTCCATATTCTTCTTCCCCTTTCATTTCATATTCTATTATATCTATCTATCTATCTATCTATCTATCTATCTATCTATCTATCTATCTATTCTATCTATCTATCTATTACCTATATAATAAAAAAAGCTCCTTCATGACATATGTCAATCTCTCAAGCTCTCATGACATGTGTCAACCTCTCATCAAAACTAAAGGTCTTCTTATTTTATAAATATGTTGTTTAAAGTGTATTTTTATTGATTTTTTCATTCATTAACCTAATATGATGGCTTATGTATCCAATTACTCAATCTTCATCATTGTAGATTTGTTCTTCTTTTATAAATATGTTGTTTAAAGTGCATTTTTATTGATTTACTTTTAGATATGTTCTTATTTTTAGAAATTTTCTTATTTTTAGATATGTTCTTATTTTCTAGATATTTTAATTGATTTTTTTGTTTATTATGTATGTGTATTCTTATTTTTTTTCTTTGATTTGTTTATACTGTATATATGGTACGATTGATTTCATTGTTTTGTAGATTTGTTCTTCCAATAATCGTCTTCCTTAGTGTATGATTTACAAGGATTTCATCCTTAACAATTAACAAACCCTCAATAACTATGATATGTATCCGATCTTCATTTATATATATACACACATTTAGTTACAAGTTACAATATTGTATTTATTTGTTTGTTGTTATTAATTTATTTATCTTCTCATCTTATCTCGCTTTTATTATCTTATCTCTTCATTTGTAGTTTGACTCTCACTTAAAGCATATCTACGAGTTAGTGTTATGTCTGTGTGTCACTATCTTACTAAAATCTTCAATTTTATTCTCATTTGCACAATAAATGAATTTGATTATTTTTTCTCACATGATATTTGTTAAAATATTTTTTCCCGTGTGGTTATTTTTCTAAAGCAGGAAATACGAATTGGTCATATTCTTTGTTTCGACATTTGTAGAAAAGAAACCTCACATCCTATAATACAACAATCAGAGGTTATATTCATTATCTGAGTGTAAAATAACAGTTCTTTAATTTTATTATGTGTTTGTTCTTTTACATTCGAAATTATTTTTTTCCACTATCTTAATGTGTCAACCTTATATTAGTAAGAATAATCTTTAATTTTTTTTTATTCTCATCATAAATAATTTGGCATGTTTAATTGTTGAATATGTATATTTTATCTAATTAAT
>NC_032016.1:4373210-4377632 GCF_001865875.1 Lupinus angustifolius
TATATAAGTAATAAATTTATGCAATATTAATATTTAATTCCATTTATATTCTGTTTTGTTTGAATTTATGGATGAGTTACAAAAATATAATATAAATTTGTATAATTATAACTAATAAATTTGTGGAATGCTAATTGAGTAATAATTACTCATTAATGTCTTTGAATGTATTAATCGAGTAATATTAATTGGTAGTTACACTTTAGAAACCGAAATTATTAGGCATGATTGTCTTTGAATGTATTTTGCTATATTATCTAAAAACTATATAATTGTCCTCCACAATTATTTTTGTTATTTTATTTTTATTGTGTTTTTTGATTGAATTTCTCTTTAATATGATATAATAATGAAAATATTAAAGAAATTTCATTTGATTATGATATTTAATTGATTTGATTTATATTTTGATTAAATTATTTATGATTTGCTAATTTTAAAAATTTGCTTGATTGTAAATAATAAATTTGCGAAATATATTTATATTAAATTCTATTTATATTTTATTTTGTTTGAATTTATGGATCAATTACAAAATTTGAATTTATGGATCAATTTATATTTATATTTATATTTAATTTGTCATGATTCATTCAACTCCATGACAAGCGTGATTAATTGAGCATATTACATTATTAGTTTAACATTGAAAATTTAGTGCATATTTATAATTATACTGATAAAGAAATAATTAAATAATAATATCATAAAGAAACATAAAAGTTCAACATTTTTGAGTCAGTTACAAAAATGATTTTGTACACAATTAATCAATTGTTAGTTACATTTTAGAAGCCAAAATTATTAGGCATGATTGTCTTTGAATATATTTTATTCCGTTATCTAAAAATTAAATAATTGTTCTCAAAATTAGTTTTGTGATTTGATTTTTCATTGCGTTTTTGGATTAATTTCTATTTAATCTTTAATAGGATGTGACAATCAAAATATTAAAGCAATTTGATTTGATTGTGATAATTAATTTGTTTGATTTATATTTTGATTAAATTATTTATAATTTCCTAATTTTAAGCAATGTTTATTATTGATATAAATTTGCCGTAAATAATAAATTTCCAGAAAATTAATATTTAATTCAATTTGTTGTTTGAATTTATGGATTAGTTACAAAAATAAAATATAAATTTGCAGTATTATATTTAATGAATTTATGGAATATTAATTGAGTAATATCTACTCATCAATGTTTTACACCATTTCCAATAATTTGTTTATATTTGGATTCATTAATCTATAGTTTATTCTGATTTATTGAATTGCATAACGTGCATGATTAACTGAGCATATTGCACAATTATTTAACATTAGAAACTTAATGCACAATTATGATTATATTGATAAATAAATAATTATATTTTTAATGTCATAAATAAATATAAAAACTCAAATTTTATGGATCAATTATCAAAATGACATTATACACAAATAATCAATTAAGTTAAACGATAAAATATAATAAGAAGATGATACAACAAATTAACTCTATAATGTATGTGCTTTATTTAAAAATAAAAGGAATATGATTACTTATGCAATATTAAAATATAATGTTACTATAACAATATTAAAATAATAATAATATGAATCATAAAATATTGTTTGTAGTTATTTTAGAGTCAAATAATAATATTTATTTTTATACTAATCTTATTTTAGAATCAAATAATAATGAAATTATAAATTTATTGATGAATTTTTTTTATTAATATGATACTACTAATTATATCATGTTATGTATGTGTAAAAAACAATGTTGGGAAAGTCGAGCAAGATGTTAAACCAGAAGAGGTCCCATATTATGTTTATCCAATTTAAACAGTTAAACCGTATGGTGTGGCCGTATGATTTTATAAAGAATTAATAATTTTTAACAATATGAATGCATTGGTAATATATATGGTTTTAACAATGCGAATGCACGAACAACATACATATTCTTAATCATAAATGCATATGTAATATGTGTTCTTAATCATGCGGCAAAAAAATACCGTCCCGTGCAAATGCACAGGTAACTTGCTAGTTACCATGAAGTTATTACACAATTTAAACGTATTAATCATGATTTAATGAATTCAATCAATATATTATGTATATCTATCCTTGTCAATTTGAGTCATGTTTACGGGGCTTGTTCGCACGTGTTGGACGAACAATGCATGAAAAATGTATTAGGTCCCACAAGACTCTGTCATTCACTTAGAGGGAGATGAATAGGTGATACGATATATAAATAACGTCGCTCGATAAACACAATCTTTTTACAAAATAACACACTCTTTAATTGATTAACAACAAACTTAATCGATTAAACCATCTGCTGTTAATCGATTAACTAGTTCAATTACAGCGTAAACAGAATTTTTCCAATCATCCAAGATTCAACCAAACTTACATGCAATTATACAAACAATTAAGAACAGTAAATGCAATATAGAGAATATGCAAGTATCATATAATTATATGCATATCAAGTTATGTAAATCAAGTAATGTGGAAATGTAAAAAGATAATGGAAAGAAGAAGAAGACTCGACTTTTTATCTTGGTTCGTTTGATGTCCACTGTAAACTACATCCACGTCTCCCTTTCTGATCTTGGGAGATTTTATCTTCACTATGGAATCTTTAAAGTTCCTGACAAACACAATTCCAATACAAAAATCAAGACACTCATTTCATGGATATTTAACCCCACTTCGGTTTCACTACAAAGTTCACCTACTAGGATACTTCACTGTTCGCGACTCTAGCCCCAACCTAAGTATCACATACAACCAATACCTTTTGCTTCTCGTGAAGACACTTACCTAACCACAGCTAGGGTTTTCCCAAACCTATTCTCTTTCTTTGGTGATACAACACACCAAGAGAATGTGTTATTGCCTAAGTCTAACAATAATTCTTCAAGTTACATACGCACCTCAATGTGCAGATTATAAATCTTCTACGAATCTAAGAACCCCTAAAACATCTCATAAATACAAAAACTATAATGCGTGAGATGCAGGTTTCTTTTTCACAGATTTGACAACGAAAGCTCAACATGTATCTTGTAAAGATTCACCCTTTTCTTTTCTTAAAAGAATGCTTAGAAAATATTTCTAAAGGATATGAAAGTTTGAGCTCTATATTTTCTCAATAATTTGTAAACTCTCTGTTTTCGAAAAATGTGTTCTAACCCTCTGAATTTTTCTTAAAGTTAAGTTATAAACCAATATGAAAAACTTGGGTTAATATATTGTTCTGTTTTTAACTATAGATAGTCGATTATGTTGAGCCTTAATCGATTAACAGGTTTCTTCAAAATAACAGGGAAAAAACAATTATCAGCTTAACCACCTTAATCGATTAACTCACCATTTAATCGATTAACATGTTCAGCCCAAAGGTTAATTGATTAACGCAACTGTTAATTGATTAATGGTTTTCTAAACACATTTCAAATAATGAATGAACCTCCTACATGATTTATAACCTAATGATGATGCAACATGATTTAAAAATTCTTTTTAAATGCATTCAAAACATATGATCATGTATGTATGCATGTGAAAATGAAAAGTGTTAAGGATAGCACTAGCATGTCTTTGCCTATATTTTGATGAAGACAAAGTTCTATCAAAGCTTGAAGATGACTCAACAATCAACATGCCTTATGCTCATTTGGTCATATCTAGACTAGGATGTAATTTGAGTTTATAATCTAAGTAGTCTGGGATGTGTGCCGTAGTAAGTGAGTATAGGATAGGTGAACCTAGGTGCTAGTCTCTTAAGCCATCTTAATTGTCATATCATATTCATGAGACATATCATCTAGTTAATTGTATGTTCATGCATCTATCATACATGTTATATGTGCATATTAGACATGATATACTTAATAGACCATGTATATATATTGTGCATAACATATGAGAAGTTTACCTTTTGAAACATATGCATAAATGTTCCAGTTAATCGATTAACGTGGTAACTTAATCGATTAACTCAACTGCTTTTCTTTTAAATGTGTGTTTTCTGTTTGAACTATATTATGTGTCATTTTGTTGCCTCGTTAATCGATTAACGAAGAGTCTTAATCGATTAACTAGTTTGTTATTTGTTATAACTAAAATATGTTTTAACTGTTTAAATTGTTTTGCAACGAATGTAAGCACATATTCTCTATGCTATAAATAAGAGGCAACGTTCAGAGAACCATAGCATTGCATTCTATTGTATAGGGCTGTTTAGAGAGTATTTTTCATACTTGTTTTACTGTATTTTTTCAAGAGAGATTGCATGCGTGAGAAGAGAGAAATTATGTTGTTTTGATTGTTATCATATGCTTACTGTTTTTGCATAATTATGTATCCATTCTTATCCTGCTCACATGCTCATGCATTAGATATTGTTAGAGA
>NC_032016.1:4377732-4440300 GCF_001865875.1 Lupinus angustifolius
ACAGAGATTGAGGTTCTTCACTAAGGCTAGGAGGTCTTGATTTGAGGACAAGAATCTTGGTTGGGGCTGTTTTGCGAGAAATGTTTTCTCAGGCAAAGGTTAGAGTCAAACCAAGGATTTAGAGGTCCTAGACTTCAAGAAAGGAGCGTCATTTGTGCTTGTAATTGAATTGGTATTTGTATCCATATTTCAATATTGTGAAGAAATAAAATCTCCCTGAACCAGAAGGGGAGGCCTAGATGTAGTTTGTAGTGGACCGCAAACGAACCAGGATAAAAATCCTTTGTGCACTGTTCTTTCTCTCTTTATCTTCTTTAAGTTTCTTGCTGTTATAATTTGAATCTGTAATTGAAATTCTGGATATTTGTTTAGTGCCATATGCTTAATAATTGTGCGTAAAAATATCTATATTATATCTATTCAATTCTGTTTTAATTACTGTGCAAATTGCCTAACTGATCATTCTGTTATGTGCAATAGTTAATCGATTAAACCTTGTTGTTAATCGATTAACTGAGCTGTTTCCAGCAGTTGGGTTTTGGTTCAAGAAGTGACGATTGATAACCGCTACACCTATTCAACCCCCTCCCCTTCTAGGTGTTCTTAGGCCACTGATACCTAACAACATGTGCATGTAAATCATGTATATACGCATGTGCATGTAAATCATGTATGTATGTATGTATGTGCATGCAAATCATGTATATATGCATGTGCATGTAAATCATGTATGTACGTGCATGTAAATCATGTATGTATGAATGTAAGTCTCATTTTAGATATGATTGATTTTAGCTTGTGAGACTTTCATTGGGGTTCATCCTAGCCTACACTCTTACTAAGCAAACAATTTAGGATCTAATAAAGATATAAACAATACTTAACCCCTAGATCTTCTTTTGCATGTTTTGCCTTGTATTAACACAACTGTTAATTGATTAACAATTTTCTAAAACACATTTCAAATAATTAATGAAACTCCTATATGATTTATAACCTAATGATGATGCAGCATGATTTAAAAATTCTTTTTAAATGCATACAAAACATAAGAGCATGTATGTATTTAAGTGCATGTAAATCATGTATGTATGTATGCATGTATGTGCATGTAAATCATGTATATATGTATGCATGTATGTGCATGTAAATCATGTACGTATGTATGTATGTCTCGTTTTAGATATGATTGATTTTAGCTTGTAAGACTTTCATTGGGGTTCATCCTAGCCTAGACTCTTACTAAGCAAGCAACTTAGGATCTAATAAAGACATAAACAATATTTAACACCTAGATCTTCTTTTGTATGCTTTGCCTTGTATACTCTTGAGTCTTCACTTTAGTTGATACTTTGTTGTTTGTTGATTTGCTCATCTTCTCAAGTTTGTCCTTCAACATTTATGCATGTTGCCAATCCTTTTCCTTCTTCACTCTTTTGTCTTCATCAACCTTTGTGTGTCCTTTGTCTTCATCAAACCATTGTGTGATGCATTCTTGCCTCTTCAATCTTGCATTCATGCATGCTTACATTCTCCTTCTTTTTTATGATGACAAACACTTGTTGACATATGACATACATTTTTTGACATTTGTTAACAACCTGTTGGATCTAACAATTCTTTGTTGGATTTGCTTGATGGCAATCAACTTGTTTTTCTTTATTCTTGTAAGTTGATGCATGTTTCACCCTCTTGCTCTTGCTCCCCCTCAATTTGAGCATTGGGTGATTTATTCTTTTTCGTTGCAGAAGCCTCAACTTATCTTTTCTTGTACGTCCTGCAAAACATAAACAACAACTTTTCTCCCCCATTTAGCATGATAAAAAAGTAAAGTCATATATGAAAGTATATTGCCAAAAGAAAGAACAAATAGTGCAATTTTTTTACTAGAATTAATCAATTAACGCGTTTACTTAATCGATTATGTCTTATTCAATTTTGCCCATCTTGCATTTTATATATTGGTTAATTGATTATGATATGCTACTAATCGATTAAAGCAACTGATATGGCAGAAAACAGTGTAGGCTACATGCTATTGGCAGCATGCTTATACAATTTGATTATTAGTGGTTTCATGCACTTATTTTTGTATATTAGCACTTGGTTCATGTCAATTACGTACATCTTATGAAAAAAGCTTTGTTTAACTACTTGTTAATACCACTTGTATCACTTGTTGGTACTATTTGTTAATGACATATATTCATGATATTACTTTTCATACCACATGTTAAATGACAATTATACGCAATTAGATCAATGCAAATAGATTTGAAAATTTCTAACATTTTTTCATCCATTGATCAAGTGATTTACAAAAGTAATAAAAGTAGTACACAATTTGATTTTCACAGCACAAAACCAATTCATTCATAGTATGTTATGATTACATTGTTCATATCAAAGCACAAAAACAAACTTAACAAGTTTGGAGAAATTACAGTGCAACACCCAAAAGATTACACAAACGACAAGACTCCTAAAACAACAACTAACTAGGACACTCTAGACATCCTACACTGGCTAGGAGGTGGTTGGGAAAAACCTATTGGGTAGCTCTAATACGAGTTTGAGGGTTTGAAGGAGCATACCACATAATTGTGTTTGAATCTGTTTTATTACTGCACTTAATTGATTAACCTATGTGCTAATCAATTAATGGGATTAAAATTTTAACACAGTTAATCCATTATGTTCCAACTTAATCGATTAAGATTTTAAAACATTTTAGCTTAGGTAATCGATTAAGGGAATAATTAATCGATTAAGACAATTTAAAAAAGCATAGGTAATCGATTAAAACACAGAACATTCGATTAAATACGTCACAAAAATAGATTTTGACACAATTTGAATTAGTTTATAGGTTTGCTAAGACTCTAAGATATAGATCTATTCTAAACACCTAATGTGCACTTAACATGGAGCCAAAAGAGTATGAAAGTGTATTCAAACAAGAATGTATTTTACAATTAAGAACACATGTATATAATGGCGATAAGTGAACTTAGTTAGGATTATCTAAAAGTCAAGCATACACTCAAGCATTTAGGTAATATATTGGATATAACATGTGATTAGACAATGTAGAGCAATATTTATCACGATATTTGGCTACCTCATACGCTTTACCTCATTCTTATCAAGATGTTGGAGGTTTGCCATTCTTTGACGTTTTCTTTGGCCTTTCTTCCATTCTTAATTCTTGTATTTTTCTTTGCATAGAATATCAATTATTGAAGCATTTATCCTCATTATTCCATACAAAACAGTAAACATACCTTTCCTCTCCTCTTTTGCAGATGGTTTAATCAAGCATTAAATTGTTATAGGTTTTCAAAGAGAAAAAGCTTTGGTTGATTGCATTAATGTGATATTTAACTTGTTGTGATTCAACATGATTAGAAAATAATATATGGTATTTCTACATTTACTTATTAATCAAAACATGATTAAGAGATTCTTATACTTGTTCAATAATATCATGTTTACATTTAAAAGCATGTAAATGTAACATACAAAGTATTATGTCTAAAGATGATTTATGAGGGAATTCACGATTTTTGAGTTTATGGCCTTGCTAGGATTTCATTTTAGAATTTAGTTATCACACTTAAAGTATTTAGTACTTATAGTTAAGAAGCGATACCTTGTTTTACCTTTGTTGTACAATGCTTCCTTTCTTCAAGCATTTGTGATGACAAGTTGCTCATAAGTGTCATAGTCTCCTTTCCTTTGGTGATAGGGCAAAGAAGTTTGATTTTCTCACCTTCTTATGTGCCTGAGACATTTGTTGTCCATAATGAGAGTTGAAGTGAATATGTCCTTAAGCACACCTACAAAACATAATGACTTGCTCTTCTTGGGTACCCAACTAAACTTGGGTCCCTTGCTGTTAGTAGTTTGGGGATTTTGTTTCTTTGTAATCCATATACACTTTCCATTTGGAACATCATGCATTCTAACATTACATGCATTTAACGTATGACCATACAATCCACAATAGAAATAGGTAGGAGACTCAAGATATGAAATTTTCAGAACATTTACTTGATTCTTGTGAAATGTGTTATTTGCATGCATATATTCCAAACTAGATTTAATCCCATCATTTTCATATGAAGCAAGTAAGTTGTTTGAATTGTGATAACTAAATGTGAAATTAGCAAGATTATCATTTAAGACATTTTATGTTCATTTTTCAAGCAATTTTCACAAACAAATGTCACATTTAAGTTAGAAGTACAATCACATGAAGAGTTAGCATATTTAGCATCTAAGGTTTCATTTTCAATTTTTAGCATATCAATGAAATTTTGCAATTCACATATTTTCTTTTCATGATCTAAAATTAACATTTTGCTATTCATGCACTTTTTTAGCTAACATTTTAAGTTCTTCATGCATTTCAACATAAACATCATATAACATGTTATACATGAGAGATATATCAGAATTTGAACTAGAATCATATGAGTATACCTCACTGATAGGGCAAATCGCAAGTGCACGATTATGTCGTCAAATAATAAAATATTGATCACACGAGAACTGGAAAACTCCTTTAATTATAACAATTAATTTATACTTGACTCAAATAAGGAATAAAATTGAATTTAGAACAATTGCCAAGAATAATTATGAAAATAATCAAAAGGGATTGAAATTTAATTTAGGAAGAGTTCCTAGGATAAGGGTTACCGCCTTTAACTCCCAAATCCTTGTTTTGCTCATTTTCATGAACTTTAAGTTGTGAGGCTGAATTACTCTTTGATATGTGTCATCCTCTCTCGAGCTCTGACACGTGTACTCAATTGAAGTCGCCCCTACTCTCGTGGTACGATTATCAATCAAATCCTTTACTTGGATCTTTCTATCCAATCGCTTCATACCAACCCAAGGTGAATTCCATAAACTCCCGAGAATCCTAATACTACTCTCGTGAATTAGGATTCTAGTTTGAATAACTGAATGGTCGGATAGTTGGGTTCACCTCTCGGTCCTTCCCTAATGTATCTAAGAGGTGTAATTTGTTGGTCAGACAACTCATACGAATAAAACACAGTTTAATGATTCAAATCACAACACTCAATGAAATAGAAGTAAGAATAAGTATTTATTGAATGTAAAAGGGCATAGCTCCAATCCTAGAAATAAAGGGAATTACTCAGTCATGATGTAGAAGAGAATCCCAAATTCTAAACTAGAGAATTGTAATGTAAAAAAGTGTAAAATCCTTGAGGGAGAACCCTTATTTATCCTAATTACAAAATATTGGGTTAAGTCTAACAAAACAAATCTAAAAAATAGGAATATAATATAACATCTATGACTTCTTTTGGTCCTTCAATTGTTTTTCGCATAGCCTCAACACTGAATTCAATCTCCTTGCACTCAATCTCTAATATTTTTTGCTTTAATCCATCCAAACTGCACAACATAGCTAAAAACACCCGATCAACCCGAACAAAGAGAAATAAAAGCTAAAAACAATCTTAAAGTCCTAATTATGTCCTAAAATGCAAGTTAAATGCAATGCAAATGTAGTATAGTTTCACATTTATCACTCACTAGGCTCATCTTGCTCACTTACTTCACAAGAGTTAGAATTTTGAGCCATTAGACAAATCTTGTGTGATTCTTCATCTTCTGAGATGCTTGTTGATGAATCGTCCTCTTCGGGTTCATCCCAGATGATATAAGCCTTCTTAGCTTTGATGTCCTGAGAGTCTTTCTTGCAATCTTGTTGCTTTGAAGGAGGTTTCTTTAATGTTCTCGTCCATTTATTCATTAAGTGTCAAACGTCTTAATTTTTGCTCATGTTCTTGAAGTTTGCCAAATAGATTTGTGAGCGTCATTTGTTCCAAGTCCTTTGACTCTATAATGGCAGTCATCTTGGGTTGTCATTTCTTGTCTAGACATCTCAATACTTTAACAGTTAGTTCATGTTTGGCAAGTGATTTATCTAATGCAGTGGAATGATTAATAATATGAGTAAATCGTTTATGTAAAATAGAAATAGACTCGTGTGGAAACATGCGAAACAATTCATACTCATGCATCAATGTATTTAATCTAAAACGTTTGATCTAACTAGTGTCTTCGTGGATTACTTGTAAAGTGTTCCACATTTCTTTGGCACTATGGCACTGAGAAACTCTAAAGAACTCAATAAACATCCTCATTCGGATTTTACAATAGGCATAACCCTTGCCACTGAAAATCGGAGGGCAGTCGATGGATGCACCATCACCGCTAAACGGGTTAGAAGAGCTCATGGTAAAAGTGCCTAGGATCAACGATTTAAGCGGCTAAGCTAGCACGATCGTACTAGCTCTGATACCACTTGTTAGGTCCCATAGGGCTCTGCCACTCACCTAGAGGGGGATGAATAGATGATACAATACACAATTACTGCCACTCAATAAACACAGAAATTATACAAATTAACACACTGTTTAATTGATTAACGACAAACTTAATCCATAAAATCATCTAATGTTAATCGATTATCTAAACCACTTAATCGATTAACTGGTTCAATTACAGCGTAAACAAAATTCTTTTGGTCATCCAAGATTACCAAGATTCAACCAAACTTACATGCAATTATATAGACAATTAAGAACAACAAATGCACTATACATAATAGGCAAGTATCAAAGAATTATATGCATATCAAGTTAAGTAAATCAAGTAATGCGGAAATGTAAAAAGATAACGGAAAGAAGAAGAAGACTCGGCTTTTTATCCTAGTTCGTTTGTTGTCCACTACAAACTACATTTAGGACTACCTTATGATCTTTAGAGATTTTATCTTCACTATAGAATCTTCAATGTTTCTTACAAACACAATTCCAATACAAGAATCAAGATGCTCATTTCTTGGATCTTAAAGCCCACTTCGATTTGACTACAAAGCTCGCCTAGTATGATACCTCACCGTTCGCGACTCTAGCCCCAGCTTAAATATCGCTTACAACCAAGACCTCTTGCTTCCCGCGAAGACACGTACCTAACCGCAGCAAGGGTTTTCCCAAACCTATTCTCTTTCTTTGGTGATACAACACACCAATAGAATGTGTTATTGTCTAAGTCTAACAATAATTTTTCAAGTTACATATACACCTCAATGTGCAGATTATACAATCTTCTACGAAACTAAGAACCCCTAAAAGATCTCACAAATACATAAAATACAATGCATGAGATATAGATTTCTTTTTCACAAATTTGACAATGAAAGATCAATGGGTATCTTGTAAAGATTCACCCTTTTCTTTTCTTGAAAGAATGCTTATAAAATATTTATAAAGGATATGAAAGTTTGAGCTCTAGATTTTATCAATAATTTGTAAACTCTATGTTTTCGAAAAATATGTTCTAACCCTCTGAGTTTTTCTCAAAGTTAAGTTATGAACCGATATGAAAAACTTGGGCTAATATATTGTTCTGTTTTTAACTACAGTTATTCGATTATGTTAAGCCTTAATCGATTAACGTGTTTCTTCAAAATAACAGAAAACGGAAACAATTATCAACTTAACCACCTTAATCGATTAACTCACCATTTAATCGATTAATGTATTCAACCCAAGTAATTGATTAACGCAACTGTTAATTGATTAACGCAACTGTTAATTGATTAACGGTTTTCTAAACATGGCAGAGGTAATTCATATTCTCACCACTCGAGTACAATGTAACATTTTTTTTCAAAATATAATGTCTTACAAATTAACTGCATGTTTGGTTTATGTAAACTATGTGTTATATTTTGTGTTTTGAATCATACTGTCACACTGTGCATCCATATAATCTTAAGTATGATAACATGAATATTGCAATGTTTCAGCAGTAAAATAAAAAATAAGAAACAATATATAATATCTTGCAATGTTTCATGTACTAGATCACTTTTAGTTTTTTTATTTAGGGCAACCCGCAAGCCCGCTCTGCCGCAGACATAACATGATTTTTCATGCTTTATTGAAAAATGGGCATGCCTATGTCCAGTCTAATTTTGATGGGCATTGTATAAACATCGACATGGCAGACAGAGGAGCCCTAATTACCAATACTATGTATATCCATCTAGTAAATTTTATATTATATATTTTTTGCGTTACAAAGAGGCTAAAAAGCCCAAGAAAACAAAGAAACTTGCATCAAGGAAAGTACGAAACTGGTCTAAATAAGGCCACACTGCACAAGTCGTCAAGTAAAAGCTTAGGAAGCTGGTGATTTGGAGTGACAAATATTATGCAAAGCATAGCCCATGTTGAGCTCATATAAGCAATGAAGTGAGGGCAAGTATTCCCCATTGTTTGTGACCATCTTCGCATTCTTCAGATAATTAATAATTGTCAGAGTCACATTCTAGAACAAGTTTTCTCCCAAACCATTTGCATCCCATGCACTACACCCAAAGTTCAATTGTACATGCATTGCAATGGATGGCAAATGTTGGGTGATATATGCAAATATGATATATGCAGTGACATTTCTATACACTATCATTACATTATCTGTATTATTATGACTCTTCAAAGAAGTAATGTAAATAAAAGATATAATTATTGTGTATAAATCTTTATATTGACGCATAGATATTTCCGAGCATTGAGTACAAGGAAGCATACAGTTGGATGCACATTTTTTTATGTTACAATTTTTGGCACCGCAGTTTCTGAAAATGTGCACACAAAAAAACAATAACTAAAAACTCGAAGGGAAGCTTGTTAGAAACAGAGGGATAACGTAGAAAAATATGAGACTACATTTCTGAATGAGTCAAATGTACACGGTCTTAATTACAGAATTTGTAAAAATCATCAAGTTGTTGGGTTGTCAACAAAAAGTAAGGTGGAGTTGAAAATAATTGATCCTATTATTCTAAAGAGCACTTCATGTACTAGTTTCTTTTTGAAAATCAAGTTCTGAGTAAACAGAACTGATTCATAAATACAAATAATTTCTTTTTCAAAAAAATGATTCTTGTAAAATCCTATGCTGATGCTAATTGAGGCTTTTGTAAATTGTCATCTTTATACATCAAGCGTGGCTTCATGGAAGCATATCCTTGGTATTTATAGATGATGCTGTAAAGGCACTGCCTCAAGCTTAGGGTATCAAAAGTCTCTATGAATTTCAAGTCTGTGGTCCTGGATTTAGGACCAGCAAATCTCTGATATTCTTCAAGCACACAAGTCAAACACCAATTCTGAAATTTTCTCAAGCAACCAACAAGGCAACCAGTTCGATGCTGCATAAATATAACACTAAGATTAGACCTTAACTTAAGAAAATAAACCAAGTATGAAAATCAAAGTAGTAACTGCGAAATTTAGTCAAATCAGTCCTTAAGAAACCGAAGTCATAACATTCTATCCACAGAAGGTTAGCCCTTTTGTTTGGACTATAATAAAAGAGATTTTGACAAGTGAATTTGTGAGAAGCTAAAAAATATAACTTCTCAACAAGCTGAATTTAATTGTTTTCTTGCAACTTTTGCATTTTTTGTTAGAGCCTAAATTCCGGCAGAAGTGATTTTTAATGGAAATAATCACTTTTTAAAGGGAAAATAGCTTAAAAGGGGTACAATCTTAAAAAACTGATTTTTTTTACTTCTATGGGCTTATAATTATTTGCAAAAGCCCATCCAAACACGTCCAAATGTCAAAAGTGATTTTTTTAATAATAACTTTTTCCTGTGGATAGAAAACTTAAAATTTTGGAATTGTTAAAAACTAAAAACTGAAAATTTTCATGAAATAAAATAAGCATTTTTTTCTCATACGATTTTGAGTACCTTTCCTCGATTGCAGTGAATCAAAACCGGGTGATTTCTCACATCTGAAACCGATTAATGAAAACAAGTTTAAATAAATGATAAATTAACAAGATATAATGACAATACTTATATTAACATAATTGAACAATACCAATTAAAACTTTGAGAGCCTCCATTACAGTATCCTGGCCAGTAGATACAGAAAGATCCTGCAAAATATACAAGGAATGGTTAATCAATAAGCATAAAAACGATCAGGAAAAAATGTATACACCCACATAATAGTGGCTGCATCATCTATTTTTTTAATTAATAATATAAATAAATGTAAAATTATGTATTAATCGTGTAAAAATCTTTACTCTAGTGGTGCATTAATATTACACTCCAAAACAATGGATTTTAATTCAATCAATCATATTAAGAAAAGAACGAAGTGATTTAATTACCGTCTTGCCCTCAATTCCAAATTGAAAGAGTTGAATATTGTGTGATTGAAGGAAATCCAAATTTTGTGGCGGATAGGGTTCAGGGCACAAGTATCTGCAGGATCCAAATTTAGAAAGAAAAGTGTCATGAATGAGTTTCAATCATATAAAAGGAATGAATGAAAGAAGCGAATTCAGAAAGTGCAAAACTAACATTATGGATCGAAGATTTAGGGTTTGAAGAAAGGGGAAATTGCAAGGTTGAGGGAAACTGGAGCGATAAATGCAATCTTCTACCATTGAAAAGTTTGGTGGTGCAACTAGAACGGCGTCGTTTCCATCCTCTGTTATCGTCGTCTTCATTGTTATGTTCTCAATTCTTTTTCTTTCTTTATGGTTTCGCTGATTTGGTGTAGAATCTAAATACACACAATGAGGAATAAGCGATAAGGGTTCTCCTTATATTCATGGATTATAGATAGAGTTCTTAACTAATCTTTTCTCATTCAATTTCGAATTTATTATCAAGTTGGAAGCTTCTTTGAAAAAGAGATGACGGCGTCATCCGGTTGAGTTATCCTTTAAAAAAGAGGAGTTTGTTAGGATAAATATAAATCTTTTCATTTGTATTTAGTGATAAACTAGTAAGATAATGTTGATTTAGTGATATAAGTTTAGTTAGATTTTTGGGATGCAAAAAAATTAGAAGAAACAGTTATACGCTCAGAATGAGATTAGAATACCATGATATTAGTAAAATAATATGAGTTATGCTCGTATATTAAATTTTTAGTTTTTTGTAACTGAATTTATTAAAATGATTGGAATCTCTAGATGAACATTTATAATCTAAACAACAAGCAATCATCACATAAATTATTTATTTTTTATCATATAACACCGCCTAAATTAAGGTTAGATTAACTTTTGTATGTTTATAAAAATATTTTAAATATTAGTAGACGATTTTTGCGTTATTATCCAATAAGTTGGTGGTTTTTCATTTTTAAAACAAATTATTTTATTGATTATTTTATAGTAAAGTAAATCTATATTTTCCAAAAGTAGTTTTGTATCAAAAGTGTTATCAAAATTATAATTTGAGTCATGAATTTTATTTTATGATTATATTAAATTATTCAGAATCCATTGTTGTATTTGGAGCATACATTTTTGGATAATAACGTATCGATTAATTTCTTTCAAGCTTTGTACCAATTAACTAAAGAAAGATATAATCCAAAAGTTTAGATGGCTTCAAAGGGAGAAAGAGAAAAATTCTATAGAATTTCCATGTAAATTCGTTAGACTATTGAATCACAACACTTATAGTTAGAAGACCTTCACATCAAGTATTTTGACTATATAAATGTGTTTTTTATAATTCTTGATTTTGGTCATGTGACTAATAATCATTTGAGTTTGAATGAAAGTACAAAATTGTTAGGAAATTCCAATCTTATTCTTCGATTTTGTACTCTATTTCGTTTGTTTATTGCTTCCACAAGTAACCACTTTTATATCAAGAAGATAATTAATACTGTTTTTTTTTTGTAGTATTTACAATCTCAGAACATTGATTTTTTCTCTGCTAACTCAAAAGTAAATAATTATCTATCAACTTGTAGAGTCACGGGTATTTTTAAATTTTCATAATTTTAGTACTTGGCAATTGAGAAGCATAATAAATTAATACATCAACAACCTTATAATCAATTTAACCAATATTCTTACGAATTAAGGTGTATGTAGCATGTGAGTTAAGCTACACTTACAGACGACTAGATTTTATCAAAATAAAAAGTAAACAATCCGTTTTTAATAGATAATTTAAATTCATTTTAATGAAAAGTTTGAGGCTGAGATTAATAATCTCTAGATATGAATTACACAAAGGCGGGAATCACCTTCTTCCTGATTATATATAAAAGGACAAGATAAGAATGATTCAAATAATAACTAATAACATAAATTATAAATAAATTTAATAAAATGAAATTAACTAAATCTGTATAATATAATGTTTTATTAATTTAAATATCACCTAATACCAAAGTTTAGTTTGTGAACTATGACAGAGAAAAAATGATATAGGTCGAGGAGCAGAATGGAAGGGAGATAAAAAAGAAAGTAAATTAAAGCTAAATATTTATCTTATTTGAGAGTGTGAAATTTAGATAAGAAAAAAATAAAGGGTTAATTACAGTAGTAATAATACAATAATATTGTTTTAGTTTATTTAAAATTCTAATTAACAATAATAAAATGCAGTAGTGTTTTTTTAGGGATATTCTGGCCAATAAGGGGAAGCTAATTTAGAATCAATGCTCATTTATGATAACAGATCCATCCTTCACAATATACTTATCAGCCAAGAACTACACATACTTTAGAAGAGGAAAATGGTATCTCACTACATGTTTAATGAAGATTGACTTATGAAAAGCTTATAATAAAGTAATGAATTGAGATTCTTAATTGACATTTTGAAAGGACTTTGATTTTTTGGGTGCATCCCAAATAAAAATAACAAAAATTAATTAAAGCGGGAGGGCTTTGATTTGTTAGGTCATTTTAATTTTTAAAATTATGTAACAATCTCTTTGCTGATTAGGAGGGTAAAGATATATAAATCTAACATATTTAAGAAGTAAATAATCACATTAAAACTAACAAATTAAATGACAACTAATGAACTAAACTTAATACTTTATATACTCTTATTAAATTAAACTAATCTGAGTTGATGAATTGAATTAAATAGTTCACAAAGTTAAATTGAGTTTCCAACTGAGCTAACTATTATGAAGACAAATTGATTTTACTCCGTATTCAACTTGAGTAGTGTAATTTTTTAACTCTACCTCCAATATTTTACTTGTGATTTTTTTACTTATTCTTATTTTAATTTTTTTAATAGTGCGTGACTGGGTGTCAATCTACTATTTTTGCCTTTTTTTTTTCTTATTTAGATTATTAACATTGTTGGTGATAAATATTCTTATATGTCATTTGTTCACATCTATCTATCATCTTTACATTAAAAACATTCACATCCATTCCCATAAGAGTCAATCCAACAAAATTAGGGTAATTTCCTTTTTATTTAATGTCATATTGATTATAATAAAAATTACATTAGGAAGCTCTTGTTTTTTCTCTCAAATACAAAGTTGTCAAATTTCAACGTAGAAAAACATATATTAGTCATAATTTTAAAAGGAACAGCTTTAACGTAAATAAAAGAAAGGTGAAGAGTAGGATTGACAGGGAAATTTACAAAAACAAAAACAAAAAGCAGTAGAAAAACCGGGGGTGGGAGATTTTGTGGTTTTAATTTGGCGGCAGCTATAAACGGCATAGGAAAGGAATCACTTGCGATTTAGACTATCATTTTATTTTTTAATTCAAAGAAAGGAAAAAATATCATATTTTGTTATAAATCAATCCATAAATCTTTCTTATTATTATAAAAAAGTGATATATGTAAAATCATGTTATATAACATATATAAGTGGTTTTTATAGTATACAAGAATTTAATTTTATAGAAAAAAAATTTCATTATTTGTTCTTTCATGGATGAGGCGTTGGAGAGAGACTAAAGGTTTTAGTAAGAGGTCTTCTAGTTTTGGATGAAAGTAGATTTGGACTCGCCAATGGAGGTACTTGAAAAGGTTCTCCAACATCAAGTCACTAAAACTAAAGAGGTAATGACTGAGAGCAATAAATGTGATGTGTTGGAAACAAACGAACAATCAAGTAATAAAAAAGTATAGAGAAAATAGAATAACACAACGGATTTGGTAACGAGGTTCGTCCAATTGTGCCTACGTCCCCAGGAGCGTTGAAAGACTATCACTATATATTATTAGAGAATAAAGATTTATGTTTGACTATTCTTCTCTTTCTTACATTAGGTTTACATAACATATATAAATAGCCCTCTACCCCAACATCTTTACATCAGCCCAAACCCATAATTTGTATTACTGTTATATAGAGATATGAGTTATTGCACAACAATCTTCACCTTATCGAATATCATCAATCTTCATTTTCCGCCACTGGGTTTGGGGCGCTCCAAAGTCTAGCATCAGTGAATGTTCAGCACGCTCAGGCAATGCCTGAACTTGTCCACGGTAATCGGTTTGGTTAACATATCAGCTGCATTTTATGAAGTATGAACCTTCTGCAATAGTATCTGCCCACAAGCTACCAACTCTATGATCCTGTGAAATCTCACATCAATATGTTTGGTCCTAGCATGATACATCTGGTTCTTTGCCAAGAAGATAGTATTCTAATTGTCATAATGCAGCGAAACTCCACTTTGCTCAATACTTAACTCATTTACCAGTCCATAAGCCACATGGCTTCCTTAGAAGCTTCACCAGCTGTCGTGTTCTCTGCTTCAATTATAGACATAACAACAACAAACTGAACTGATGATCTCCACATAATTGGTCCACCTGCAAGGGTGAAGACAAACCTCTTGTGGACCTTCTATCATCTAGGTCTCCTACATAGTCCAAATCAACATAATCAATAACTGAAGGCTTACTCTGTTGGCTGCCGAACATGATACCGAGACATATAGTCCCCTTCAAATATCTGAAAATTCATTTGACTGATTCCAAATGTTGCTTCCATGGTTTAGACATGTACTTGCATACTTGACTAACTACTTGTGCCAAGTCCGGTCTAGTACAAACCATAACTAGGGGTGGCAAATGGATGGATTTGGATGAATTTGGATTTGGATGTTAATGGATGGATGGAAAGCTATCCATTAATCCATATAAATTCATTTAAACTACATTTTAGGTTATTCAATCCATCCATATCCAATGGATTCCAATTCATCCAATTTATCCATGACTCTTTTTTCATGGATTTGGATGGATGGATATCCAATCCATTTGATTCTTTTTATTGGAACTAGAAAAATCTATTGAAGAAAATCATTATTTTAAAAAGTACTATTTCAACTAAACATTTTTTAAAATCACCTTTTAAAAAAAACACTTCTAAAATAATTTAGAAAACAATTTTTTTAAAAAGTGCTTTTTTGAACTTTTATGGAAAATATTTTTTTTCAAAAATCTATGAAAATGTGTCATTTAAGGTTCTACGTGTAAATTATTTAACATATATTTTTAGAGTGTAATACTTTATGCACTGTTAGTATAAAGATTTATACATAATTATTATATCATTCACTATTCATTTGAATTACTTTTTTTGAATAGTCAATGATAATTTAGATATAAATGATAGATGATGCAGTGATAATGTATAAAACTCATACATTGTACAGTACGTACATTTTTATCATACATCTATATGTTATGTACTTAAAAATAGAATTTTAATATTAATCAGTGTTATTAATACCGTATCGGTGAACAAACCAGTCAGGGTACTGTCGTATTGATATAATGGTTCAACCGGTGGTTCACTAGTTAATCGCATACCGGCGAAATTAGATATATATATATATATGTAATATATTAACATTAATGTTGAAAAATCAATAAAAACCCAATATATTTTTTATTTTCATTAAAAAATTAATTTATATAAAAACCGGTCGGTATTACCGGTACGGTTCAATTGAAAACCAGCCGTTATGCCCGGTTTTGACCGGTATGATTGCATGACTGATATAATTATTATACTGTATCGGTATTGGAGCCGGTTCAATCGGACGATACGAAATAGTTTTAACAACATTGATATTAACTACATACACATTTCCTATAATTGATATCAATTTAATAAAAATAATTTTTTATTTTTATTTTTGGATGAATTGGATATTCATCCAAACAAATATATCATTGGATATCCATTGAATATAATGGATGGATTTGAATCCATCCATTATCAACAATATCAATTGGATTACATCCATTTAAATCCATTAGTCCTAACGGATGAATTTGGATGAATTTAATTTGGATGGATTGTGGATTGTGGATAATTTTGTCACCACTAACCATAACATACATCAAGCAACCCACTGCACTGACATATGAAACGTTTGACATGTATTTCTTCTCTTCATATGTCGTTGGACTTGAACTAGTGCATGGTTCCTTGCCTTTATTTACCTGAACCGTTTCATTGCTCACTGGAATCATATTTGATCCCAAAGTCTCTCCATTTGGCCTGAGCACCTCTGTCAAAACTGTCTGTTTCAGCATGAAATCTTCATCAAAAACTGCATCCCTGCTTAGCACCACCTTTTTGGAAACTAGATTCCAGGACTTGAACCCCTTGACACATTTGGTATATCCAATGAAAATACATCTCTTTGACTTAGGATCAAGTTTAAATCGTTCATCACTAGGTATATGTACATCAATACTAAATGTCTCTGTGCAACATTCTAAATGTCTCTGTCCAATATTCTTTAGAAAGTCCAGCATTCAGTCTCATACATCTCGCACTCTCTATAAGATTTCTATTCTCCTCTCTGCAACACCATTTTGTTGTGGAGTCTTTTCCACTGAAAAGTGCCTTTGAATACCATGTTCCTCACATAATTTCTGAAACTGTGAGTCTTTGTATTCCATACCATTGTTTGATCTTAGGTATTTGATTTTTCTACTAGTCTATTTCTCTACCTTTGTCTTCCAAACCTTGAATTTGGCAAAGATTTCTGACTTATGCTTCAAAAAATATACCTAGACCTTATGAGAAAAGTCATCAACGAAGGTAACAAAATACCTAGAACCTCCCAAGGATGCTTCCTGACGGGGTCCCCATACATTAGTGTACACATAGTCTAGAATACCCCGAGTCCTGTGTTGGCCAGCCTTGAAACTAACCTGTGTCTGTTTCTCAAGCACACAATACATGCACAAATCTAGTTTGCATTTGCTGACTCCCCTCAACAATCCTCTTTTGCATAGTTCTTTCATACCACACACTAATATGACCCAAACACATGTGCCATAATTTTGTAGGACCATGGTCTAAATTTACTGAAATATCTTCAACCACTCTAGCAACTCCACCTACAACTGTTCTCCCTAACAGCTTGTAAGTGTTCCCAACAGTCCTCTTACCCTTCATCACAGTCAGAGCACCTTTGCATACTCGAAGAATATCACTATCCCCATCAGCTCTATAGCTAAATCCTTTGGTCTACAACATCCCCAAAGAAACCAAATTCTTCTTCAAATCTGGTATGTGTCTAACCTCACATAACATCTTCACTACACCATCATCTATCATAATTCTAATTTCTCTCGTATCAATAATTCCACATGCTTTATTATTTCTGAGATACACAAAATCAAAATTGCTTGCCATATATGTGGTGGACCATTCTCTATTTGGCGTCATGTGGTGGGAACAACCAGTGTCAAGTATCCACTCATTTGTACTATGATTTGATGATACAAATAGTAGATCAATTTTACTGTTGTAACTAGAGTCATCTTTCTGTGCAACATTTGCAAATGTAGATACTTCATCTTTCCCCACCGGCTTTCTAGGACTTCATTCATTGGGACAATCCTTTTTTATAATGCCTAGTATGTTTGCACTTATAGCACTATACTAGTGTTTTGCCCCTGAAATTTGGTCTTTTCCCTTTGGCAGGACCCCCCTGCCTTGTCTACTCCCACACGCTTGGCTCCCTTTCACATGCAGACCATCATCCTCACACCCTTCCCTTACATTCTATCTTCTTTGAGTGTGGAACATAAGTGCAGATGTGATCTCATCCAACTTGATTAAGTCTTTCTCGTACGTCCATGTTGTCACCATGTGTTCATAGGAATTTAGCAAAGAACACAAAATATTATTGCTTTGTCCTCATCATCAACCTTCACATCAATTTTCTATAAGTCTTTCATCGCTTGATTAAAATTGTTGAAATGTTGTTGCAAGTCAGCACCTTCCTGCATCTTCAGGTCATATAGTCTTTATTTCAAATACAACTTATTTGTTAGAGACTTGGACACAAACCACTTCTCTAATGTCTCTCATACCACTACTGGTGGCGTCAAATCCATAACATGATACATCACCTCATCTGATAGACAAAGTCATATGTTTCCCGCAACCTTCTCCTTCAACTCTTCCCAATCCAGTTGATCCAAACCATCTGGTTTATTCTCACGCAACGCCTTTGATAGACCTTATTGAGCTAACACATACTTAACTATCCTTTGCCACAATTCGAAATTACCAGTTCCATCGAACTTCCCCACCTCGATTTTGGCACATGGGTTAAGAGCCATATGATACCAATTGGCTCTGATACCAATTGTTGGTACAACAGAAGCGATCATTGCACAGCGTTGGTCACAAACCATCAAATAAAGTGCATAAAATAAATAGAAAAGAAGAAACAAAAGAATTTGTTAACGAGGTTCAGCCAATTGTACTTACATCCCCGGGAGCATTGAGAGACTACCACTAAGTTTTAATAGAGAATAAGGATTTGTGTTTAACTATTCTTCTCTTTCTTACATTAGGTTTACATGACATAAATATATAGCCTTCTACCCCAACCCCTTTACATCATCCTAAACTTGCAACAACAAGATGTGTGAAGTAAGTAAAATGTAATAATGATAAGTGATGGGTTCTAAGTAATGAGGGAATAATGAGAATGAGTAGCACGATACTTTCTATTGGGGGATACCGCTATTTATAGTGGTTGAGATGAATGATGTAGCTCGGGAGGTTACTGTTGGCATGACTGACTATTCTAATCTGCCGGGGGTTGTTTTTCCCATGTCAGACGACTTTGACAGAGTTGTACTATGTGGATAGTTGACTTATAACTTATGGTAGGTCTAACAGTAGTTTTGCAGTCTGTCCTTGTCGTGTTCGTAGGGGTAAGCGAGATTGCAGGTGACGTGATAATGTGTTGTTGACGGTGTAGTAGATGGAAAGTGGTCATAACCCTAACCTAGGATCTCCGATATGAGGGCAATGACTCCGAATGAGCCTTTTGATTGGTTATACCCGATTCCTCGGTCAGAGTGGACGTCATCCCAGGCAACCAAGACATCCGGATGATCGGGATGGAACGTTATTGATTATAGAGAAAATTGCATATAGTCCTCTAAACTTGAAGCCTTTTACAAGTAAGTACTATGAACTATTTTCCCTTAAATACCCCATAAACTTTATTATTTGGTGAAATTAGTCATTGTTTAAATATATTGATAAATTATCATATATAACATGAAAATTGTTGCAATCAGACTCATAATAGTAAAAATACAACAATGCATGCTAGACAACATTGATATCTGGAGGAAAATGTCGTCAAAATATAAAATTGATTGAAAAGAATAAAAAAGTAAATTATAGAGTTAACCGTGATTAATACAGTAATATTGTTATATACAAAAATAAAATAAAATTAACAAAAGTGCATTGGTTAAAAAAATTCATTGCTTTTAATTTAACATTCTTTTTATGCATGAACGAATTTCACGAATAATTAGGATGAAAAAGTAATTTGGGTACCTATTTATTCATTGTATAAAAAAAATTCTGATAGTGTTTGTTTCATATACCTTTTAAGTAGTAAAAGTGAAGAATTTCATTGTGTAAATGAGATCATGAGTTTGGTAGAAATTAAAGTTTAAGACATCTTCATTTCTATAAGATGTGCATTTTTACCAATCTTATTATATCAGTGATTATTTGTTAGTGTGGCCACAAGGCACCAATGCATGTTAATTCACATTTTATATATTTTATTCATTAGTATCTATAAAAGACAAATTTCAACAATTAAATATGTTTTTTTTGTGGTAGTACCAAAAATATATGGGTTTTTTGTATTATCTAGAATATTGAATTTATTAACATTTAAAAGAATATTGTTGATGTTTTAAAGCAAGATATAAAAACTTAGAAAATCATACTTGTTGTTAGGGAAGACAATTGGTGCGGATGGACACATGTATGACTTTCTCGTTCCCAAATTTGCAATATGTGTGAATTACACTGACACCCCTAAGTTTTAGCGAAATTACACAAAATCACCCCTCATTTTTAGGGGTTTGTGTAGGTGTAAAAAAATGAGGGGTAATTTGTGTAATTTTACTAAAACTCAGGGGGTGTTAATGTAATTTACTCTAGTTTTAATTATATATTTATATAACATGTGAGAATTAAATGTGTAAAAATAATTATTAAATGAATAATATAATATTTATATGATAAATTTATAATCATCATGAAATATGTGTAATTTGTTACTAATAATAATAATAATAATAAAGCATATGATATAAATTTTAAAATAATAATAAAAAGCTATAATAATATAAATTTTTTTAATTAAAAACTAAATTTGTAAATTTGCGGGTACCCACAGAGCGAATATCATAAACTAATTTCCACTCAAAAACTATTATTATGGGTAACCGTTACAAGTATTTCGACAGATGCTCATTGATTGAGTTTTTTTTGCCATCCCTATTTATCATATTATCAAGAAACAAATTTTGATATCATAGACTTAAAAATTGCACATCACTCTTTTATGTATCAACAACCAATAATAGTAATTTAAAATAAAAAATTGAACACAAAAAGATACACTAGCTTTATATATTAGAATAGGTTTATCAAAAGGATGATGTTAATTAATTTCCTTGTGAAAACGAATAGGATCTTTTATTCTATATATAAAGTGAGAATATTTGATTTAAACCCTTAAACCCTCAAATGTTTACTATACCTGTTTTGATTTATTTCTTCCCCCACTTCTCTTTTTATAAGACTTTCACCAGCTTCAGTCGAATAATAATAATTTTATTCAAAATAGAAAAAAATTGCTTGAAAATTAAAAAAAAAAATGATTTCACCCCATCTAAAAAAATAAAAAATTGTATCATTTTACTTTCTCCTTTTAAAAATAAAGTATCAATTATATGATCACCACAACCTTGACCACTAAGATCGGACCATCAACTACCACATAGTATTGGATGACAACAACAACGGTGGAGTTTCAAAAGTGGGCAATGTTGGTGGTAAAGGATATTGAAGGACAAAAACAATAACAAAGAGTGCATTGACAAAAATGAAAGTTTGCAAAATTAAAAGCTTAAAAAAACTAAAGCTAGAAAGAAAAACAGTAAAAGTTACTTTGAAAAAAATTATTTTTCAAAACATACAACTAAAAACTATACCAACTTTTAGCTCCATTAACTTATCAAAATTGAGTACATACTGGATATATAGGAATTTTAAACACAAGCTAAATTCACACCATGGAAATTTGATAAAGAAGTCAAAATTAAACGAGAAGCACTTTTCTAAATTTAACCTATTAACCTCCACTTGAAGTAGATTTCTTGTATTTAAAGTTTAAACCCAAACAAGGAGTATTCAATAGAAAATATATGAATAAGACTATCAGAAAAAACTCTTATACATATATATATTAATTACGGACATAATCTGATGTAACTTTTTTATTGCCATTGTTATAGTGTAACAGCTGTTAATGTGTTGTTGTTTTTGAAGTGGCTATTAATATGTAGCTGTGGCCTTTGAAGGAGGAAAGTATCATTAAGTAAGCAGTGTTTAATGAATTTTAATCTCATCAATTAACATAACAATCTACCAATATCCTTTTAGAACAAACTCAACTAAATTTAGGAAGTATTTTTCTCATAATTTCAATAAACTAAAATATATATATCAATAAAGTCTCCCTCGTTAATAAAGAGCACTTTCTTAAATTTAATATCATAAATTCAATATTTATTATTTGCATAGAAATGTCTATTGATATAAATTAAAATACATTTCCATAATATCCCCATCTTAAAAGGCTAATATTTCCACAATCCATTGCAACACCTTTTGGCACACAGGAACTGAAATATGTTTATTCATCAGCGTGAATCAGAAAAGTCAAAAAATAAATAGTATTATATTATATCTGAATTAAAAAGAGAAAAAAATTTATACACCGAACTTATAAAATTTTTATATAATATCACTATATTATCTACTATTCATCTCTAATTATTATTTAATTTTGAAAAAAGTAATCAAAATAACTGTGTACAAATCTTCCCTCACAAAAAAAAAAAGTAGAAAAGAGATGGTGGGGTGGACACGTGTCGATGTGTAAGCACGAGTAGAGAGAAACATAATTTAATGAAATGATATATTTTGGTTGAAATAAGGAAAAAAGAAAAAGAGTGTTGTAGTTGTGGATGTTTGGTTTGTGGAGAGGAGAAGACAACGCTTCTTCTTCCTTCCTTTCACACACACTTCATTTATTTCTTTCTTTTCACATTTCATTATAATAATTATTTTTATAAACTATATTATTATTATTATTGTTATATTTGTGTATAGTAAATAGAGAGTTTATGGTTGTAGTTGTTAATGATGAAATGAATTTATGATGATATGATATGAATGGAGAATATGAACCTTAACCTTCCAATTCTTCATGGAATTTCACCCTGCAATTCATATCTACCAACAAGGTCAATTTCTTTTCCTTTCTCTTTTTTAATTAACATTCCTTTAATTATGATCATCTTTCAATATATTCATCATCTTAACTCAATCATCCACCAACATTTTCATAACTTTTATTTGGTTTTTTTCTTCTTTATTTTATCATTAACTGAGTCTTGATGATCCAAAGTTTTAATTTTCATAATTCACAATCATACTTGTACTTTCAGTTATTTTATGTCCTTTGATGACTATCATTAGTTCATTACATATGCATTCAAGGCTTGGAATTTATTTATATTTATTTGTTTATTTAGATTCTTAGGAATCTAGGTAGCTTGTGTTTGCTTGGTTAGAGAATTTTGAGGTAAGAGGATTTATGATGATCTGTGAAGCAGTAAAGGAAAGAAATTCAAGAGGTTTTTTACTGAGTAATTCAAGATCAAAATTGGAGATTTTCAAATTCCACTTAATTATGTGGAGTTTGTGATATTCCTTGCTTTCATCGTCGTCAGAGAGCATGAGGATGATATATTTGAGGAAGTGATCGGAACATTTGGGTAAGATTCCAGATCTGGCTTTTGTGGTGTACCAAAGGCCATCTAGTCAGGGATGGAGCTTGAACATTTGTATTGGAGAAGCCGAAGAAGAGCAATACTTTATTTTGAGGGGCCAAATTAAAAAAATTATGTTTCTTAAAGAAAGTCATATGTAACAAACTTGGATTTCGAGAAAATTTGGGAAAATTACATGTAACAACTTGTTTTTTAAGTAATTTTGTCGCAGCCATAACTACCTCATAAAATACAAGATGCGCCGCCCGGACATCCAGGGACTTGACATGGGCGTTGTTGAGCCAGCTGTAGAAGTGTTTCCTTGAATTTTAAAGTGTTTAAAATTTGAAATACTATATCCAAACATAACATAGAATCATGTGCTACATGGTTTTAGTGCTTTTTGACAAAAAAACCGCAACAAAAGTATTTGTTCTGGTTTTGTTTTTATAAAAGCCATTGCTCAAGGTGCTTTTCAGAATCACCCTAGGAAAATATACTGTTATGTTAAGTTGAAGTCAATTTCCTTTCCTAATTTAGAATAGTTTCTATTCCTTTTCTCAGACACAATATTTTTTTGTAATGGTAGATGTAGAAACTTCTATAATTTCAGGATAAACTTTATCGACATTTTTAACCTTCCCAACCACTTTTTCAAAGCACCTACAGCACAGGGCAAATAGGGCACAACATCTTTTGACAAGCGGTAGACTCATTGCATTCGAAAACAAGTGTTCAGTGTGATACATAGTTAGATCAAATTGAAGATTGTAATGCCATTGAAATTCTGATTTCATCAAAGTAAAATTTTCATACAGGACGGGCCACTAAGGACCCAGAGTTGGTAGGAAGGTACTCCACATATTTAAAGTGGATCATAATTTCTCAGGGATGTTTCACATGGAGTACTCTGTTCTTCCATTTGTCAGATACTCATTAATGAGCCTAATTTGTGACACTGACTGGAAGAAAGTCACTAATGGAATTCCGTCAATTTTTTTTAAAATTCAGGCTGCTCTTGAATATATGATGTTATTATGCTTGTATTACTTCATTCACCCACATATAGGTTTAGATTATGCGTGTTTCAAAAAATTGACTTATTCATATCATCCTATTTCAGATGCACTACAGCAAATGAATTTGACATCTAGTGAAACAATGGAAGCTGGAACTTATCCACAGCGTCCTGGAGAGCCAGATTGTTCATATTACATCAGAACAGGCCTTTGTAGATTTGGAGCAACATGTCGATTTAATCACCCTCCTAACAGGAAGCTGGTATAACCTCCAATTTATTCACAAAACTTGTATTCATAAATTTATAATATACGTGTTCATATTAGATAATTCTCGAGGTTCTTAGACGAGTTCGCTCAAAATCATTACTATTATATTATCAACAAATAATCTCCATATGAGATGGAAGCAATGGGCAGTTCAAACAATTTTTTATTGTCCTCTAATATTCTGTGCAACACGCATGCTTTCTTTACTTCATTTCTATTCAAAACAATTGCATTTTCTATTCCTTCTGGATCCATATACGCTCCAGGGAGCATATCCATATGTTTTTCATTCCTCGGTGCAGCACTTGTAATTAGGTTTGGCATGTGCACTTTTTTGTTTTCCCTCTATTCTAGTCTATAGCAATTTTTTGTCGCATGCTCGGAACCACATATCAATCTACATATACCTGTTCTTGTATCTGGGTTATATAATGTTAAATTTTCCATGCTGTGCTGTTGGTGTTTTTCATTTTGATATCACTTTATAACTTGGAGAATATGCATACCTGATAGTATTTTCTCTCTGCTTAAATCAGGCTATTGCAACGGCAAGGATGAAAGGCGAGTTCCCAGAAAGAATAGGGCAACCAGAATGTCAGGCATGTACTAGTTTCTCAACATGCATAAGGTGCATATTGCATGTTTATGTGTATGATTTGGGAATCTACTCGTTTTAAGGTAGAATTATGTAATTCCTTTAATTCCTAACAATCCATGTCGGCGGTGATTGGATTTGGAGTCAACACTTTCCCTGGTCCTACGGCCATGTAATGTAAGGGCATGCCTACAATGTTAGTAAAGTGAAAAAAAATGGAACAGTAGTGAGTGGAGGTGAAGATAGGGGGAATAGAGCAAGCTGTCCACGTGCGTTGCATGCCATTTATTTTATGCGCCCTTTTCTCTGGAATTGCTTATTTATATTTATCTGAAAATTGGTATATACTTTGGCTCTAAAGTTCGTAGAATTGATGTTGCTTTATGTACACATGACTTGGCCTAAACTTTGAGGTAATTGAAATTGATCTATTTAAATTTTTGTTCAATTTATCTTTCATCTTACTAAAAACCAGGTAAACAATTTACAAGGTGGATTAAAACTAAATCTTATTCTCACATGTCTCAGGCGCTGATTAATCCATATATTTCTATGCTATACAGCCTTACTAGTTTGTAATATTCATACCAAACTTTCAATGGTTGTTCTGGACAGATTTTCTTTTAGGATTTGGTAACATCTTATCTTTATGAGTGGCATAAATATTGACATGAACCTTGTACTGTTGAGCACTTATTTATGCCTTGACATTCAATATGCATATTATATTGAACATTAATCATAACAAAAACTAATACTTTTTTGTTCTGCTTTTCAGTACTATTTGAAGACTGGAACTTGCAAATTTGGAGCTACATGCAAGTTTCATCATCCTAGAGACCAGGCTGGAATGTCTGGAAGAATTGCCTTAAATATTTTAGGCTATCCGCTTCGCCCTGTTAGTTTTTAATGTTTCTCTTTCATTCATTTGTAGCTCATTATCCTCTCTTTGCTTATTTAGTAGCCATTAACTACCTTATCCACTTTCAGACCTACAATTAATAATTAATTCAGATGTTCCTCATGTATGTCCTGTTTATGTTCCTCATGTATGTCGTGTTTATATTTTCCAGAATTGTGTTCTTGCATGCAGCTACTTAATATATTTTCCAAAATTTTGTTTATTTTATGGGATTGTTTATGTTAATTGTCTTATAACTTGCTATATATTTTCTTATTTTCCTGCTTCTTCTGCAGAATGAGCCTGAATGCACTTACTATTTAAGAACAGGACAGTGTAAATTCGGGAACACTTGCAAATTCCACCATCCTCAACCTAGTAATATGATGCTTTCATTAAGGGATTCTCCCGTTTATCCTACTGCTCAATCTCCAACTACACCAGGTCCACAGCCATATGCTGGAGGAATTGCAAATTGGTCAAGAACATCTTATATTGCTAGTCCACGCTGGCAAGGCCCTTCAAGTTACACACCTTTAATTCTACCTCAAGGAGTTGTTTCAGTGCCTGGTTGGAGTGCATACAGTGTAAGCTCACCCATTCCTTCTTATCGGTTGCAAGGAAGAAATATAAAGAACTCTTATTCTATGCTTGTAGCTGACGCTTTTTCAGGAGAGTTGTATCTTATGTTAAACATGTATAGAAGGGCATCTACTTCCATCATTTATATTTCTTTTTGATTTTGACCAGTCTTTGTTACATGACCATTTTCGCGTACATTTTAATATTGTAGTGCATGTAAGGTGTATTCCCAATTTCCTACCCCATGCAGGTTGTTGGGAAGTAAGTCCCACATCTTTCCAGGTGTGGTTTAAATACATGTCGGGCTACTCTTCTCATTGCCAATTGGTTTTGAGATGGAACCTTAATATGGTATCAGAGCCAAAACTCAACTTTTCCGGTTGTCATGGTCCAAAAGATGCACTTTTGTCATGGGTCAAAGGTAAATATTCGCCTGGTGTGGCAGGCTTCTCTGAAGGGGGCATGTTGGGAAGTAAGTCCCGCATCACCCACCTTCATTGTTCCGGATGTGTTTTAAATATCTGTTGGGTTACTCCTCTCATTGTCAATTGGTTTTGAGATGGAACCTTAACACAAGTATTGCTCCTCCTCTGTCATATTGAACTCTGTCTATGTTGGTGCGAAATTTCATATTTATTTTTCAAAAGAATACTCTGGTGATCAATCGTTTAACCCTTAGTACAGTGCAACATGGCACATATGCATTAATTTGTTTCGCAAGAACCTGCTTTTGCTGAGATGTTGCATTGTGCCTACATCCTAACAGAGTATTTATTTTGCAGGGTCAAATGGGATCAATCCCTACTTCAGATAATCCACAGCAAACAATAGGAAATGGTCAAACATATGGAACTTCTCGCCAAGATGAAGTAGCAAATGCAGGAACACACGGGGCATATACTCAATTCCGTTCTGGCTCTGTTCCTGTAGGGTTTTATGCGTTGCAGGGGGAGAACATATTTCCTGAGAGACCTGGTCAGCCTGAATGCCAATTCTACATGAAGACTGGAGATTGTAAGTTCGGAGCAGTCTGTCGGTTCCACCATCCACGTGAGAGGCTGGTTCCTGTTCCCGACTGCGTCTTGAGTCCAATTGGCCTTCCTTTACGTCCTGTGAGTGGAGTTCTTGCTGTGGAATTCTATATACTATGTTGTTTTTTCCAAGGCTTACATTTTATTATTTTTGAATTTATACTTTAGTAGACTTCTCATAAGTTGGTTTATTTGATTTATCACTCTATTACTCTTATAGTCTTTTGGTTTTGAATTGGATCCTCTTGTTTTTCTCCTAACATGACCTTGTCATTTAGGAGAGACATAGACACAACTGAGGGACTCTGAATATTGGACACTTCAGGAAATATGGGTCCCCGGCATCAGGGTTTTGTGTCTATCTCTATTCCACTGACACAATCATGTTAAGAGCTAAAATGAGCAGCAATATTTGCACAGGTTTAAGATAGCTAGTAACTTTTGCTTCCCCTACTAACATGTTTTATTCACCAGAGTAATCAGGTCTCAAACAAATAATAAGTATCCTCGAACATAAAATGGTTGGATATTGACATTTCTTTCATGGTGTGGAAGTAACATTTTCATAAACTGAGGATCGGATCACTATTATTTTGAACTAAGTTTTATTAGGGAGTGGCATATCCTAATTCTACATATAACATTTATAATTGCTTTAAAAACTTATATTGAACTATGCATGTAGCATTGCTCAGTTGCCTGAGTCCTTGGATGTGGATACAGAAAAAAATTAGTTTAAGCGTAACCATAGTTTGAGGCCAGCATAAGATAGAATGGTTTGCAGCAATTATAAAAATTAAGACATGAGAGATAATTGAAGACAATGATAACCATCTTGAGTTCTTTGAAGTATGATTTTTCGGTATACTTATATAAATCAAACTATGATGTCTGGCAATGTTGTGATTGCTCCCTACGGTTCTTGATCTATCATTTCATCCACAACATTTTTAAACATTATAATTTTGATATTATTTCCTTTTTTAAATGTGTGAAATTTTTAGAGTATCTTATTATATGTATACTTGTTCCTCTGCAAATATTTGTCATTATTCTCTTCAGATTTTGATGTCTCGATTTAGTAGAAGTTGATAGATTCAGTGTCTCATTTCCTGCAGGGAGAGCCATTGTGTGTCTTCTATTCGCGTTACGGCATATGTAAATTTGGCCCAAGTTGCAAGTTTGACCATCCAATGGGAATCTTCACCTATAATTTATCTGCATCGCCTTCCACCGAGGCCCCAGGCCGGCGTCTGTTAGGTTCTTCATCAGGAACAGCTGCATTAAATTTATCATCAGAAGGACATGCCGAGTCAGGCTCAGCAAAGCCCAGAAGGCTTTCAATATCAGAGACAAGACAGGTTCCTTCTGATGATGATGACATTGATGATGATGAGTGATGATTCTTGGAAACGGGTCATTTGGGTTTTACAATTTTTTTGGGGGAGAGAATCAAGTAATCTGTAAAGTTATTTTCGCATTGCTGGAGATGTACAGTGCTCATGTCAAGTTGATTCAGTCAATCTGAAATTAAATGCAGTTGACAGATTTCAATTACTGTGGATTTAATGTTGCCAGATTATGTAAATTTAAGCAAATACTGTCACATTTGGTGAATGAGCCAATCCATTGGGAACATTTCTTGTGTCCTTAAGCTTTGAGTCATTCTTATTAACTTCATCTTACTATGTAAAAATCTCTTTCTGGAAAATATATAATGACCAAATTTTAACCTCTGTAAATCTTTGTTGAGTGCAGGACCTACAGGTTTGAAACACATTACAAAGCCTTTACTTTCTCAATACACTTGGGTTTATGATGTCTGTTGTTCATGTATAGAATTCTTTTTAGCGGCAAGCCAGCAGTTTCATCGATACCTGAGTTTAGCCGAATTTGAATGAAATCAACCTTCATTCTGTATATCTGTATATTTCCCTCAAGTCAAAATGACAACTGCTGGAGTTATTGTTGCACATTGCATAAATTAAGAAAATATTTCATGTTTTGATCTAACCCAATGAGCATTTCTTTTGTCCTAAAGTTTCCGGTCTTCCTTATGAGCCTTTTCTCAATATGAAAAAAATGTTTTTTTGGTAATCTATAATGACCAAATTTTACCTGCTCAAAATCTTTGTTGGTTGCTGGACCTGCAGGCATGCTTGACAAGATCGCAATTTACCTCGTGGGATCCCTCGATCTTACATTTTTTAGGAAGCTACTGAATCACAAGATTGCTACAATCACGATGTTATCGAAACTTGTGTTACGATCATAAGTTTTATGCGTTTATCTCCCTCTCTCGATTTTACGTAAAATCTTGATCTTGTCAACCATGCCTGCAGGATTGAAACACTAACCTTTACTTTCTCAATACACCTGAGTTTATGCTGTCTACTGTGCATGTTAGAATTCTTTTTAAGCTGCAAACCAGCAGTATCAGTGCCTGAATTTAGCAGCATCCCAATAAGGTCCACCTTGATCTTTTATATCTGTATATATTCTAGTTCTACTGATAACTGCAGGAAATGAATTTAATTTGTAATTTATATTTTTTCATTATTTCTTATCCCATCTGTACTGATTTTCCTGATAGAGTTTATTTTGCAGAGGTCGAATGGTAAAGATTTTTTATCGCGAATGTTGGAGGCAGTAAAAGGAACACCTTGTTGAGATGATTTAACCACTTGGCCCTGTTGTGGAAAATGAGAGTATCTGAAATGGGGTCATGCTCAAATCCCTCTCTTCTGGATATAAAAATGCTGGCTTTGATGGATTTGCCAGCTGCAATGGTGAATAGCCAGTTTGGGCTAGGGAGATTGTTTCCTTTGAGGCAACCAGAGAAGAAGGAATGACTATTTATATGGGATGAAATTTTTTGGCCAAGGAGAACTTGTTAGGAGTACCGCATTGGACAATATAGCAAACTCAATGTTGTGTTACTTAAGCCATGAGCATTTTCATCTAATAGATTAGTTTTAGAGTGAAATAGTGTCTTTAGATTAAATATGTCATGAGCCATTGACCAAGAATGCCTACTAATCTAAGGCTGGGATCACAAACTCCTGTTTTGGCCAAAACGAGGGGATAATTTTGTGTTGCTATCAATTTTAGTTCATGATATGGATAATCTTGTGCAGGTACTTACTCGATTATGTCCATTGTGTAAGTTTGTAGTATATTGAAAAGCACAATTTATTGGATTGATTTCCCTACTTTAGATTTTTTTAATGTTTTTTAAAGTGACCAAGTAAGGGTCACCAAACTTTGAATTTTAGTATCTTAAAATAATACTTCCTTAAATAAAGATGGCAAAACTTTAAAAAGTCCGGAGAAATAAGAGAACACATTTGTAATGTTTTGTATAATAAATAGTCAATTATCAAGTTCCCACTTTAACTTTTTTTTTCCATTTATTACTCATCTGATAAACAACTTTTTAATTCTTATTTGAGTCTCACACATTATTTTATAATTTATTACAACTCTTCATGAAAAAAGAACAATATTCATTTTTTTCTCGTAACGAGAAACATCATTGTTATTCTTGTTTGGGTCTTACATCATTTACCTTTTTTCCACAACATCCACATCTCTCCTAATTTTTTTTTGGGTTTAGGGTTGTTCTTATTTAAGAACAAAAGTCAGTAAATAATAACAACACAATGGATAATAGAGTAAAAATGTTTTATTCAGTTAAGAACAACCATTATGGTTGCTCTTACTCCTTTGTAATTTCCTGGTTTTCTATTTATTATCATAATTTTAATTTGGATAACGAATATTTTTTAGTTTTTATGAGATTGAGGAAGTAATACATTTTAACATGGGGAATAATATCTTGTTTATTATTATACTCGATATAGTCTTTGTTCATATTGTTCCTTGTGTGGATCTTTCTACATTGTTACTGAATTGCATGCTTGATATTTGTCATGCCTCGTGAGTGGAGAATCTTCATTGGTTACTAGTTACTGCATTGGTTAATTTTGCACAAGGTAAGTGGTCATGACTTAAGAATAAACGTGGGTCTTAATGTGAGATGTACAATACAACCACTGGTACTTAATATTTTCAATCAAATGCAGTACATAACTGAAGTTGCTGTGCAGCAAATAAGGTTAACATGATAGAAGCATGACTTCTTTTATTATCTATATAAGAAAAGAAAGGGCCGGTGAAATTATAAAACTAGATATTTTAAAGGCATTTTTGTCAATATGAAAGGTTGGTAAAATTAATAAAATGACACTTTTCATTTGTGGTAAATATAATATATACTCTTCATTTGAGGTATATCATGATGTAGATTTCACATATTTTGTTCTCACATCTCTCATCTTCAACACTTTGTTGCCACTACATGATTTTATAATATTTAAATTTTTGTCTTTGTTGGTAGATATATTATATATTATTTCTCACTTTTTCAAATTGTATTCATCAAATTTATCATCTTCAATTCTCAAACCAACTCACATGTATGCTTTTATTTTTATAATCTTTCAATTATTTCTTCATTTTTGGTAGATACAATTTTTTCATCATATAAATTTCACATATTTTATTCAATAGATCTATCATCTTCAAGCCTTAAACTCACTCACAGGTATGGTTTTCTATTATTTTAATTACTGTCTTTGTTGGTAGATAATCATATAAATTTCGCATATATATATATATATATATATATTTTATACGATTTCTCACTTTTTCAAATTGTGTTCACCAAATTTATCATCTTCAAATCTCAAACCAAATCATAGGTATGGTTTTATTTTTGTTGTCTCTCAATTTTTTATTCTTTTGTGGTAGATATAATTTTTTCATCCTATAAATTTCACATATTTTATTCAACAGATCAATCATCTTCAACTACCAAACTCACTCAAGGTATAATTTCCTATACTTTTAATTACTATCTTTGTTGGTAGATAATCATGTAAATTGCGCATATTTTTTTAATTATTATCTTTGTTGGTAGATAATCATATAAATTTCGCATATGTATATAATTTATATTATTTCTCACTTTTTCAAACTGTGTTAACCAAATTTATCATCTTCAAATCTCAAACCAAATCATAGGCATGATTTTATTTTTGTTGTCTTTCAATTTTTTCTTCATTTGTGATAGATATAATTTATTCATCATATAAATTTCACATATTTTATTCAACAAATCTATCATCTTTAACTCTCAAACTCACTCAAGGTATAATTTTCTATTCTTTTAATTATTGTCTTTGTTGTTAGATATATTTTATATTATTTCAATTTTTTCTTTGTAGACTCTTTCAGATTTTCATTTGTTGAGGTATAATTTGCAATTTCTATATAAGTGTACAAGACTATTGTATTTTTTATTATATGTTTATTGTTCTCACTTAAATTATGGATCTGTCGTGATATTTGTTTCAACATTTGTAGAAGAGAAAACACACCTCCTAGAATACAATAATTAGAGATTGCCAATACTATTTGAGTGTAATTATAACTCTTTCTTAGGATGCTTTTTTTTACTCTAACAAAAATTATATATATAATTATATGTACATTGTAACGTTCCTTTTATTGTTCATTATGAAAAAAGTATTTCAAAACGAATTAAACTATTAATAATTTTCATATATTAAAAATATTAAATACATATAATAAAATAAATGTTGTTAATATTCCTAAGAAATTAGTTACTGTTACTAGAAAGAAGAAGAAAATTGTCAAGAAATAATATGTCAATATTAATGACATTAAAGTGGTAGATGTTAATCCATTTTCCTCATTCGCCAACGCCAAAGAGAATAAATCAGTTTCAACTTTAATTCCTAATTTTAAGATGTTATTAGTATTAATAACAACGAAAGTGTTATTAACATTAATAACAATAAACATAATTCTTATAATAGCAAAAATTGAAGGTTCATTAAGTCTATTTAATTTTTTGAAATTAATAAGGAGGTTGTTATTAGCATTAATAACCATAATTGTAATTCTCGTAATAATTTTACTATTAATTCTTATGGGAATCAAGAGCATGACATTAATGACATCATGATTTAAGGGAATCAAATCTACACGTTCAACAACAAAAATCAATCAATTAAAAAAATTCAAAATGTACTTGACTATTTATTTTGTTCGTTCTTATTCAAAATTCACAATATACATTTCAATGTCTTCAAATATTAAGGTTATTCCATATTTTTAATTACTGTCTTTGTTGGTAGATAATCATATAAATTATTATCTTTGTGGTAGATAATCATATAACTTCCGTATATATATGATTTATATTATTTCTCACTTTTTCAAATTGTGTTAACCAAATTTATCATCTTCAAGTCTCAAACCACATTTTTATTTTATTCAGCTTCAAAACTGATTGAATTAGGAAAAAAATCCACAAGATGCTCCAACTTATTTCAGATAAAATCTTATCCATGGAGTCATGTTGCCTTTGGCCTTGAAATCCTATGAGCTTTCTCATTCTAAATCTCATCACATACATGATCAATAACACTTGCTGTAGCTGCCACATGCATTTTTTCCCTGTGCACAAATGAAGTGTCTTCACAAATATACACAAAACTTTGATGATAAGTTTCCTGCATTGGCTATTGATATGGATCCACCCAACATTTATCCTCATCAGCTGCCTTTTCCCAACGTTTTCTAAAGACATCTAATTCCCTGTAGGAAAGTCTCCTTACCTACAACACCACCAAAGTGATATCTCAGAAACAAAAAAAGATAATGAGAAAAAGGGCGGCACAATGCAGGAGCGTAGATGTACACAACCTTGCCCTGCAAGTGAAAAGACTGTTTTCACGATTTGAACCTATGACCTCATTGTCACTAAGCAACAACCTCCATGTTGTTTTTTGGTACTACCAATAATATCTCTTCACCTTTTGGGTGAGAAACTAATACATTTCGAAATGTGTGACTGCCCTCCCAACAAGTGTCGCTCCCAGGAATCGAACCCTTGACCTTTTGATCATCATGGTATCTAGCGGGACCTTATACTACTAGATCTTGTTGGTACAACCTTACTACTGTTGTGAGACAGTAATTGTTTCGTGGACAATTTTCTAATGCTAAAACAAGAGTTATTTTGTTTTTCCAATTGAGCAAAGAAGAACAAATCATTCAAAGAGCAAAGTGAAACATACTTTTAACATAAATAAGCAAACTTAAGACAATAGAATCAATTGACAAATCATGACTGGATTGTGGACTTACATCAACTCTATGATCTGTTTCCTTATTAGATGTAACCTGCAAGTCACAGATAAGTCTCAATTTCAAGGGTGGTAAACTAAGAGACACATTCCACATAAGAAGCAATGAAGCATGTTATGAAATTATAATCTTAAGAAAAATAAGAGACACATTCCATATGCCACATTTCTGACCGTAGTCTTATCTATGCCTCCAAGAGTAGGACGATTGTAGTGGATTACGTATTCAGCATCCACAACACCAACTTTCTTTGTTCGATCACCCTGTCCACCACAAATAAGGTCAGATAGAAATTCATATCCAACTAATTAGATCAAATACACATTTTAGTCCCTCATATTTTCTCACATTACTAGTTTGGTTCTTCAAAAAAAATGAAAAACCCAAAAAATCAAATTAGTCTTATGGTCAAATCTATCAAATGTTGTAATATATGCTAAACCTAACTAATTTAACCCATATTTAAAAATTGTGGGACCATTTTGAGATTTTCAATTTTGGAGGGATCAAATTGGTAAGTCAAAAAAGTACGAGGGACTGAGAGTATCTATTTAACTAATTATAAATCTCCAAAATACTAGAAATATCCCAAATAGAGTTATTGCAACACCAATCAAGAGAGTGGTTTTCCACCCTACAACTACTTTACTATTTTCAGGTTTCAATGCATTCACTTCATCTTGGATCATATATAGAATTACCCTCAATGGTTTATATAGTCATGATCCTATTGTTTTTATACATTGAGATTTATTGACTTCTAATACCATTCTAAATAAAAGATTTTATTGCATAGATCCACTGTAGTGGGAAAAAATATATAACAAAGTTACATCAGAGAAATATTCAAAATAGGAAATCATGAAATTGAACCAAAAAATAATGAGCTTAACTTGCCTGAGCACAATAGCCAAGCTGCATATCTAGACCCCAGGCATGGATCAAATCACTCTGTAAAATAAACCACATATGGTGAATATATGTGCAACCCTTATATAACAATGCTTTATGGTAGTGCTTAGGAGCAACATTAATAGAAAAGAATTGTGCACCTGGATCATATACCAAACGCAATGCCATGCAGGTCTTGAGAAAACAGGAGCCATCATTTCTATCCACCTGAAAAAATGGTTAAACTTCCTTCAATTGCAGTAGAATAAGGGAAATCCACATTAAATTAGTTGCTGGTTACTACAAGAAACTCTTACCCAGTGCAAGGAGGAGCAGTGCTGCTTTTATCACAGCCTTTACCACCATTTGCAGGTTTGTATGTCCTTCTGCAACCACAATGACCAAAGCAATGCACAACATTAGAGTTGAGTAGTGATGGACATGTTAAGATTTCATAGGATTTTTGTTCTTTTAGTTTATCTTACTCAAAAATATCTCTATCATTATAATCAAGAAATCAATACTTTGGTAGTTCTTGAGTAAAAAAATGTTGTGAGTTTGAATGAAATCAATACTTAGGAGTCGCAGAGCTGTTCTTCCAACGAAAAATCGAGTCACGACCTTAGGTAATCTATGATCTCTTAGCTCAAAAGAGTGAAATAGCAGTTCAATCTCTATTACTGTCAACTTATGGAGAGAGAAAATATGAAATTGATCACATCCAACATTTACTATCAGTCAAATGTAGACTTCAAGAGAGTAAAGTAGCAACCCTACCAGTAAAAGTAATAATTTGTTTTCATAAAGCCACAAATTTTACCCTCTTGTCCTTTATTCTATTCTCTTTTTTACTTTATGCTGGAAAAAATAGGTGTTCAATATTACTCTTTTTTAATTGTTGCTTACTAGATAACAATCAAACTGAAGTTTGAATGATTTCTTGATGTAACAAATAAAAATTGAACGCTAATTTCATGAAGGTGGATATAACTTACATGACAATGCTTCTTTATCTAGATATGTGTACCAACATGTTGGAACTTATTTTGTTGAAGGTCATTAGTGAAGAGTTTTGGTGTGAAATCAAAAAACTCAGTCCCACATAAGAAAAGTTTTGAAAAAAGAACTCACAAGTCCCACATTAGATGGTGGAGGAACATGAAAAAAAAAATCATATTATAAATAGAGGTTTCATTCCTTTATATTTCTTGTCCCAAGTTAGAATATGTTTTTACTCAACTTTTTTTTTCTCTCTTATACTTTTTGTCAATGCATTTTTGCAAACTTCTCTCCCTAGGTAACCAAATTATAGGAATTTTGAGAACTGCCATTGAAAATCAGATAGTGGAAAAAGAATTGGCACGAATAGTCATATTGTAGGTATGGTACAGTAAGAATTCGATAACAAAGAACTGTGTTGTTTTATCCTAGGAATGACGTCGTTGATAGTCTGCTTAAACGTTTTGGGCAATATCACAAAACATCGTCAAGAGAACGATCTGGAGATTCAGTCGGTAAGTATTATTTCTTGTTATTTAGAATTATTGCAAGTTACGGTAACAACACAATATCATAATTTGCATTGAGTTTTGACTACATTCATTATCGCAAGACAGGGTATTATTAGAACTTGGAAAATAAGAACATAACAAAACCATCATGAATGCAAGTTAGATTCTTCAGAAACTTGAGAACAAATAAAAAACATCAAGTTTGAGTTGGTTTTATAATGTCAAATAATTATATTTACCGGGATATCATGGTAATTTTAGGATATTATGGGTTTTATCCATTTGGAACATTTTGGTAATTTACATGATAAATAAGGACATTTGGGTGCTTTCCCGGAGAAAATAAATTTTTAAGAAAATAAAAATGTTTTAGTGATTTTTAAATAAAAAATAATAGAGAATAATTTACAATGTTCAATTTACATGATAGAAAACATTTTTTAAAAATAAGGGTGCATAATCAAATTTTCAAATAAATACTAATAAATTTTACTGATTGTTATCAGTATTATTTAAAGTACGATAAAAAGTTTATGAGTACCTTAATTTGAAAATGACATATTGTATTTACATTTATTCTATGAAACTTTTACAATTTAATCAACTAAAATAATTGGGAATGTACTCACATTTCCTTAAAAACTTGGGTGCACATCTCATGTCTCATAATAAGTGTCACTTCATGCGTCATAACCTTGTAATTGGTTGAAAAAATATATTTAAGTTAAAATTTATTTTTTAAGTATTTTTCTGACAAATTATAGCTTATGACACATAGAGTCACACTCATTATGGAACAGAAGATGTGCTCCCTAAAAACTCATTTAATTGGCTAGGTGTTACCCCTAAATAATGTTGTAGGCTTAATTCGGACAAAGGAGCTCAAAATTGTAAGTTACTAGGCAAGAATCGGCCAAACTCAGTGCCAAAATCATGCTCAGTGAAAATGATAGATACTAATAGTTGCACTCAACGCCGAATCCGCCCCTAGAAGAAGAGAAGCCACACTCAATGTCCACAGTACACTCAACGCGAATCCCACGCTCAATGCAACCTGGTGTGTCCAAGAGTCGCGCCTAAACAACTGAATCCCACAATCAAAACACGAGTGGTGCGTTGAGCACAGAAGCCAACATCATAAACATATTTATAGGCTCCTAAACCACTTCATTCAACACACTTACTTCTTCTTCGAATTGTAATTTTATTTTAGCTAAATTTTAGTGAGTTTAGCGCTTAGTTCATTGAAACTAAGTATAAGCATTATAGGTGATAATCGTTACTCAATTGTGCATGGTTTTATTACTCAACGAGTGTGTTATCCCTATCATACTTGCATTGTGTGGATATGAGTAGCTAAACACTTTTTAGTTGGGGTTGAATGTAAACACTTTTATTCAATATTAATCCATGAAGTTCGATTCAATTTGAGTTTTGTCTTTACTTACAACTTGCATTTAGTTTGATCAACTCTTTGCATGATTTTAGAATATTTGCGTAAGTTACTTTTTGCGTCAACTTACATTACTCAGCAAATAGTGCATTTGCTAGACATGGACTTATTTGCCACTTGCTAGTATTTTGAGACGATAAAAAAACTTGATTTCTATATTTTTGTGACACTTAAGTAGTATTTATACTCCTATTTACTGGTTAGCATATATTTCCGATTATTAATACTCTACTCAATTTCTAGTGGTTCAAAAGACACTAAAGAAACACTAAGAAAAACCAAAAAGCACAAAAAGGTGCATCAATTTTGATAGGTCGAATTTACCACATTGACATGCCTCAATTTCAATGTTAATTCATTTCTATATGTTCACAAGGATCATTTACTATAAATCTTTGTCTATATGCTACCCATTAGACACCAATGTCATAATTAGGGATGGCATAATGGGCTTGGCCCGACAGGCCAGCCCGTTCGGATAGGTGTTTTTAGCGGGTCAGACTGAGGGTTTTAGCCCAAAAGCCCGTATTCAACCCGTTTTGGAAGCCCGTTTTTTAGACGGGCCACGAAGGGTCGGGCCGGGCCGAGCTGGCCCAGCGGACCAACATTAAGATTAAAGTTCATTTGTCTATCATGTTGCCCATTGCAATTATGATTAAACTTTTACAATTTTAACTTATGTTTGGATGCTTAAGCATATAATTCTTCTTTCTTTTTGTAAAATGAACATTTAATATCTCATTATGTAGTTATATATTATCTTCACTCTTATCCAATTATTGTACTTGTTATCGGATAAAGGTGGAGTTTCACTAACAATTAGGGGTGTTTGAATCAAATTTAAAAATTTAATTAATTGAAATGGAAAATTGGAAACTCAAACAGAACTACTGATTTTGATTTCTTTTGGAAAATTAATTGAATTCGTCTGGGTTTCAATTTATATTTTTAATGTAGTCAAATTCAAATTAAATTGAGTAATATATATACTTTATTGTGATTGATTTATAATATAATAGTTTTGATTCTTATACACTTTTTAAAACTTAAGAGTTGTAAGCTCTATTGTGAACTAGGAGTTTAAAAGTTTAAGACTATGATGGTTTATTGTTTAGAATTTACAAGTTTTGTACTAATGCAATATGTTATAATGAGATTGTGTCTTTTGTTTGTGATTTTTTTTGTTTTAAAAGACATTTTTGAATTGTTTGAATTATTTATTTTTGTCTAAAATCTTTAATGTCTGTTTAAAAAAAAAAAACAAAACGGGTCAGCCCTGCCAAATATGGGGCAAACTGGCATTTTGAGCCATTTTAACAATAAGAGCCGGGTCGGGCCAGCCCATATTCTGACGGGCCAAAGGCGGGCCAGTCCGTCCTCCTGCCTAGCGGAGTCAGCCTTTAATGGACAATGATAGGCAGACCAAAGATTGCACATCACAATCTAAGCGTGCTTGCTTTGCGCACCGGCACAACAGAATTATAATCCGCTGGCTCTCGGGCTGACCCGTATTGCCACCCTAGTGATAATAATGCAGTGTTTACCTTCGGCCACAGATCACTCACACAACTTGACCCATCTCGCTGGTTGTCATGTATTAAGTGCTGACACTGCATTTATACAATCTAACATGTTGTAATCGTCATTTTGATATTTGCGCACACCGATAATGATTAGAAATGTCATTTGACTTTAACACAATGGACTCTCCCTTTCTCTTCTTTATTTTTCATATAATTCAGACTTTATTCTTTGAAGTAATAATTAAAGTGATATATTTTATAATAATAACAATAGTAATAAAAGTATACTTAATGAAACATTCCTAAAATGTAATGTATTGATATTTTGTTCATAAAATAAGTTATTTAATAATAAAAAATATACAACAATTCAGATGTAAATTCAGTTGTTTCATTATATTTAATTAATTAAAAATTGCAAATAAAAAATGCTTAAAGAATTAAAAAGGCACTAGTGACTAAGATCATATTTTCCACCACTTCAAATTAAAATGTGGTAACAGACATAAATAGCTACTTTACTCACTTCAAGTAGATAAATAATTGATGATAAATTTTGAACATTCATTTAACCAATGATATGCAACTTGGATTAGACCGATCGGTTGACCAGTCGAACATTTGAATGACGGAAGCGACCATGACTAGAATAGTTAACCAGATGGTGTTTAGACCGTTCAAGTTCCAACTCAACTGGGTTAACCCGAGATAACTTGGAATAACCCAGATCAGTAAATCGGGCGGTTTCAATCCAATATAAGGAAATGACATGACAAAGAAAAGGGATCCGTGAACAATAGTAGAAGAAGTAAAAACACAAGTTTATGGTTGGTGAGACGGGGTGCATATAGAAGAAGAATGCATATTTATTAATGGAAGAAGCACAAGTAATGAGGAGAAGAAGCACAATAGGTAATAATGAGAAGAAGCACAACAAATAACAAGGAGAATAAGCAGAAGAAGTAGAATCGCCACCAAAGAAGAAAAAATAAAAACATTTTTTAGGCTGGTCACTATAATACTAGGTTTAGGTTTTTTAACAAATGTTGGGCTGGATATTTAGTTGAGGAGGTTATTGGGCCTTTTTTCTTCTGAATACTTTTATTATATATATGTGTGTGTTTGTGTGACGTTGTACACTTGTACGGTTCAAACAAACGACTTACTCGGTTGAACCGGCCAGACCTTATACGAGACATTTTCGTTTTAGTACCCAGTCGGGTTTCATAACATTGCATTTAACCTTATATTGAAAATCCTATAAATATTGGAGGAGCGAAGACAGTCAACATCATAATTTCTCTCTCGTTGATTTGAGACGTGGTAACACACATCAGGTTGCTACTTTACTCTCTCAAGGTGCGGATGATAAATTACGGTTGATATTGTTTCTATTCTCTTAATGCGTATATAATTAAAAATCACCCAAACCACAAATATATTTTTTACCCAATTGGACATAATGAAGTTTTCTTATCTTTATCCTCAAAAGCTTAGCAACTTCTCCAATTTTTAGGTATAGGATGAAATCTTAACCCGACCACCACATCTTCCCAATCAACTCGAGGGGCCCAACGCGATAGTTGAGGCTCCACTAGGAAAACTCATAAAAGAGTCGAGACCAAAACCTTTGATTACATGGATATATTTATACATTTAAAGCTTGTTTTTTTATTGTTGTGAAATCTTCCCAAATATCAAAATATTACATTTTAATTTATTTTGTAGCTTAGAGTTTTTTATTATTATTTGTATGCTTTTGACACACATCTTGACATATATATGTCCTATACTCAGATATTAGACATTATTATAGGGTACCAGAGTGTCAACATGGACATCACTTCTCACTTGTATTTACATGATGGGTCATATTGATTATCATTAGTATCATGAGTTAGCACTTGAGAAAATGGATGTCTCATTTCTAACCTATGATATTTGAGTTTCCTTTCTTTAATATTGGATGCAACCTAGGAACCTTGTAAAGGTCTATAACCTCCTAAAAGTCCACTATAGAGGTATTGTAATACTTTACTTTAAAATTCTTCAAAACCTTATAAGTGTATCTTATTTAAGACAAAAGAAGCATATGTCTCTATGAACCATTTTCTTCATCATTAATCCACCTCGGCATCCCATGTTTTGATGTCCAAATCATCTTGAAATATGGCACTTCTCCTTGAAAAGTGCCATATTTAATATTGGGAGGTATTGTTAATAATATTGTGGGTGATAATCATATCTCCTTCAACAACTAGGAAATGTCTTCTGAGGGAACACTGTAATAAATTTTGACTACATGATAGGAAAAATACTTATTAACAACGGTTCTTCGCTAAATGTCATGACTAAGAGATATGTCCAGGTGGTCAGTAGATTCCTAAGATCAAGCACCATAATACTTTCGATGGACTAAATATGGAGACAACGAGAGAGATAGAATTCTCAATAAAGATTGGGTCATACACTTTACAAATCTTATTCCTAGTGATGGATATCAACATGACTTGTTATTTATTGGGAAGGCCCTGGACCAATTGCTCAAGGGAAATACCCTCAACCCAACACCATAAGGGCATGTTCGTTATAGGTGGCAAGCTCATAATAGTATTAGGAGAAGAAATCATGTCGGTCTCTCTGCCCTCAAGACCCCATATATTGAAGCCATCAAAGAAGACCCCGAGACATCCTTCCAAGTGCTAGAGATTACCCATACCACTTTTTTAGAGGAAGGGGTTCCCGTACTAAAACACCAACTGTCTTAGGCTTCCCTCATGATTGCCAAAGACTTGATTGGAAATAAGTATCAACTGGGAAAATGTCTAAGAAAGTATAACAAGGCTTTGAGGAAATAATAATGCTCAACACCAATAAAGACCAACACGGTATAAGATACAAACCTTACCTACCTACTAGAGATGACAAAGTAAGGATTGCAGAAAGAGGAAGAAGAAAAGATTGGCCCGCATGGGATGGCTTAGATTTGAATACTCTCAGGTTCATAAACAAGCCATTCCGAAAGGGCCACCCTATTATTTTTCCTTTATTTACAATTCTTACATTGACATCTCTAATAGGTTTGTATCCTACACAGTATTGGTATTTATTAGCATTGAACACTATAATCTTCTCAAGGCCTTGATCATACTTTCCTACACCTTTTCCTAGTTGACACTTCTTTCTAATCATGTCTATGACGATTACAAGGGAAGCCTCATACGACTGGCGTTTTAGTAGGGGAACTCATTTCTTCATAAAAATGGTATTTGCAACCTCTAGCACTTGGAATAATGCCTCGAAGACTTCTTCACTGCCTTCAAAATAGGGGGTATGGAATGACATGGAGACAAACATATATTTTTCTCCTAACATTGTTATTAGCTTACAAACTACAACGAACTGGACCTTCTGGTATAGGGTTGACAGTACTACTATTGAGTAATAGACCCAAGGTTGTCTCAATAAACAATTGTATGTCTCGTTGATATCCATCACTTGGAATAAAATATGGAAAGTGCATGGCCCGATCTTTGTTGGAAATTCTACTCTCTCGTTACCTCCTTCTTGGATCTATCAAAGGCTTTAATGATTATGGAACTTGGTCTCGTATGAGAGAAATTCACTTACAACCTGAATATGGTCCTATTATGCACAACGTTTAGCAAAGAACCATTGCAAATAAACACTTTGTCAAGCATGCAATCAAAATGCATTACAAACACAAGAAGGGGGTTGATACGTCAACCCACTTCATGTGTGTGTAATGCATTTTGATCACATGTTTGACAAAGTGTTCATTGACAATGGTTCTTCGCAATAGATTTTGCTCATCTGAGATTAAGTGTCATAATACCTTTGATGGATTAAATAGGGAGGTACTGAGAGAGATAAAATTGCCAATAAAGAATGATCATTCACTTTACATGTCCTATTCCAAGTAATGAATATCAATCTGACTTATAGTTTATTGGGAAGACTTTGGATCCATTGCTCAAGAGCAATACCCTCAACCCAACACCATAAGGTCATGTTCTTTGTAGGTGGCAAGCTCATAACAATGTTAAGAGAATAAGTAATGTTGGTCTCCCTGCCATCAATACCCCTATATTGAAGCCATTAAAAAAGACCTCAAGACATAATTCCAAGTGCTAGAGGTTGCACATACTACTTTTGTAAAGGAAGGGGTTCCCCTACTAAAAAACCCAACCATCTGAGGCTTCCCTCATGATCGCCAAAGACACGATTGGAAATAAGTATCAATTGGAAAATGATCTAGGAAAGTATAATCAGTGCATTGAGAAGATATTAGTGTTCAACACCAATAAAGACCAACACGATCTAGGATACAAATCTTACATACCTACTGGAGATGATAAAGTAAGAATTGTGGAAAGAGGAAAAGGAAGAGATTGGCCCGTCTAGGATGGCTTGGATATGAATACTCTCAGGTTCATAACCAAGTCATCCCAAGGGGACACCTTCTTCTTCTTATTTTTCTACAATCCTTACTTTGACATCTCTAGTGGATTTGTATCCTAGAATGTATTAGTCGTTATTGGCGCTGAGCATTATTATCACCTCAAGGCCTTGATCATACTTTCCTAGACCTTTTCCCAGTTGACACTTCTTTCTAATCATGTCTTTGGTGATCATGAGTGAAGCTTCAGACGATTGAGGTTTTGGTAGGGGAACCCATTTCTTCAAAAAAGTGATATTTGCAACCTCTAGCACGTGGAAAACGCCTCAAGGACTTCTTCACTATCTTCAAAATATGGGGTATGGAATGGCATGGCGACAAAAATATATTTTTCTCCTAACATTGTTATTAGCTTACCTACTTCAAAGAACATAACCTTATGGTGTAGGGTTGAGAGTATTTCTCTTGAGCAATAGATCCAATCCATCACTTAGAATAAGATCTGGAAAGTGCATGGCCCGATCATTGTTGGCAATTCTACTCTCTCGTTGTCTCCTTCTTGGATCCATCAAAGGCTTTAGCGATTATGGAACTTGGTCTCGTATGAGAGGAATTCACTTACAACTTCAATATGGTCCTATTAGGCACGACGTTTAGCGAAGAACCATTGTCAATAAGCATTTTGCCAAGCATGCAATCAAAATGCATTACAGACACAAGAAGGGGTTGATATGTCAACCCCTTCATGTGTGTGTAATGCATTTTGATCACATGTTTGACAAAATTTTTATTGCCAATGGTTCTTCGCTAAATGTCATGACTAGGAAACCATGATCATGTAGTCAGTAGATTCTGCTCATTTGAGATCAAATGTCATAATGTTTTGATGGATTAAATAAGAAGTTAGTGAGAGAGATAAAATTACTAATAAATATAGGGTCATTCACTTTAGAGGTCCTATTCTAAACAATGAATATCAACGTGTCATATAGTTGTTTATTGGGAAGGCCTTGGATCTATTGCTCAACAACAATACTCTCAACCCAATACCATAATAAGGTCATGTTCTTTGTAGGTGGCAAGCTCATAACAATGTTAGGAGAAGAAGTAATGTTAGTCTCCCTGCCACCAACACTCCATATATTGAAGCCATCGAAGAATACCTTGAGATCTCATTCCAAGTGTTAGAGGTTGCACATACCACTTTTGCGAAGGAAGGGGTTCCACCTACTAAAACCTCAACCATCTGAGGCTTCCCTCATGATCGCCAAAGACATGGTTGGAAATAAGTATTAATTGAAAAATGGTCTAGGAAAGTAAGAGCGGTGTCTTGAGGAGATAATAGTGCTCAACACTATTAAAGACCAACGCCGTCTAGGATACAAACCATACATACCTACTAGAGATGATAAAGTAAGGATTGTGGAAAGAGGAAGAAGAAAAGATTGGCCCACTTGGGATGGCTTGGGTATGAATGCTCTCAAGTTCATAACCAAGCCATCCTAATGGGCCACCCTCTTCTTCTTCTCTTTTCTACAATCCTTATTTTGACATCTCTAATGGACTTGTATCCTAAATTGTATCAGTCTTTATTGGCGTTGAGCACTATTATATCCTCGAGACCCTAATCATACTTTCCTAGACCTTTTCCTAGTTGACATTTCTTTCTAATCATGTATTTGGTGATCTGAAGGAAGCCTCGGACGATTGGATTTTAGTAAGAGAACCCATTTCTTTATAAAAGTGGTATTTGTAATTGTTAGGTTTATTTAAGTGTGAAGTCTCACATTAGATATGAGGAGAGAAGTGAAAAAGTTTATAAATTGAAAAGACTCATTGAACTAATGCCTTAAGGTTTTGATTCAAGACGTGATGTCTCACTTATGGCTCTTCACTCTTCCCATACCTAATAACAATGAAACTTCCCGATGGTTGGAGGCTCCCCAGTGCAGTCTGGTCCAACAACTGGTATCAGAGCCGATGGTTCGGCCGAGACATTGTGAACTTAAGAGGGGTGAACTCGTAAGTATGTGGTACCCACACTTGAGCGGGAGATTGTTGAGTTTATTCAAGTGTGAAATCTCACATTGGATATACGAGGATGAGTGAAAGAGATTATAAATAAAAAAACTCGTGGAACTAATGCCTTAAATTTTGGGTTTGTAAGTTGTAACTAGAAAAGTATTTAAAAAATATCACTATTGACAACATAGTAAGGGTAACCTGTGCACTGTTGACCTCCTCCCACGTGCAGTAATTTGATGATGCACTTCTGATTTCTTAGGATCCAGTGCTGGTTGTGATATCTCTAGCCCTTCATGCTTGATAATAGAAACATACCTAAAAAACATTTAAGAACACATATCAAGCACTGGCTCTTAAGATGGTCTACAAATATAAGTGTTTCTTTTTCTTAAATGTCTCTCGGGCAACAATAAGCTTGTCTACCTTATGTTTTGAAGATAATGTATCCAATCTTGTAGGTGGCAAGCTCATAACAATGTTAGGAGAAGAAGTAATGTTAGTCTCCCTGCCACCAACACTCCATATATTGAAGCCATCGAAGAATACCTTGAGATCTCATTCCAAGTGTTAGAGGTTGCACATACCACTTTTGCGAAGGAAGGGGTTCCACCTACTAAAACCTCAACCATCTGAGGCTTCCCTCATGATCGCCAAAGACACGATTGGAAATAAGTATCAATTGGAAAATGATCTAGGAAAGTATAATCAGTGCATTGAGAAGATATTAGTGTTCAACACCAATAAAGACCAACACGATCTAGGATACAAATCTTACATACCTACTGGAGATGATAAAGTAAGAATTGTGGAAAGAGGAAAAGGAAGAGATTGGCCCGTCTAGGATGGCTTGGATATGAATACTCTCAGGTTCATAACCAAGTCATCCCAAGGGGACACCTTCTTCTTCTTATTTTTCTACAATCCTTACTTTGACATCTCTAGTGGATTTGTATCCTAGAATGTATTAGTCGTTATTGGCGCTGAGCATTATTATCACCTCAAGGCCTTGATCATACTTTCCTAGACCTTTTCCCAGTTGACACTTCTTTCTAATCATGTCTTTGGTGATCATGAGTGAAGCTTCAGACGATTGAGGTTTTGGTAGGGGAACCCATTTCTTCAAAAAAGTGATATTTGCAACCTCTAGCACGTGGAAAACGCCTCAAGGACTTCTTCACTATCTTCAAAATATGGGGTATGGAATGGCATGGCGACAAAAATATATTTTTCTCCTAACATTGTTATTAGCTTACCTACTTCAAAGAACATAACCTTATGGTGTAGGGTTGAGAGTATTTCTCTTGAGCAATAGATCCAATCCATCACTTAGAATAAGATCTGGAAAGTGCATGGCCCGATCATTGTTGGCAATTCTACTCTCTCGTTGTCTCCTTCTTGGATCCATCAAAGGCTTTAGCGATTATGGAACTTGGTCTCGTATGAGAGGAATTCACTTACAACTTCAATATGGTCCTATTAGGCACGACGTTTAGCGAAGAACCATTGTCAATAAGCATTTTGCCAAGCATGCAATCAAAATGCATTACAGACACAAGAAGGGGTTGATATGTCAACCCCTTCATGTGTGTGTAATGCATTTTGATCACATGTTTGACAAAATTTTTATTGCCAATGGTTCTTCGCTAAATGTCATGACTAGGAAACCATGATCATGTAGTCAGTAGATTCTGCTCATTTGAGATCAAATGTCATAATGTTTTGATGGATTAAATAAGAAGTTAGTGAGAGAGATAAAATTACTAATAAATATAGGGTCATTCACTTTAGAGGTCCTATTCTAAACAATGAATATCAACGTGTCATATAGTTGTTTATTGGGAAGGCCTTGGATCTATTGCTCAACAACAATACTCTCAACCCAATACCATAATAAGGTCATGTTCTTTGTAGGTGGCAAGCTCATAACAATGTTAGGAGAAGAAGTAATGTTAGTCTCCCTGCCACCAACACTCCATATATTGAAGCCATCGAAGAATACCTTGAGATCTCATTCCAAGTGTTAGAGGTTGCACATACCACTTTTGCGAAGGAAGGGGTTCCACCTACTAAAACCTCAACCATCTGAGGCTTCCCTCATGATCGCCAAAGACACGATTGGAAATAAGTATCAATTGGAAAATGATCTAGGAAAGTATAATCAGTGCATTGAGAAGATATTAGTGTTCAACACCAATAAAGACCAACACGATCTAGGATACAAATCTTACATACCTACTGGAGATGATAAAGTAAGAATTGTGGAAAGAGGAAAAGGAAGAGATTGGCCCGTCTAGGATGGCTTGGATATGAATACTCTCAGGTTCATAACCAAGTCATCCCAAGGGGACACCTTCTTCTTCTTATTTTTCTACAATCCTTACTTTGACATCTCTAGTGGATTTGTATCCTAGAATGTATTAGTCGTTATTGGCGCTGAGCATTATTATCACCTCAAGGCCTTGATCATACTTTCCTAGACCTTTTCCCAGTTGACACTTCTTTCTAATCATGTCTTTGGTGATCATGAGTGAAGCTTCAGACGATTGAGGTTTTGGTAGGGGAACCCATTTCTTCAAAAAAGTGATATTTGCAACCTCTAGCACGTGGAAAACGCCTCAAGGACTTCTTCACTATCTTCAAAATATGGGGTATGGAATGGCATGGCGACAAAAATATATTTTTCTCCTAACATTGTTATTAGCTTACCTACTTCAAAGAACATAACCTTATGGTGTAGGGTTGAGAGTATTTCTCTTGAGCAATAGATCCAATCCATCACTTAGAATAAGATCTGGAAAGTGCATGGCCCGATCATTGTTGGCAATTCTACTCTCTCGTTGTCTCCTTCTTGGATCCATCAAAGGCTTTAGCGATTATGGAACTTGGTCTCGTATGAGAGGAATTCACTTACAACTTCAATATGGTCCTATTAGGCACGACGTTTAGCGAAGAACCATTGTCAATAAGCATTTTGCCAAGCATGCAATCAAAATGCATTACAGACACAAGAAGGGGTTGATATGTCAACCCCTTCATGTGTGTGTAATGCATTTTGATCACATGTTTGACAAAATTTTTATTGCCAATGGTTCTTCGCTAAATGTCATGACTAGGAAACCATGATCATGTAGTCAGTAGATTCTGCTCATTTGAGATCAAATGTCATAATGTTTTGATGGATTAAATAAGAAGTTAGTGAGAGAGATAAAATTACTAATAAATATAGGGTCATTCACTTTAGAGGTCCTATTCTAAACAATGAATATCAACGTGTCATATAGTTGTTTATTGGGAAGGCCTTGGATCTATTGCTCAACAACAATACTCTCAACCCAATACCATAATAAGGTCATGTTCTTTGTAGGTGGCAAGCTCATAACAATGTTAGGAGAAGAAGTAATGTTAGTCTCCCTGCCACCAACACTCCATATATTGAAGCCATCGAAGAATACCTTGAGATCTCATTCCAAGTGTTAGAGGTTGCACATACCACTTTTGCGAAGGAAGGGGTTCCACCTACTAAAACCTCAACCATCTGAGGCTTCCCTCATGATCGCCAAAGACACGATTGGAAATAAGTATCAATTGGAAAATGATCTAGGAAAGTATAATCAGTGCATTGAGAAGATATTAGTGTTCAACACCAATAAAGACCAACACGATCTAGGATACAAATCTTACATACCTACTGGAGATGATAAAGTAAGAATTGTGGAAAGAGGAAAAGGAAGAGATTGGCCCGTCTAGGATGGCTTGGATATGAATACTCTCAGGTTCATAACCAAGTCATCCCAAGGGGACACCTTCTTCTTCTTATTTTTCTACAATCCTTACTTTGACATCTCTAGTGGATTTGTATCCTAGAATGTATTAGTCGTTATTGGCGCTGAGCATTATTATCACCTCAAGGCCTTGATCATACTTTCCTAGACCTTTTCCCAGTTGACACTTCTTTCTAATCATGTCTTTGGTGATCATGAGTGAAGCTTCAGACGATTGAGGTTTTGGTAGGGGAACCCATTTCTTCAAAAAAGTGATATTTGCAACCTCTAGCACGTGGAAAACGCCTCAAGGACTTCTTCACTATCTTCAAAATATGGGGTATGGAATGGCATGGCGACAAAAATATATTTTTCTCCTAACATTGTTATTAGCTTACCTACTTCAAAGAACATAACCTTATGGTGTAGGGTTGAGAGTATTTCTCTTGAGCAATAGATCCAATCCATCACTTAGAATAAGATCTGGAAAGTGCATGGCCCGATCATTGTTGGCAATTCTACTCTCTCGTTGTCTCCTTCTTGGATCCATCAAAGGCTTTAGCGATTATGGAACTTGGTCTCGTATGAGAGGAATTCACTTACAACTTCAATATGGTCCTATTAGGCACGACGTTTAGCGAAGAACCATTGTCAATAAGCATTTTGCCAAGCATGCAATCAAAATGCATTACAGACACAAGAAGGGGTTGATATGTCAACCCCTTCATGTGTGTGTAATGCATTTTGATCACATGTTTGACAAAATTTTTATTGCCAATGGTTCTTCGCTAAATGTCATGACTAGGAAACCATGATCATGTAGTCAGTAGATTCTGCTCATTTGAGATCAAATGTCATAATGTTTTGATGGATTAAATAAGAAGTTAGTGAGAGAGATAAAATTACTAATAAATATAGGGTCATTCACTTTAGAGGTCCTATTCTAAACAATGAATATCAACGTGTCATATAGTTGTTTATTGGGAAGGCCTTGGATCTATTGCTCAACAACAATACTCTCAACCCAATACCATAATAAGGTCATGTTCTTTGTAGGTGGCAAGCTCATAACAATGTTAGGAGAAGAAGTAATGTTAGTCTCCCTGCCACCAACACTCCATATATTGAAGCCATCGAAGAATACCTTGAGATCTCATTCCAAGTGTTAGAGGTTGCACATACCACTTTTGCGAAGGAAGGGGTTCCACCTACTAAAACCTCAACCATCTGAGGCTTCCCTCATGATCGCCAAAGACACGATTGGAAATAAGTATCAATTGGAAAATGATCTAGGAAAGTATAATCAGTGCATTGAGAAGATATTAGTGTTCAACACCAATAAAGACCAACACGATCTAGGATACAAATCTTACATACCTACTGGAGATGATAAAGTAAGAATTGTGGAAAGAGGAAAAGGAAGAGATTGGCCCGTCTAGGATGGCTTGGATATGAATACTCTCAGGTTCATAACCAAGTCATCCCAAGGGGACACCTTCTTCTTCTTATTTTTCTACAATCCTTACTTTGACATCTCTAGTGGATTTGTATCCTAGAATGTATTAGTCGTTATTGGCGCTGAGCATTATTATCACCTCAAGGCCTTGATCATACTTTCCTAGACCTTTTCCCAGTTGACACTTCTTTCTAATCATGTCTTTGGTGATCATGAGTGAAGCTTCAGACGATTGAGGTTTTGGTAGGGGAACCCATTTCTTCAAAAAAGTGATATTTGCAACCTCTAGCACGTGGAAAACGCCTCAAGGACTTCTTCACTATCTTCAAAATATGGGGTATGGAATGGCATGGCGACAAAAATATATTTTTCTCCTAACATTGTTATTAGCTTACCTACTTCAAAGAACATAACCTTATGGTGTAGGGTTGAGAGTATTTCTCTTGAGCAATAGATCCAATCCATCACTTAGAATAAGATCTGGAAAGTGCATGGCCCGATCATTGTTGGCAATTCTACTCTCTCGTTGTCTCCTTCTTGGATCCATCAAAGGCTTTAGCGATTATGGAACTTGGTCTCGTATGAGAGGAATTCACTTACAACTTCAATATGGTCCTATTAGGCACGACGTTTAGCGAAGAACCATTGTCAATAAGCATTTTGCCAAGCATGCAATCAAAATGCATTACAGACACAAGAAGGGGTTGATATGTCAACCCCTTCATGTGTGTGTAATGCATTTTGATCACATGTTTGACAAAATTTTTATTGCCAATGGTTCTTCGCTAAATGTCATGACTAGGAAACCATGATCATGTAGTCAGTAGATTCTGCTCATTTGAGATCAAATGTCATAATGTTTTGATGGATTAAATAAGAAGTTAGTGAGAGAGATAAAATTACTAATAAATATAGGGTCATTCACTTTAGAGGTCCTATTCTAAACAATGAATATCAACGTGTCATATAGTTGTTTATTGGGAAGGCCTTGGATCTATTGCTCAACAACAATACTCTCAACCCAATACCATAATAAGGTCATGTTCTTTGTAGGTGGCAAGCTCATAACAATGTTAGGAGAAGAAGTAATGTTAGTCTCCCTGCCACCAACACTCCATATATTGAAGCCATCGAAGAATACCTTGAGATCTCATTCCAAGTGTTAGAGGTTGCACATACCACTTTTGCGAAGGAAGGGGTTCCACCTACTAAAACCTCAACCATCTGAGGCTTCCCTCATGATCGCCAAAGACACGATTGGAAATAAGTATCAATTGGAAAATGATCTAGGAAAGTATAATCAGTGCATTGAGAAGATATTAGTGTTCAACACCAATAAAGACCAACACGATCTAGGATACAAATCTTACATACCTACTGGAGATGATAAAGTAAGAATTGTGGAAAGAGGAAAAGGAAGAGATTGGCCCGTCTAGGATGGCTTGGATATGAATACTCTCAGGTTCATAACCAAGTCATCCCAAGGGGACACCTTCTTCTTCTTATTTTTCTACAATCCTTACTTTGACATCTCTAGTGGATTTGTATCCTAGAATGTATTAGTCGTTATTGGCGCTGAGCATTATTATCACCTCAAGGCCTTGATCATACTTTCCTAGACCTTTTCCCAGTTGACACTTCTTTCTAATCATGTCTTTGGTGATCATGAGTGAAGCTTCAGACGATTGAGGTTTTGGTAGGGGAACCCATTTCTTCAAAAAAGTGATATTTGCAACCTCTAGCACGTGGAAAACGCCTCAAGGACTTCTTCACTATCTTCAAAATATGGGGTATGGAATGGCATGGCGACAAAAATATATTTTTCTCCTAACATTGTTATTAGCTTACCTACTTCAAAGAACATAACCTTATGGTGTAGGGTTGAGAGTATTTCTCTTGAGCAATAGATCCAATCCATCACTTAGAATAAGATCTGGAAAGTGCATGGCCCGATCATTGTTGGCAATTCTACTCTCTCGTTGTCTCCTTCTTGGATCCATCAAAGGCTTTAGCGATTATGGAACTTGGTCTCGTATGAGAGGAATTCACTTACAACTTCAATATGGTCCTATTAGGCACGACGTTTAGCGAAGAACCATTGTCAATAAGCATTTTGCCAAGCATGCAATCAAAATGCATTACAGACACAAGAAGGGGTTGATATGTCAACCCCTTCATGTGTGTGTAATGCATTTTGATCACATGTTTGACAAAATTTTTATTGCCAATGGTTCTTCGCTAAATGTCATGACTAGGAAACCATGATCATGTAGTCAGTAGATTCTGCTCATTTGAGATCAAATGTCATAATGTTTTGATGGATTAAATAAGAAGTTAGTGAGAGAGATAAAATTACTAATAAATATAGGGTCATTCACTTTAGAGGTCCTATTCTAAACAATGAATATCAACGTGTCATATAGTTGTTTATTGGGAAGGCCTTGGATCTATTGCTCAACAACAATACTCTCAACCCAATACCATAATAAGGTCATGTTCTTTGTAGGTGGCAAGCTCATAACAATGTTAGGAGAAGAAGTAATGTTAGTCTCCCTGCCACCAACACTCCATATATTGAAGCCATCGAAGAATACCTTGAGATCTCATTCCAAGTGTTAGAGGTTGCACATACCACTTTTGCGAAGGAAGGGGTTCCACCTACTAAAACCTCAACCATCTGAGGCTTCCCTCATGATCGCCAAAGACACGATTGGAAATAAGTATCAATTGGAAAATGATCTAGGAAAGTATAATCAGTGCATTGAGAAGATATTAGTGTTCAACACCAATAAAGACCAACACGATCTAGGATACAAATCTTACATACCTACTGGAGATGATAAAGTAAGAATTGTGGAAAGAGGAAAAGGAAGAGATTGGCCCGTCTAGGATGGCTTGGATATGAATACTCTCAGGTTCATAACCAAGTCATCCCAAGGGGACACCTTCTTCTTCTTATTTTTCTACAATCCTTACTTTGACATCTCTAGTGGATTTGTATCCTAGAATGTATTAGTCGTTATTGGCGCTGAGCATTATTATCACCTCAAGGCCTTGATCATACTTTCCTAGACCTTTTCCCAGTTGACACTTCTTTCTAATCATGTCTTTGGTGATCATGAGTGAAGCTTCAGACGATTGAGGTTTTGGTAGGGGAACCCATTTCTTCAAAAAAGTGATATTTGCAACCTCTAGCACGTGGAAAACGCCTCAAGGACTTCTTCACTATCTTCAAAATATGGGGTATGGAATGGCATGGCGACAAAAATATATTTTTCTCCTAACATTGTTATTAGCTTACCTACTTCAAAGAACATAACCTTATGGTGTAGGGTTGAGAGTATTTCTCTTGAGCAATAGATCCAATCCATCACTTAGAATAAGATCTGGAAAGTGCATGGCCCGATCATTGTTGGCAATTCTACTCTCTCGTTGTCTCCTTCTTGGATCCATCAAAGGCTTTAGCGATTATGGAACTTGGTCTCGTATGAGAGGAATTCACTTACAACTTCAATATGGTCCTATTAGGCACGACGTTTAGCGAAGAACCATTGTCAATAAGCATTTTGCCAAGCATGCAATCAAAATGCATTACAGACACAAGAAGGGGTTGATATGTCAACCCCTTCATGTGTGTGTAATGCATTTTGATCACATGTTTGACAAAATTTTTATTGCCAATGGTTCTTCGCTAAATGTCATGACTAGGAAACCATGATCATGTAGTCAGTAGATTCTGCTCATTTGAGATCAAATGTCATAATGTTTTGATGGATTAAATAAGAAGTTAGTGAGAGAGATAAAATTACTAATAAATATAGGGTCATTCACTTTAGAGGTCCTATTCTAAACAATGAATATCAACGTGTCATATAGTTGTTTATTGGGAAGGCCTTGGATCTATTGCTCAACAACAATACTCTCAACCCAATACCATAATAAGGTCATGTTCTTTGTAGGTGGCAAGCTCATAACAATGTTAGGAGAAGAAGTAATGTTAGTCTCCCTGCCACCAACACTCCATATATTGAAGCCATCGAAGAATACCTTGAGATCTCATTCCAAGTGTTAGAGGTTGCACATACCACTTTTGCGAAGGAAGGGGTTCCACCTACTAAAACCTCAACCATCTGAGGCTTCCCTCATGATCGCCAAAGACATGGTTGGAAATAAGTATTAATTGAAAAATGGTCTAGGAAAGTAAGAGCGGTGTCTTGAGGAGATAATAGTGCTCAACACTATTAAAGACCAACGCCGTCTAGGATACAAACCATACATACCTACTAGAGATGATAAAGTAAGGATTGTGGAAAGAGGAAGAAGAAAAGATTGGCCCACTTGGGATGGCTTGGGTATGAATGCTCTCAAGTTCATAACCAAGCCATCCTAATGGGCCACCCTCTTCTTCTTCTCTTTTCTACAATCCTTATTTTGACATCTCTAATGGACTTGTATCCTAAATTGTATCAGTCTTTATTGGCGTTGAGCACTATTATATCCTCGAGACCCTAATCATACTTTCCTAGACCTTTTCCTAGTTGACATTTCTTTCTAATCATGTATTTGGTGATCTGAAGGAAGCCTCGGACGATTGGATTTTAGTAAGAGAACCCATTTCTTTATAAAAGTGGTATTTGTAATTGTTAGGTTTATTTAAGTGTGAAGTCTCACATTAGATATGAGGAGAGAAGTGAAAAAGTTTATAAATTGAAAAGACTCATTGAACTAATGCCTTAAGGTTTTGATTCAAGACGTGATGTCTCACTTATGGCTCTTCACTCTTCCCATACCTAATAACAATGAAACTTCCCGATGGTTGGAGGCTCCCCAGTGCAGTCTGGTCCAACAACTGGTATCAGAGCCGATGGTTCGGCCGAGACATTGTGAACTTAAGAGGGGTGAACTCGTAAGTATGTGGTACCCACACTTGAGCGGGAGATTGTTGAGTTTATTCAAGTGTGAAATCTCACATTGGATATACGAGGATGAGTGAAAGAGATTATAAATAAAAAAACTCGTGGAACTAATGCCTTAAATTTTGGGTTTGTAAGTTGTAACTAGAAAAGTATTTAAAAAATATCACTATTGACAACATAGTAAGGGTAACCTGTGCACTGTTGACCTCCTCCCACGTGCAGTAATTTGATGATGCACTTCTGATTTCTTAGGATCCAGTGCTGGTTGTGATATCTCTAGCCCTTCATGCTTGATAATAGAAACATACCTAAAAAACATTTAAGAACACATATCAAGCACTGGCTCTTAAGATGGTCTACAAATATAAGTGTTTCTTTTTCTTAAATGTCTCTCGGGCAACAATAAGGTTGTTTACATTATGTTTTGAAGATAATGTATCCAATCTTAAAAATAACTTCTTTGCTTGAGTGACTAAGGCCATGTACATTTACGCTCCACACACTCACTAGGTGAAAGCTTTGTATACTAGGTCAATGGTTTAGATGTGAACCTTGACTTGTGTACTAGGTCAATGTATACCTATTAGTCCTAGACCCCACTTGATGGGAGCATAGTTTATTATCTTAAATGTCATGTCGTTCTTAAGTATATTATCTTCAGATGGTCAGAACTAAAAACCAGAAGATATATATATATAAACTTATCATAGCTTATTTTAACAAACTTATCATAGCTTATTTTAACTAAATACAAGTGCATTAAACTATATACTTGTATTTTAAAGAAGTTAAAAAAGTACTCAACATACCTATCTGGGTGGAAATTTTCGACTCCTAGGTCCTCATCCCAGAGGAAAACATAATCATATTCTGCAACTATATCTGGGTGCAAGAAACGCTTGGCAAACCACCTATTCATTGAAAACATGTCCATGAGAAGAAAAAAACATTTAGGATAGCTGAAATTATTGAAAATATGAATGGGAAATGACCTACCATTTGCCTTGGTTGATTGCGGCTACATGAATGACATGATTACTCCACTCAAAATCCTTCCATTTGTCCACAATACCATCATAGTGGAAGAGCATCACCATGAAATTACAATCTAGAAACTGCAATTCATGTAGAAAGAGGGTCCCAAAATAGAGTATTAGTAATGAGTAATGAATAAGCTTTGCAGAACTCATTAAAAAACACCTTTTTGACCATCTTGTTCACAAGATCTTTCTGCTTTATCCCTACTGCCATTGCAAACAAATTGGTTGTTGCATTTGCCTTAACCTGTTCAAATGTAAGCAAGTCAGTGCATACATTAACCAAAGAAAAAATAACATAGACCATTGAACAAAGATGGTGATATATGTTCTATACCAAATACAGAGTTTACATTAGGCTATACATGGCTACACCTATAACTTCAAGCCAAAAAATATAAGAGTAGAAACTTGAAAGATATTTAATGGACACTAAATCGGAATACTGAATTCTTCCTTACTTAAACACAACAAAGTATCTTTAAACTGATATTAGTAAGCCAACTTTGAAAACTAAGTATATTATGATCATAATTGAGAACATAATTTATTTGCTTTTTCTTTAGACTACATTTCCAAAGTAAGGATAGTATGATGTGACCTTGACACTTTGCATTCAGAAACACATATCACAACTAACAAGATTTCATTGCACTAATAATTTATTCTCCATAGGTTCATATACAGAAAGTTGATTGGTCATGACCCAATGAAACTTACATCAACTGTGTTATGACGCTTCCTCCTAGCAAGTTCCCACAGAGGTTTCATTTCAAAGCTGGAAGTGCTGTTGACTATACCAGCAGGTAATGCTTCACTTCCTCCAGGCCTGCACTGGTTCTACTAAACAAGATAAACAAATATAAGCACCAAATCTGAACTTATGAAATAGTAATAGTATGTGATGAACAAGCATTATCACGTCATTGATCCATGTAGTTGACCCATCTAGTGGGATAAAGGTTTGGTTGGTTATTGGTGGTTGTATGTGATGAATAAGGGGAACACATCTTATGTGGCACAATGTATGTCACTTCATGTGTCATGAGCTGTGATTGAACAGGAAAATACATAATAATTAAACTTTTAACTAAAATATATATTTTTCGACCAATCACAGATGATGACACATAGAGTGACACAATTTTTGGGAGAGGTGCTCCCATGAACAAGCTATAGCACAGTTAGAGATAAACCTTGCATTGATCAATTTCTGCCACCTCTTGTTTTTCCATTTTCCAGCTTGATAGTTTCTGCAGTCTCTGAGATATAGAAGAACATGAATCCTACTTAATCAAAGTAAAACCCATGCAATTACTTGAACTAAGAAAAGACACGAAAATTTCAAGCATTGATTTTCAAGATGGATAATATGATAACTTCAGATACTAAAACACACTGAGTAGAGAAACCAGTGAGTAGTGTTTATGGTAAGTTATGGATTTATGTACATACCTGATTGCAGCCTTGAGAGAAGGAAATAGTGAAGAACAGAATAAGACACATTAAAAAAATTGCTGGGAAGATGGCATAAAGACATGATTTTGAATAAAAAACCGTAGGTGCCTGGTTCAAGTACATAAGCAGAGGTTAACTAATTAGATAAAGTAATGTTATGTTGTAAATGAATCAATGAAACACTACTACATGAAGGTTTAAACAAGTAATCAGCATCAGAAAATGAATGATTCAATTATAGCATATCAATATGTCCTATAGAATAGTGGATGAAAAAGTAATTTTCATTTGTCTTTAAGTCCTTAATTTTTGTGTGTTAATGTCAAGTACTAGTCTCCAATTGAAAGAAAAAAAGAAGAAACAGTAATTTTTTGTCTCAAATCCTTGGTATACAAAAATCACTATTCTAGCAATTAGTAATCAAAGATTCCAGAATTTTATTAAGTATGAGAGATGTACCCGGACAAGAAAACTATTGCCGTAAGATGTAGAAGGAATGCTTTCTTTTCATTGCCATTTATCTTTAATAAGCTCAATTTCACCCCATATGTAAAACTTTATATCATAATAATATTTCTAAATTTTATTACCCCAATTGTGGATTGAAGTAGTGAAATATATTAAATGAATTTGGCATTCAATTATAAAATAGTGTAGTATCTATGCACTCCATATATCATAATAATATTTCTAAATTTTATTACCCCAATTGTGGATTGAAGTAGTGAAATATATTAAATGAATCTGGCATTCAATTACAAAATAGTGTAGTATCTATGCATTGACAAGATAAAAATTTATATATAATCAGTAGTGAATAGTAGTGAATGATGCAATGATAGTGTAAAAAAACTCTTATACATCTTTTTCTCTTTTGTCAAAAATAGAACTTGCTAAAAAATATTAGCAAAATTAGCACAAGTCATTATATAAAAGCAAAAGCCCAAACAATTGTACTATACTAAAATAAAAAGTCATAGCAAAGATAGTGTTACTCTAACCACATATAACCCATATGTAATATATAAATCCAGATATTGGTAGTAGTGCTACAGTGACATATAGTTGTTCAATAATTAATCTGCATATATATTTATACTTTGTGTAAAACTAAACCAGAGTCTAACTATCATGGTAACGATGTACAATTTCATTTCACTGTGTTGTTGCTGTTTATGATTGATCAGAAAATGATTCATTATTAAAATTTTAATTTAAATACATTTTTTCAATTAATCATAATCACTAACACAGTGGTACATATTGTGAAATAACAGATAGAAAATTATGATATTATTATTCAATACAAAAAGTTATAATATAAAATTCTGGTAACAAAAAAACTTCCCCAATGGGATAGTTGATAAGTTATATAAAGACTTATTAAATCTAAGTAGATTAAAAGTCAAAAGGGTTCAGTTTGTATGAATAACACTCATCATGAGTGTGACACTCACAAACTAGAAAGGATTAGGTTCATGAGATGTTATTGGTTATGGAAGAAAAACTATCTATCACTCAACCAACCAAAATATGTGTGGTGTTGATGGATGAATATTTAGATTAAAAAGCAAGAAAAGAGTAACGTGAAACAGTAATAGTATGAATCTGAGAGAGAGAGAAAGAAGGAAAGAGGTGTGGCTAATGTGTACCCGAGGAGACTTCATTGTTGTCATTCAGCAGAGAAGAGAAGAAGGGTTTTATGTGCATCAAGATCAAAATTCAAATAAAAGTGGTATAAGAGATTGAAAGGATGAAAAGATACATAATGATAAAGATTATGGTGATTCTGATTGGTAAGTTTTGGAATGATAATAGGAGAAAATAGATTAAGAGAGATCGGAGATTAATAGTTAGTTAGTTGACGCCGAAAGTAGCGGGAACTGATCCGCGCGGGAACCGAACAACGCGGGGATCTCTGCATATCACCGCCACAAAACAATAACACAAATACGACGTTCTTCTTCTTCCTTTTCTTTCCTTTAAAAAAAGCTATAAGGCTTTCTTTCACATCTATACATCAAAACGAATCAATTAATAATATTAATATGGTAACAATTATCGTATAACTAGAGTACTAATATAGTTATATTATTGAATATCGACAAAAGAAAAAAAATGATGAAAAGACTTTTTTTAACCAAGTAAAAGAGAAGTGACTATGATGAAACCAACATTGTTATTTTCTCTTGACCACATAATATTCAAGAACTTTGGTTATAAATAGGAGTGCTTCATGCATATTCTTTCTTATTGTCTTATTGTTCTCTTATTCTAATTGTATGAGAAATACTTGAGTGAGAGTGAAATGATTGTACTTGGGTTTGTTTTGAGAAGTTAGTGAAACACTTGTTATTCTCTTTTATCATAGTGAAATAATTTTTTTTGCTCTTCAGCTGTGGACGTAGGCAAATTGTCGAACCACATTAAATTCTCGGTTTCATTTTCTCTATTATATTTTCTCCATGGATGTTCCGCTCCAACAAACTAGTATCAGAGCTCGTACAGCTCTTGCATGCTAAGTCGTACGATAAGAAAATTCTTAGTATGCTCTGTGTTTGCAGCATTGTCTGATCTTACACACCAGAAAAACATTGTTTTTGTTATTGGAAAGGTATAGTAGTGTGAAAGTGCATGTCTATGAAAGTTCTGTCTTAGGAAAACATGGTATTTAAGCGTGTCTGTTAAGACTCACCTCTCTTTCCTAGGAACTGGTGTATGTTCATGGACTACGATATTGTTTCGGTATACAGTTATCATGATGAGTGCTAAATTTGATTTGGAGAAATTTAATGGAGAAAATGATTTCAACTTCTAGCGATTGAAGATGAAAGTTCTACTAGTTCATCAAGGCTTGAGCAAAGTCTTGGAAGGTAGAAACAAGTTACAGAGAGTCTGACCGAGGACAAGAAAGATGAAAACTTGGAAAAAGCACATAGTGCAATTTTGTTGTGATTGAGAGATGAAGTTCTACGAGAAGTGTCAGATGAAACTACAACTGCTTCATTATGGTTGAAGCTGGAAAGCCTGTACATGACGAAGTCACTCACCAACACGTTGTATTTGAAGAAAAAATATATATACTATTCAAATGTAGGAAGGAAAGTCCATAAAAGATCATCTGGATGAATTTAACAAAATTATTCTTGATCTAAAGAATATTGATGTTAAAAATGAAGATGAAGACCAAGCAATTCTTCTACTATGTTCCCTTCCAAGTTCTCACGAGCAC
>NC_032016.1:4440400-4471930 GCF_001865875.1 Lupinus angustifolius
AGGAAAGTCCATAAAAGATCATCTGGATGAATTTAACAAAATTATTCTTGATCTAAAGAATATTGATGTTAAAATTGAAGATGAAGACCAAAAAATTCTTCTACTATGTTCCATTCCAAGTTCTTATGAGCACTTCATCGACACCATGATGTATGGTCGAGAAGATCTGACCTTGGACGAAGTAAAGGCAGTGTTGTACTCGAAAAAACTGAAGAAAAGAGTATCAGATTCGAAATCTGAAGGCTCAGGTGATAGTCTTTTTGCTAGAGGAAGAACAGAGAGGCGAAATCAATTTGGTGAAAGAGGGAAATCTAGGTTCAAGTCTAAAGCAAAACCTATAAAATATAAATGCTTTCATTGTCACATGGAGAGGCATATAAGAAAGAATTTCCCAGAGCGCAAAGGCAAGGAAAAGATTTATGAATATGGAGATGCAACTGTAGCAAATGGCTATGATAGTGCAAATGCATTAATAGTCTCAGAGCACGACTCAAAAGATGAATGAATACTTGATTATGGATGCTCATATGACGTGTTCCATTAAGATTTTTGGTTTTCCACTTACCAACTCTTAGATGAGGGCAATGTCCTTTTGGGAAATAATGCTCCCTGCAAGGTCATCGGTATCAGCACAATTAAAATCAAGATGTTCGACGAAATCGTAAGAATGTTGACAGATGTAAGGCATGTTCTAGAATTAAAGAAAAATCTGATTTCCTTGGGAACACTAGATTCAAAAGGTTATAGCTACAAAGGTGAAGGTAGAGAGCTATAAGAATATCTAATGGCGTTATGATTGTAATGAAAGGAAAGAAAGAGAATAGTCTCTATATGTTACAAGGAAACAGAATCACGGGTGTTGCTGCTGTCTCCTCAACATCTGATTTTGATGTCACCAAACAATGACATCTAAGAATGGGTCATGTCAGTGAAAGAGGTCTAGCCAAGTTGGCTAAACAAGGATTACTATGCGGTCAATAAGTCGGGAAGGTAGACTTTTGTGAACATTGTGTTTTCGGAAAGCAATGTCAGATAAAATTCAATGCTGCAACTCATCGAATAAGAGGCACATTAGATTATGTACATTCTGACTTGTGGGGTCCTTCCCAAGTACATTCTCATGGTGGTAGTAGATACATGTTAACATTCATTGATGACTATTCAAGGACGGTCTAGATCTTCATTTTGAAACACAAAAGTGAAGTATTTGTCAAGTTCAAACAGTGGAATACCTTGATTGAAAAGCAAACCGGGAGAAAGATCAATAGACTGAGAACTGACAATGGTCTAGAATTCTGCAGCAGAGAATTCAGAAATTTTTGCAAAGATCACGATATTGTGAGACATTATACCATGAGGCACACTGCACAACAAAATGGACTTGCAGAATGAATGAACAGAACCTTACTTCAAAGGACAAGATGTATGTTGTCAGATGCTAGATTGCCAAAAGAATTTTGGGCGGAAGCTGTCAGTACAACTTGTTACTTGATTAATAGATGTCCATCAACGACCATTGGTTTTAAAACTACAGAAAAGATGTGGTCGGGTATTCAGGAAAATTATGAAAATTTGAGGATATTTTGTTGTCCTGCATAGGCTCATAACAAAGAAGGAAAACTTGATGCAAGAGCATTGAAATACATTTTTCTTGGATATCCTAATGATGTGAAAGGATATAAGTTATAGTGGCAGGAGAAAAGAAAGTGCATTATTAGTAGAGATATTACTTTTAATGAAGTTGAAATGCTAAAGGCTCGTATAAAGATTGTTAAGTGTCATGTTGTGAAGGAAATTCATATAAATTTTGGGCACTTATGGTGTAGTTATGATGAAATTCATGCACAACTCTAACGAATCTAGTGTGATTAATCTTGTTTAAGGACCTTACCTGTTTTTGTGTCAATTGCAGAAGAATGCAAGATAGAAAAGATGGAAATTGAAGGAATTTGCGTAAAGAGAGCTCTGGATCTCTAGCCCAAGCGACAATTGCTAATTCAAGGAAAAAGGATTAAATCACCGCTTGTTCCTCGCTCAAGCGAGGGGACTGTCGCTCAAGCAACAATTCTTACTTTTGGATGTAAAAGTTTCTGTGTGTTTCTCGCCCAAGCGAGAGCACATCGCTCAAGCGAGAAAGACAGGTTCAAAACTCTGATTCTTTCACTCGAGCGAGAGATCTGTCGCTCAAACTAGAAGATTTTTTAAATGCTGAAATTTGCTCTCTCGCTCGAGCGAGAGACTAGAAGTCTGGAACAAATATAGGCGGTTACGAAAAGCAAAAGGGGGGACCCAACCATTTTTCACACGATTTTAGATTGAGAAACGCTAGAGAGGAAGAGAGAAGTCGTGGGAACGACTTTAGATCCTGAATTTCTTGTATTTCTCATGATCAGGGTGTTGTAATAGCAAGGATGAGTGGCTAGTTCTTCATTGTTGGGATCTGAAATGTAATCTTCTTACCTTGTACTCTTGGATTCGATTCTAATGTAATTGTTATTTGATTTTGGGAAGTTTATCTCGTTCTTAACGCATGAGTTTAATTAGCTACTGAATTCTTGTTCTTGGGTTCAAGTTTAATTGGAAAATTAAATTTGACATCTGATTTGGATTATCTTCCTTCATATATCATTATTTCAGGAATGGATAATGATGTATGAATTGTTTTTACATTGTTTTTAATGCTAGCTAATCAGTCAATTAGCCAAGGAATTGATAATTGAGTGATTATCTAAGGATTTTGCACTCAAGGAATTGAAGTAAATGAATTATCGAAAATGTGCATCAAAATCAGAAACTTCACAAGTTGCTTGGAATTGAATCTATGGATGTAAAAAGGGAAAGATGATGAATTTTGAACCCAACTCTTTTATATTCAGAGTTAACCTTTTATTTTTATTTAACATTGTTACAAAACTATTATCAAATTATCAAACAAATTCGTGTAAATAGTTGCACAACTAATTCTTGTAGGAATTAGTGTAAATCCATTCTACTCCTTGAGGACGATATCCCAGTACTTTATTGGATTTTACTACTTGGACGATACAGTGCGCTTGTCGTTCCATAAAATATCTAACAAAGGTCCTAATATCTTGGAGAAGGTGGAGTTTGAGGTGGAGCCAACAAAATAAAAAACACTTGATCAAGAAGAAGTTGATGATGCATGTATTGATACTGATATCTCACAATTACAATATTATCATTTGACTAGGGATAGACAAATGAGACATATAAAATCTCCAGAAAAGTATGGTTATGCAGATATTGTGTCATGCGCTCTAAATGTTGTTGATGATATCAGTAATTGTGAACCACAATCATATGAAGAAGCTATCGACAACAAAGAAGCTTCCAAATGGATTTATGCCATGACAGAGGAAATTGAGTCTCTTATAAGAATCATACTTGGGTTCTTGTGAAGCGGCCGAAGACTCAAAAGATTGTTGGATGCAAATGGGTCTTTAAGAAGAAGGAAGGAATCTCTGGGGTTGAAGATGACATTGATTTCAATGATTAGTGGCCAAAGGTTTCACACAAAGAGAATGCATTGATTTCAATGAAGTTTTCTCTCATGTGGTAAAACACAGCTCTATTCACATTCTACTTGCAATTGTAGCTCACTTTGATCTAGAACTTGAACAACTAGATGTCAAAACGACATTCTTGCATCGTGAGTTGGAGGAACAAATCTACATGAAACAACCTAGAGGATTTGAAGTTCAAAGGATGAAAGATCACGTTTGCTTGCTGAAGAAATCTTTATATGGCCTAAAAAAATCTTCTAGACAATGGTATCGACGATTTGACACCTTCATGCTTGAAAATGGATATTCCAGAAGTGAACATGATAGTTGCGTCTACTACAAGAAGCTTGCAAATAAGTCATTCATATATTTGCTTTTATATGTTGATGCATGTTGATCGCATGTAAGAACATGTCAAAAATTAGAAACTTGAAAGCTCAATTGAGCTCAGAGTTTGAAATGAAGGACTTAGGAGATGGAAAGAAAATTCTGGGAATGGAGATTCAGAGGGATAGAAAAGAGGGGACACTCTTTCTATCACAAAAGAAGTACATTGAGAAAGTGTTGGAACGCTTTGGCGTGCAAAATGTTAAACCAGTCACTACTCCAATGGCGACTTATTTCAAACTTTCAATGACCTTGTGTCCACAAAATGAGAATGAAAAAGAGGAGATATCAAGTGTACCTTATGCTAGTGCGGTTGGCAGTCTCATGTATGTCATGATGTGCACTAGACTAGATATTGCACATGCAGTAAGTGTAGTAAGCAGATATATGGCAAATATTGGTAAAGTTCACTAGAAGGTTGTGAAGTGGATTATGTGCTACCTGAAAGGTACCACAAATATAGGACTTTTGTATGGTAAAGTCAAAGATGTTGGAAACAAGATCATTGTATATGTTGACTCGGATTATGTTGGAGATCTAGATAAGCGAAGATAGCTCACCGAATATGTCTTTACACTGTGTGGTTGTAGTATTAGTTGAAAAGCAACACTACAATCAATTGTTGCTTTGCCTACAATTGAAGTAGAGTACATCGCAGTAACAGAAGCTGTAAGGAAATTATTTGGGAGAAATGTCTAATTGAAGAGTTGGGTATACAACTCGAAGAAACAACCACCTACTATGATAGTCAAAGTGCTATATATCTGACAAAAAATCCAATGTATCATGAAAGAACTAAGCATATTGATGTTCAGATGCACTTTATCAAAAACATAATGGAAAGAGGGTTTGTTAAAGTGGAGAAAATACTCATTGCAGATAATCCAGCGGACATGATGACGAAGCCAGTTCCAACTACCAAGTTCAGACATTATCTGGACTTGATTAATATTCAGAATCTCTAGTGAGCATGAAGAAGAGTAGCATGAGAATAACTATGATAGTCTTTTAGCCAAGGTGGATATTTATTGAATATTGACTAAAAGAAAAAAATGATGAAAAGACTTTCTTGAGCCAAGCAAAAAAAGAAATGGCTAAAGATCATCTTGAAGAAAGAGAAAATTTCTAGCGAAGTAAAAAGAAGTGGCTATGGTGAAACCAACATTAATGCTCTTTTCCTTTGGCCACATAATCTTCAAGATTTTTGGCTATAAATAGGAGTGCTCCATGCCATTGTAACACACACCAAATACTTAGTTTAGTGCATATTCTCTCTTCTTGTTCTCTTGTTCTAATTGTGTGAGAAATACTTGAGTGAGAGTGAAATTAGGTGTATTTGGGTTTTGGGAAGTGAGTGAAACACTAGTAGTTCTCTTTTATCACAGTGGAATAATCATCGTTGCTCTTCAGCTATGGACGTAGGTAAATTGCTGAACCACATTAAATTCTTAGTGTCATTTTCTCTATTATATTTTCTCCATCGGTCTTCCACTCCAACATATATAATGATTCAACTGTTTGAGTTATTAATATGTATTATATTAAATTTATAATTATAACTATTATTATTTGCAACAAATATTTCAACCAGGTTATAAAACTCGGCTTGAATCGACCGGTCTGACCGGTTCAACCGTGAACCGGACAACTAACCTATCTGAGCCTTTCATCTAACTGATTTTGCATCGGGTTGACTCGGTCAGTTTAAGCCTAAAACTAGTGACTCGGGTGGTCGGACAGGTTACCAACCGAGTCAACCAAACAAATATTTGTTTTAAAAACAATCAAATCGATGTCGCTTTTCAATAAATAAAAACAAGTATTTTTAACTTATTTGTAATGTGTTAGTTTACATTGTAACAAAATCTTTGTTGTTTAATTAAATTTTAGACTTATTGTATGTTTTTGTTGTAGTTAAAACATAAATCATATGTTGTTTGTTGATGTTATCAACTTACTTATGTCATTTTATAGTAGTAAAATGTTCTTTTTTGTTGTTTAATTAAGCATGATAATGTTTTTAAATTTTGAGTATACAATTATTAAATATGTTACATAATATTATAAATTTTTTAGAATTTTTACTACAAACCGAGTTAACCGGTCCAACCATTGACCCACTGGTTGGATCAGTGACTCATTGACCCAATATCCTAATTGATTTCATTGACTGGTCCAAGTTTAATAACATTGATTTCAACTAGATTAATTATCTAAAAAACAATTTTGACTGGATTAATTTAATATTTGATATAAAGATCAAATTCTTAGTGTGTTATTTTGAAAATGAGAAGTTTATAAAAACACTATAAAATTTATGTATTTTTGAAAATATTTATTATGAAATATTTTTTTTCCTAAGTATTTCTTAAATTTTATTTGTTTATGAAATTGGTCTTTACATAGAGACAATATTGATCAATAGCAACAAATTTACTTTCATTATTTTATTTTTATTTTTATAATATAACAGTATTAATGTATTAACATGGTAAGTTTAATTCAATGATTATGCCTCAATTATATACTTCAGCTATAAAATTAATTGTAAGTGATTCAATTATTTAAATAAACAATTACATTCCAAACAATTGAAAAATGGGTTGACAAATACGAAAGTGTGTTAACACGCTAATTCTTAATAAACTTTATATTTTGATGATGGTTTCATCTGGTCATCAATGTCGACTAACTTGTATTGTTATTATTATGAGCCTAAGTGCATTGATTTACTTTTTGGACTAGTTTAACAATATATTTGCACACATAATATTTTCACCAACTAATAAAGTTTAATAGCTAATTATAAAGAAATTTAGATTGGAGTGATTACTTGCAAAAAGAACAAAGTTTAGTGGATCTTTATGTATTTTTTGCTTTTGAAAAAATCATATACAAATCAATTTTATATATGACTTTTTCATATGTTTGACTCTTTTTGATAAGTTTAATAATTATCATATGTTGCCTGATAATTTTTGTTTCTCATTGTTGCCTGATGTAACTATTATTATATTATAATTTTATTTGCCCTTAATATTTTTTAATTTATACAAAAAACCATATAATTATATGTAACTACCATCGACATATTAATCATCTCTTTCACTTTAAATTAGAACATTATGACAAAGATAAAAAATATAATACAAAAAAAACACTCTAATTCTCTAAACTGAAATATACGAAACTTTAATACTTGACACCATAAAGTAAGAATTTGGGCTGATAAATAAATATTTCTATTGCCATATTAGTACATAAAGCCAAAACTTTTGAAAAGTGACATACATATAATTTTGCTAGCCTAATTTGTATATTCTACTTTCATACTCAAATGTAAAAAAATCATTACAATCAGAAATTTAATATAATTAACTAAAATTTATTCCAACCCATTACAAAAGTGAATATTAAAAAAGTTAAATGTAATACATATGAGCCTAATAGGAGTTTGTTTGTTTTTATATTATTAAGGCATCTTATATTTTATGGGTAAAGAATTACTCCCTCTTATGATATATTACATCTCCTCTTAATAAGTGTTACTTTGAAGAATCGAATATTTGATCTTTTAGTCTTTCTCGAAATCTAGTAAAACCTTATACCACTGTAACAACGTCTTATTAACTATATGAGACACTCAAATTTACAAGTGAAATTTCTATATTTCACTTTTGTCCTTAAATATAAAAAAAACTTCACAATAAGAATTTCAATATAGTTAATCAACACCTCTTCCAAATGAATCCTAAAAATAATTAAATATAATATGATATGAGCGTAATGTTATATAATATCAAACAACATTTAAAATATTTTCACGATATAATAAAATACATTAATTTATAATTTTAAAAATATTACAAAAAAATACGTTGTAAACATGACTATACTTTATTTTTTTTACTATCTAAATTATTTCAAATTGAGGTGTTCTATTTTTGTTAAATTAAGATTTAGAAGGAAAAAACAATTGAATGTGAAACTTATAAAAAATTATAGTCCATAACTCATATGATTGTGCTAACCAAAACTTCAAAAAGATAACTTGATTTATTAAGTCTAAAAATAACAGTTGAGATATAGAAATTATACTAGTTTAAAAGAAAATAAAAAATTCATGATTAAGTAATTCAATAATTCAAGAGTCAAGAAATCAAGAATCCACCATGTTATGATTATTCAATCCTTTGTAATTAAATTTTAAATCTACATTTATTTTATTATTTTTATTATTAGTTACTATTCACTCAATTAAAACTAAAACTAAAAGGGTAAACATTATCAAAATTTGAAAATTTTGGACGTTCATTTTTTTAATCTCAACTTTAGATTATTGTTTGTTATATCAATGTTACTAATTACTATAGTGTTCTATATCAAATTTACATATTTCATTCTTCTAAATTAAATCGTATTTTGATGGTTCCAATTATTTGTGCTGATGACAAAGTGTTGTTTGTATCATAACTTTGATGACAATTGTTTCTTTCTTTATCTATTAGGAATTTATGCAGTGTCAACTACGGATAAAATATAAGAGATAATTAATACAAAAAAAAAAAGTTTCCTATAAAATTGTGAACTTAGAAAAAATTGTTAATTTAGTTTTCTTCCTTTGTAAAAAAAATAAAACAAATAAAAACCCTTGAAAAGTGAAGGGTGGAGTTAGAAGGAAGAAGAGAAGCGAAACCTTAACCGACAGAGAAAGGTAGCCTCTCGTTCACATTGTTGATTACGCAATACTTAACAGATTCATTCACAGAGTCCATTGTTTTTGTTATTATTTTTATTATTTTTCGTTGTTGAAACCTCGATGTGGTTCCTACGGTGGAGAAAAGAGTATGAAATTGAAGTAGGAACATATTGATTTGTGTTTCATTATATGCATAGCTTGGTCTCAGGTGTTGTTACATGTTTTTTAATTTTATTTTTGCAGGTTGTTTTGTACAATTTCTAATAATCATCATGTCTTGGTGCACCATTGAGTCCGATCCTGGTATGTTTCTCAACTTAAAATTTGATTTCAATGAATGTATATTTTTTATTTTTTTTCGAGTTTAATGGATATGCTTCGATAGTTAGTGTTTTATACTGTCAGTGCATCTTCCCCATTTGTGTGTATTGCTTACTTAAGTGTCAATAATTGTTAACACATATGGTGCATGATGCGTTGACAATGTAAAAAACCCATTACAGTGTCTGTGGACAACTCATTCTCTCTTCAATTTGTTGATATGATAGAGTTTGATGTGCAGATCAAAGAGAATGGAATTTAAAGGAACTGAATGGGAGTGGTTTTGTACTTTTGTTCTGTTCTTTTCGGTTCGACCATTTTAGTGGTGTCAAAATGCCCCCTTTTTTAGACCTGTCTTCTTTTCTGTTTGTAAAATACACCAAACATAGAATAGAGCCCATTAAATTACACCAAATGTATGTTACAGTCCATTCCATTCTAACATATATGCCCAAAGTTATCTAATGTTGAGGGCTCGCGAAGTATCTTGTTTGTTGTCTCCCTTTGTTATACATTTTTATTGATGCATTGCTATGGAGTTTACCCTTTTCTTTTTCTCTCAGGTGTATTTACAGAACTTATTCAGCAAATGCAAGTCAAAGGTGTACAGGTGTTTTTCCGTGTTCCAGTTAATATAAGTTGTTTTTCCTCTATTGTAGTTACACATACTCTCTCATAGTTTAGGACCCTTTGCTTCCTTTGAAGATGTTGATTTTTCCATTTAGGTTAGGACTTAGGTCTTTTGCTTTCTCTTTATCCTGCTTTAGTCTCCTTGACATGCTTGGACATGAACATTACATGGATAATAAAGTGGCAAATACTGCTGTTTTTTATTTATAAAAATAGAAATATTAGTGGATGAGAAGATATAATGTTACTGGAAGAGGATATGACACCCTCAAGAAAAGCCCCCTTGTAGAGCACCAAAGGGAAGCCAAAATAGTCACCCTATCTGAAACAAAATCACTTTAGGAAAAGAAGTCATTGAAAATTCTAATGTTTCTTTTCAACCAAATACACCAAAGGATAGCAAAAATAGAGCATTCCGCATAATTTTGGCATCTTTACGTGTGCCATAACCTCTAAATTTAGTTAGGAGCATCATAAGAGTCATAAAAAAGTAAACAATAGCTTAAAGACTATGCTAAGAAGGAGTTTTATATATTTTCTATTAAAAACAACTTTGGTTGGGCTTCAGGTCAAGATATTTTATAACTACCTGAACTATTTTTTACCAAGGGAAACTTTAATAGAGGAAAAAGGGAAAATACAACTAGAAGGATAATATATCCTCCAAAACTGAAAAGTTAATTTACCACAAGGAACATGAAAAAAATAAATATGGCATTAAGGCTGCCCAATCTCTTCGAATTCATCAATGAATTACAACTGCACACTGTCTAAGGATTTAAACCTCCTTGTTTTCTGAAAAACCTTCATAATAAACCATCAGAAACCCCTCCAAAGTAAAAGGAAACTCTCCGTGCTCACAAAGGATGCCTAAAGGACTATCCAATGTATGAACATAAAATAAGAAGGAAAAGGGTGTGGCTCAGTATAACAGATTAACAGCAGGAAAAAGTGATGGAGTAAAAGAAACCCATACTGCCTTGTATCAAATTGAGGGGCTCAATGAGATGAAATATCTTTATCGTGGATGAAATTTGTCATTGCAAATTGCAATGCTATATAGGCTGGGGGTTTCCTCTTCAGATAAGAAAACTAGATAAAATGAAAAATTAGAACCAGGAAGGGATAAGGCCCTTTTCCCTTTTCATCCCCTCGTGAGAAGATTGTACATTGTGCAAAGGGGTTTCTGGCAATGAGCAAAGCTTATGTCTGTTTTTTTCCTTTCATTTTGTGATCCAGAATAATTCTGGCAAAATTCAGGGCCAAGAATAATGATTGTTTTATGAACGATTCTAGTTAGAATGTGATTTTGTATCACACACTTAAGCTTTTTAATTTTAATTTCCAAGCTCTATTTTTGCTTAATTCTAAGTATGCTACCCTAATGTCTAGATATGTCTTGGCAGGTTGAGGAACTATATTCATTGGACCAAGACTCTCTCAACAGCCTTAGGTCAGTGTACTATCTAAACTAGCCTTGAACCTGTATGACATTCATTGGTTATGATAATTAGTTTGACTTCTCTTTCCTTTTTCTTTATTGTGATTCCACCCTCAATTGCAGGCCTGTATATGGGTTGATTTTTCTTTTCAAATGGCGACCAGGTGAAAATGATGTCCGTGCTGTAATCAAAGATCCAAACCCTAACTTGTTTTTTGCTAGCCAGGTTAGTTTTTTAAACCAACATCATAATTTTGTTTTGCCATTTTATAGTTTTACTGATCTTATTGGTCTGTTTGTAGGTGATTAATAATGCTTGTGCAACCCAGGCAATCTTGTCTATTCTTATGAATTCTCCAGATGTTGACATTGGTCCAGAGTTGACGAAATTGAAAGAATTTACCAAGAACTTTCCTCCTGAACTCAAAGGTCTGGCTATCAATAATAGTGAAGCCATACGAACAGCCCACAACAGTTTTGCAAGGCCTGAACCTTTTGTCCCTGAAGAGCAAAAGGTTGCGAGCAAAGATGATGATGTCTACCATTTTATAAGCTATCTGCCTGTCGATGGGGTACTGTATGAGCTCGATGGACTAAAGGAAGGTCCTATCAGCCTTGGTCAGTGCACTGGTGAGCAAGGTGATATGGAATGGCTAAATTTGGTGCAACCTGTGATCCAGGAACGTATTGAGAGGTATTCACAAAACGAGATAAGATTTAATCTCCTGGCAATCATTAAAAACAGGAAAGAGATATATACTGCCGAGCTCAAGGAGCTTCAAAAGAAAAGAGAACGTATTTTGCATCAGCTGAATGGACCGAAGTCAGAGGGACTTGAAGATTATAGAAATGTTGAAGCACTAAACAATTCTCTCTCTGAAGTCAATGCTGGGATTGAAGCTGCTACTGAGAAGATCTTAATGGAGGAGGAAAAATTCAAAAAATGGAAAACGGAAAATATTCGTAGGAAGCACAACTACATACCCTTTTTGTTTAACTTTCTTAAGCTCCTTGCAGAGAAGAAGCAGTTGAAGCCTCTCATTGAGAAGGCTAAGCAGAAAACAAGCAACCCTAGCTGAAGAATATGACTAGTTTATACACAACTTTTTTTGTGTAGAATTGCCCTACATTATTTATTTGAGTATGCCCTCATGTATTATTCTGCACTTACTATTGTTATTGTTTTAGCAAGTCTGTTGAGTTTGAGTGCACAAACTTCTGAACCAAGGTTACTCTTTCATGTGTAGTAAAGATTCTTGAGTTCTCCTTAGTGTTTACCATTGAATCATTAGCATGATTTAATATTAAACTTTGTCTATTTTTTAGATTAATTTTAGCTTTAAAGCAAGCTTCAAGGGCCAAGGTAGGCTACTAGTTTTCTGTATCAGTTGAAAATGATGCAGTTGCAGTGAACCATATTGTGTTACTCTTGATTCAGATAACTTGAACCAACACTATGATGTTAAGCACTTTTGTGTTGTGTCTACCTAAATAACCAAACAGATTAGGACCCCTTCAAAGTGAGTTTGAATTTCGTTTATATGATCAATGCCAATGCCAGTTCAGCATGCAACATCTGATGCCCCATTATGATTTATGTATCCCATATTTAGATTTTTATGTAAAGCTAAACTTAGTTGTGATGAATGATAGAAACAATTCAGCTTTACTTTCATTATGATTATATGTATACCACATTCTAGATTTTATGTAAAAGTCTTGTATTGTGTGATTTTACTTTTTAGTTTTTTACACAAGCGACAAATATTCAAGTAGGATTGCGTCCTCTAATATACTTATTAGTGAATCCCAGATAAGAAGATAAAGAATATCATAAAATACAATTAAATTTGGCATGTCATTTGTGATAAGTTTACTTTTATATTTTTAAAATTTAATTTGAATAATTACTATCTATGGATATCTAGGTATACCTACCAACAATAAAAATATAATTGTAAATGGATCCTGTACATAAATGAGAATGTATTACTGCAACTTTTTTTAATGAGAATAAATAAACTATCTCTTAATGAATTGAGATAACTTGTATGACAGTAATTGTGTGTTGAATGAGATAACTTCTACATATTTTTTTGGTATTGATAAAGATATTCCTTCACCATTTTTAGGGGAGCATACCACAAGTTGTGTCACTCTATGCATGTATCATCAGCTTATAATTGGTTGAAAAAATATTTTAAAGTTAAAAAATTAATAATTAGTTATTTTTCTAATCAATTATAGTTAAGGTATATATAGTGGCACAATCTGTGAGACAACAAATGTATACCATTTTGGATAAGGAACTAATCCCTTTTGGGATTCTTGACTGCTCTCCTAACGAGTGTCGCTCCCAAGAATCGAACCTTTAACATTTTGATCATTCTGAGGATCTAAAGACCACACCATTAGATCAACATCTTGTTGGTAGATAACTTATATATTCTGATCTAACTAGCTTTATTCTCTATTGTCATTCTTATTCTTTTTTGCCTAATAAAAAATATTAAAAAAAAACATTGACAAAGAGAGGAAAAATAGCTAATTGGATATTGCTATTAATTTACTATTATTATTATTATTATTATTATTATTATTATTATTATTATTATTATTATTATTATTATTATTATTATTATTATTATTATTATTATTATTATTATTATTATTATTATTATTATTATTATTATTATTATTATTATTACAATTATTATTATTATTATTATTATTATTATTCTTATTATTATTATACCATGTTGGTGGACTAGACACGCATATGAAGCATTATCTGTTTCAAATTTCAATCCACTTTTATTTGTAATTAGGAACCCTAAACCCCAAAACCTCTCTCGTCGTTCAATTTTCAACATCACTATGGCCCAATTCGCCATGGTTTGTTTTTTCATTCTCCATCTCAATTATGCTTTGATCACTGTTTCTCCTCAACTTCAATTTTGTGCTCTCTCTCTTTCACGATACTATGTTTTTTCCCCTTCTTTTCTTAGCAGAATTATATAATGTTTGTTACATAACTCAGAACCCTAATTAGCACAAAGTTTGTTCCTTTGTTTCTTGTTAATTGGAATTTTTGATAGAGAAATAATGTTTGCATGTTAAATTTTGTTTGGTTTCAATTTGATATCATGACTGATGATATTCCTTTACCCGTTGACTTTTTTCAACTGTTACAAGGGAACATCACTTAAAAGGGTTTACTTAGTTATGCTATGTGTTTGAACTTTTTAATGCAATCTGTTTTAGCTTTTCTAGTTAGGTCTTAATGGTAATGGTTTGTGTTCCAGGTTGAGGAATTGGCCTTTCTTGTTAAGGATAATCTTCCTTGCAAGCATCTAGTTCTCACAATGGAAGAAGCCTTAGTTAATTTTCTTCAGGATGATGATACTAGGTAACATTTATGAGTCATTTTTTGAGTGGTGTTTAACATGAGTATTAATTCCAACCCATTGATATGGCTGAGGACAGTAAAATGTTTAGTTAACGACATAGTTAGTGTTGTCGCTAGGGTGGTTTAGTCCAAGCATTTTGTTTTTTGTTCCTTTTCCTTTTATGTTTTGGTTTTTGGTTGCAAATGGTGCCGGGGCAATGGTTTCAAAAAAATTGTTATGTTGTTCTCTAAGCTTCTATCTGTTATCAGCTGAACTGAAAAGTTCTTGCTTACTCCTAGTGTGTCTGGGGTCCTAAACAAAATGAGAGTTGTTTAATGTTTTAGAACTTTAGAATATGTACAATCTCAAAAGATTTGAAATTCACCAGAGCAATTTTTTATATTTAGTTGTATGATTCTTGTAATTAAAAAGGGGGTTTAATTAGAATATCTACATGCATTAAAAACTATTAGCAACTTTTTAGCATAAGAGCCACTTTATTAATTTTAAACCTTGACATTACATCTCTTGCACATTAAAGTGGAATTTAAATTTTCAAGTTACTGCTTTGATTCATTTGAAAAGAAGGGGTGTTGGAGTGAAGCTGATTGTAACTGATTTTTGTGGCAGTTGAGCATGTGTGTCTTGTTAAATAGTTGGCTTATAAATGTGTTTGGTTTTTTACCCTTTCCTACCATTTAAGATCTTTCTTGATATCTCTTTTTATTGAACTATAGTTCCGATGGGATCTTGGAATTAGAACCGATGAACTCTTACAACCGTCTTCTCTTGCATCGCCTTGCTGAGATATTTGGGTATTTTACATATGAATTTTATTCCCTGCTTCTGCATGTCATTTTCCAAGTTCCTTTCAGGTTTTATTTTAAGTCTGTATCCACTTCCATTATTCGATAGTTTTATTACTGGTGCCAGGTTTGCACATGAATCTGTTGGTGAAGGAGATGATCGCCATTTGATTCTTGAGAGATGTCCAGATACGTCTATGTGTGTAAACTCTCCCTTTCCTGGCCTCTTTTAATGTTTCATTTGTGAAATAACCTTTGGATTTTGATGGATTGCAGACCTCCAATCCTTGTTAGTGATATCCTATGGGAGTATGATGAACCTCAATCTTTGGTTACGTCCCACCAAATATTAAGGAGAAAAGAAGCCTCTTCGGGTAATACACGAACTGATTCTTCTTCTTCTCTCTCAGTTACTGTAGTACATCATATCATAGTTCCTGCCTGTATAATCTGCCAATATAAAAGACATGCCACATAAGTCTTCCTGGATGAGATTTGAAGTTTAATATTTTCTTTAAAGACTTGGAATAGTACCGTGGGAAAATTTTTGTATGTCAAAATTAGATTACTTATATAGCACTTATTTTTTTAAGGGTGAGCCCCGACGTAACGATATGGTTGCTTGTCTTGTGACCTGAATGTTATGAGTTCAAATTCTGGAAATAAACCCTTTCACTTGTGAGGGTAAGCCTACGTACATTTACTCTTTCCAAAGCCTACTAGATGGGAGCCTTGTGTACTGGGCCACCTTTCATATAGAACTTATTTTTCTGGTAAATCACGTATGTTATGAACCTGTATTGTGTTTATGTGGATGGTGAAGTTTTATTACCTTAAACACCTTAAAGCCTACATTTACACTTCTCTGACGTGATAGCATGATGATCTGCTACGCTTTTTTGTTCGTGCCGACTCACTGTTCACCATGAAAAACGTTGAGTGGTGCGATTCAACGCTTTGGAGCACATTTTTGGTTACCTTGCTCATACCTGTAAATGAGTGTTGTGTTTGCAGATGTCTACAACAATGACAGCTTAATAAACTTCATAACTTCGCAAGGAAAATAGTAGTTTCTTAATATTCTTAGTTCTTACCATTACGTTCCAGTTCTTCTATGATTTGGTGTTTTTTGGGCCTTAATTTGTGTTGCATTTTTTAGTCTCACAGGAAAATACATCATCTGTTCCGCAGTCACTGGAGGAGAGAAAAGCAGCTTATTTACTTGCTCGTGAGCGAATTTTCTCTATGAATTTGGAAGAAGTGAAAGAGCCCAATGAACAAAAGCCGCGCAGTGTGCCTGCGGTTGCCCGCCGAATGATTGCACATGCACTTGGTCAAAGAATCCATAATGGCTTGGCTAGAGATAGTATGAAGGATAAAGTGCTCACAGATGATTTTACTGCTAAAGATAAGAATAGTGAAGAGTCTAATCTGGTGGAAGACCTAAGAAGGAATTCGACCAGCAAACTAGGAAACAGTAGCAGTTCTAATGCAGCCTCACTTAATAAAAGGAATCATCAAACACCAACTAACAAAGATTTGCCTCAAAAGTCTCAAGATGGAAAACAAGGGCATAGTGTTAGTAAAGAGTACATGAAAAAAGAGCACATAGGAGCTGCAAAGAGAATGTTCGCTCATGCTTTAGGGGTGCAACCGGGGAAGGATGGTTCTGTTCCTAGAAGTAGAAATGGAGAAACAAAAAGGAATTAACATAGAAGAGGGTTATAACATCTTTATCGAAAGGAGAATCAAATTCTGTTTCTGTTGCTCCAAGTCAATTATTATTATTATTATTATTATTATTATTCTTATTATTATTATACCATGTTGGTGGACTAGACACGCATATGAAGCATTATCTGTTTCAAATTTCAATCCACTTTTATTTGTAATTAGGAACCCTAAACCCCAAAACCTCTCTCGTCGTTCAATTTTCAACATCACTATGGCCCAATTCGCCATGGTTTGTTTTTTCATTCTCCATCTCAATTATGCTTTGATCACTGTTTCTCCTCAACTTCAATTTTGTGCTCTCTCTCTTTCACGATACTATGTTTTTTCCCCTTCTTTTCTTAGCAGAATTATATAATGTTTGTTACATAACTCAGAACCCTAATTAGCACAAAGTTTGTTCCTTTGTTTCTTGTTAATTGGAATTTTTGATAGAGAAATAATGTTTGCATGTTAAATTTTGTTTGGTTTCAATTTGATATCATGACTGATGATATTCCTTTACCCGTTGACTTTTTTCAACTGTTACAAGGGAACATCACTTAAAAGGGTTTACTTAGTTATGCTATGTGTTTGAACTTTTTAATGCAATCTGTTTTAGCTTTTCTAGTTAGGTCTTAATGGTAATGGTTTGTGTTCCAGGTTGAGGAATTGGCCTTTCTTGTTAAGGATAATCTTCCTTGCAAGCATCTAGTTCTCACAATGGAAGAAGCCTTAGTTAATTTTCTTCAGGATGATGATACTAGGTAACATTTATGAGTCATTTTTTGAGTGGTGTTTAACATGAGTATTAATTCCAACCCATTGATATGGCTGAGGACAGTAAAATGTTTAGTTAACGACATAGTTAGTGTTGTCGCTAGGGTGGTTTAGTCCAAGCATTTTGTTTTTTGTTCCTTTTCCTTTTATGTTTTGGTTTTTGGTTGCAAATGGTGCCGGGGCAATGGTTTCAAAAAAATTGTTATGTTGTTCTCTAAGCTTCTATCTGTTATCAGCTGAACTGAAAAGTTCTTGCTTACTCCTAGTGTGTCTGGGGTCCTAAACAAAATGAGAGTTGTTTAATGTTTTAGAACTTTAGAATATGTACAATCTCAAAAGATTTGAAATTCACCAGAGCAATTTTTTATATTTAGTTGTATGATTCTTGTAATTAAAAAGGGGGTTTAATTAGAATATCTACATGCATTAAAAACTATTAGCAACTTTTTAGCATAAGAGCCACTTTATTAATTTTAAACCTTGACATTACATCTCTTGCACATTAAAGTGGAATTTAAATTTTCAAGTTACTGCTTTGATTCATTTGAAAAGAAGGGGTGTTGGAGTGAAGCTGATTGTAACTGATTTTTGTGGCAGTTGAGCATGTGTGTCTTGTTAAATAGTTGGCTTATAAATGTGTTTGGTTTTTTACCCTTTCCTACCATTTAAGATCTTTCTTGATATCTCTTTTTATTGAACTATAGTTCCGATGGGATCTTGGAATTAGAACCGATGAACTCTTACAACCGTCTTCTCTTGCATCGCCTTGCTGAGATATTTGGGTATTTTACATATGAATTTTATTCCCTGCTTCTGCATGTCATTTTCCAAGTTCCTTTCAGGTTTTATTTTAAGTCTGTATCCACTTCCATTATTCGATAGTTTTATTACTGGTGCCAGGTTTGCACATGAATCTGTTGGTGAAGGAGATGATCGCCATTTGATTCTTGAGAGATGTCCAGATACGTCTATGTGTGTAAACTCTCCCTTTCCTGGCCTCTTTTAATGTTTCATTTGTGAAATAACCTTTGGATTTTGATGGATTGCAGACCTCCAATCCTTGTTAGTGATATCCTATGGGAGTATGATGAACCTCAATCTTTGGTTACGTCCCACCAAATATTAAGGAGAAAAGAAGCCTCTTCGGGTAATACACGAACTGATTCTTCTTCTTCTCTCTCAGTTACTGTAGTACATCATATCATAGTTCCTGCCTGTATAATCTGCCAATATAAAAGACATGCCACATAAGTCTTCCTGGATGAGATTTGAAGTTTAATATTTTCTTTAAAGACTTGGAATAGTACCGTGGGAAAATTTTTGTATGTCAAAATTAGATTACTTATATAGCACTTATTTTTTTAAGGGTGAGCCCCGACGTAACGATATGGTTGCTTGTCTTGTGACCTGAATGTTATGAGTTCAAATTCTGGAAATAAACCCTTTCACTTGTGAGGGTAAGCCTACGTACATTTACTCTTTCCAAAGCCTACTAGATGGGAGCCTTGTGTACTGGGCCACCTTTCATATAGAACTTATTTTTCTGGTAAATCACGTATGTTATGAACCTGTATTGTGTTTATGTGGATGGTGAAGTTTTATTACCTTAAACACCTTAAAGCCTACATTTACACTTCTCTGACGTGATAGCATGATGATCTGCTACGCTTTTTTGTTCGTGCCGACTCACTGTTCACCATGAAAAACGTTGAGTGGTGCGATTCAACGCTTTGGAGCACATTTTTGGTTACCTTGCTCATACCTGTAAATGAGTGTTGTGTTTGCAGATGTCTACAACAATGACAGCTTAATAAACTTCATAACTTCGCAAGGAAAATAGTAGTTTCTTAATATTCTTAGTTCTTACCATTACGTTCCAGTTCTTCTATGATTTGGTGTTTTTTGGGCCTTAATTTGTGTTGCATTTTTTAGTCTCACAGGAAAATACATCATCTGTTCCGCAGTCACTGGAGGAGAGAAAAGCAGCTTATTTACTTGCTCGTGAGCGAATTTTCTCTATGAATTTGGAAGAAGTGAAAGAGCCCAATGAACAAAAGCCGCGCAGTGTGCCTGCGGTTGCCCGCCGAATGATTGCACATGCACTTGGTCAAAGAATCCATAATGGCTTGGCTAGAGATAGTATGAAGGATAAAGTGCTCACAGATGATTTTACTGCTAAAGATAAGAATAGTGAAGAGTCTAATCTGGTGGAAGACCTAAGAAGGAATTCGACCAGCAAACTAGGAAACAGTAGCAGTTCTAATGCAGCCTCACTTAATAAAAGGAATCATCAAACACCAACTAACAAAGATTTGCCTCAAAAGTCTCAAGATGGAAAACAAGGGCATAGTGTTAGTAAAGAGTACATGAAAAAAGAGCACATAGGAGCTGCAAAGAGAATGTTCGCTCATGCTTTAGGGGTGCAACCGGGGAAGGATGGTTCTGTTCCTAGAAGTAGAAATGGAGAAACAAAAAGGAATTAACATAGAAGAGGGTTATAACATCTTTATCGAAAGGAGAATCAAATTCTGTTTCTGTTGCTCCAAGTGGACCTTGCCAGGTGCTTCCCATGTTTCAATCACAATGAAGGAGATGAGTAATGAGCATGTTTTACTCAAAGTTCAGGTACTTAATTCTCGGGAGCTTCATGGAAATATTGATAGATAGTATCATGCTGGTTGCTTAGTTCTTCCCTGATTGTGCTGGAATCACTTGACTAGCAGACAATCATCTTGAAACAACTGTCCAGAATCTTGTTTACCTGTTTTAGCATATGGATGAAGCCCACTGGAACAATCATCTAAATGTTGTAAGACATGTAATTCTAGTTTCATTCTGGTGTGCTTATTTTTTATGTCAACATCTATGTTATCACTATGCCTGTCCCTAGGGCCAGGGGTGTAAGTACATGGTTTCCCTATCATGGTTGTTGGTTTATGTGCATAATATGTAAAATCACCTAGTTGTACAGTTTATCAACTTTCAGAATTTCTAAACTTGTTTCCTTTCTCCGGAGACAATTGTGTTACTTGTTACATGATTTTGGAGGTAATGATCATATAGTAGATGGATTAATGAGTGCAGCTTGTCAACTTCTGCAAGAGTTGACAGTGTATGTGATAGTATATTTAGAATGGATTTATTTGCCTCAGATGTGCTAACATATCACAAAATCCTGTCTCTTTCAGACAGATAGAATCCACTAACTTTCCAGGACTCCGTTTCCATGACATAGCAAAAACTATTGGTAAATATGGTTGACACATTATTCGCACTAAAACCTTTTCATTTTTTGAGTGAAGGCATTTGGCCTAAGCGGTCACTAATCAGCCACTGATAGTACTACAACATCTAAAGAATTATCTTTAGTCTTCTTCACTCCTTAAATGTGTTATTTTATTGAGTCACGTTAGCGAGTTTGAGTTTTGGAGAGAAAGATAAGATTTTAGAGCTATAAAATATACTTGTGAATGACTATGAAATCTTCCTTTTCCTCTTCTTTATATCCAAAAATTAACTCATAAATGATGTCGTATGTTTCTGAGCTGAGTTTTTATGTGAAGGGAAGACTTTGAGTTGAGAGCCATAAAAATGACTCCAAAATTTTCTATTTTTCTTCCTTTCAAAACTCAATTCACACAGGAGCCTTTAGGCTTGAGTTGGATTTTGGAGGGGAAGGAAGGAAAAAAGAAGACTTGAAAGTTATTTTACAAGTGTATTTCATGGTCACAAGCCTTCCCCTTTCCTTTTTTTCCATCTAAAATCCAACTCTCAAACTAATCCTTAGGAAATCCAATATGTATGCGAGATGTTTTTTGGTGTTGAATGTTGATATGCCAACAAATCAGGTATCATTCTTCCGGAAAAGCTTCAACTAAACCAGGGTTAGTTTCACAATTATGCTTGGTCAACAAAAAAATAATCCATCAAATCCATCTATTTAAGTTAATAGGTTTAAATGGAACAATTCAATAGATGATTTTAATAATAAATAGATGCATCATATCATGAAAATTGCAAGCCCACGTTCAAAAGGACATTGTCTTAATCTATGTTTGCTGGTGCATTCTTATCTCAACAGTCTAAATAAGGGACAAAAGATTTGGCTTAGGCTTAAACCCTTACATATGGAGCAGACACAACGACAATTAAATTCAGCCATCACCCTCAAATAACATGAATATAAATTATTGAGAAGGCACATTATCTAGCATATAACATCAAAAAAATTATGTAAGGCAAGTTATATCTAATTTTGACCACAGTAATGTTCCTACGAGTTACTTAATGCTAGCTATGTCACAAAGCCCCTAGCAAAGTAGGAATAGAGAATAGAAGATACAACCATTCTTATATCCTGAGGTTGTGTGCATATAAATGATGCTGCTGATCCTGAAGCAAATTAGAGATAAAAATAATAATAAAAAAGGGCGAGGAGAAAATAAATATACCCAGTCTTACTTTCTACCAGTATTTTAATACATGACATCCACATCATGCAAACACAAATATTCAACACCCAATATGAAAGTTATTTGTACCTTCTTCCAACAAGGAGGATATGTGCTGATGCTTCTTACATCAAAACCACAGCTAGATCAGCAATTGCACCATGATCTGCAAAATATGTATGGAATTTTTATTCAGCATATTGATTACTGAGGTTAACAATAAAACTCAATTTACAAGATGACCAACTAAGGATGGCAAATAGATGTATAACTTAAGTTTTTCCCAGTAAATATGACACACCTTTTAGAATTAGTTTGGATTTGGAAATGTAAAGCTTGAGAAGTTATTTTCAGAAAGTTGAATATATAAATACTGATTTTCTCAATGTAGATCTTTTGTCACGTTGCTTGTATTTTTAACCTCCTAAAATGCACTTTATAAAGCCACGCCCTTTTATTTTCATCCCCACAATTTTAATTTTGAAACCCACTTTCATATAAAACCCATAAAGAAACATTTTTGTACACTTCCATATGAAATTGATTTTTTTTTTAATTTCTCTTACACTTTCTCATGTTAGTAAAGAATTTATAATTTATTTATGCATACAAATTGGTGTTTTATTTGCAAATTGATTCTCTATGAGAAATGAAGTCTATTATCACATCCAATTTAAGTTAAAGAAAGAAGAAAAGAAGAAGAGTTTTTGATGATATATATTCACTTAGGAGAATAAATTACAATAAACAAAACACAATTTTATCATAGAGTATTTATCTCATAGTTAATCAAAAGTTTATTTAAACGTAAGAAACAGCTCTAAAAATGATTATACATAGATCTATAAAGAGACTATTAATTATACTCTTGATATCCAGTATATGATAGGATAATGTGTCAGTTACTACTCATCCATTCTATCAAACGAACCATGTTACTATATACTTTACTTCGCGGGTGAGAAAATCAAAAGCCTAATGTTGAGTTTAATTGCATGCAAAAGAAACCAGGTGGCGTTCTTATTACACTCCACCTGTCAACACTCTCTTTGTATTTTCAACACGTATCATGAGCTACATATGAATCACACACTCATGAACTAAGAATGAGAGTATAATCAATCTTAACATTCAATTCAGGTAAAACTCTTTTCCTTTCACTCTTCCTGCATTCAATTATTATCCTACATTCACTCTATCAACCTTGCCAATTAATAATATCATGCTAACATACATACATTCATAGAGAAATCTTCATAGATTTCATGATACAGTACTACAAGATGGATTTGGAAGAAGCAGAAAGTGAAGAATGGAATAGTAATAATAATAATAAGGTGAGGAGAAATGTGTTCACACTAGGAAAGAAAATCTTAATGGCTGGTATCATAGCATCATCAGCACCTATTGTTCTTCCACCTCTTGTTGTTGCTTCTGCTATTGGCATTGCTGTTTCCATGCCTTATGCATTCTTCTATGCTACCCATGCATGCACCCACAATCTAATGAGTAAGTTGCTACCTACACCAACATATAATAATACTATTGATAATGATATTCAACAACAGTTTGAGACACCCTTTGAGGTTACAAATGTTGTTTTTGAGGAATTTCATGATCAGGAGATAGATGGAGAAGAGTTACAAAGAGAAACAAAGGGTTTGTTAGAAAGAATTAGAGATGAGGGTAGAGATGGTAATGGTGGTGGAGAAGAATATAAGGTTGATAATGTTAATAACAATGAGTCAGAAAACTCAATGGCTCAAGCTGAAGTTGAAGTTGCTTCTCAATCTCAAGTACAGGATGAAATAGTTGAAGATTTGATGATAGAAATGTTGCATGAGTGTAATGTTTTAGAAGCTGAGGATTCAAATGAGGTTATCACTGAAAAAATTGAGATACATATGATTGTTGAACAGGATCCAGAGCCTCTAATAGATGGGTCTACTATACTGTATGAAGGGAAGTTAGATAATAATGTTTCAGACTTTGTAAATCAGGAATCTCAATTGCATGAATATAATGAAGTTACAGAGTTGTCAAATGCAGATGCTAGAGGCACTGCTGATGAAAATATAATAGACCCTGAGGTGTACAATTATTCAATTGATTTGCATGAAGGTTAGGCCATATACTATATACTATATACTATATATATGACATTTCCATTATGTATTCCATTTTTTTGTTCCTTGATGGCTAATATTTGATATGATTCCTTGATAGATGAAATGAATTAATTTATATGCTTGCAGAATCTTCAAATGTTATGGTTGATGGGCACACAGATTATATGGAGGTTTCTGTTTCAATGACAGAAAACAAGTTTAAGGCATCTGAATGTTCTTCTGCAGAAGACATTATGTGCTCTTCTCATCAGGTCAAAGTCTATTTTATGTGTATTTTAAAACAGTTTTCTTGATACTAGATGTTAAAGTGAATATCTAATTATACTTTAGGGGGTTATTGTTAATTGTTGTTATGCTCTTAAGAACTAGTCCAATATGATTCAGATGGTTTTTATTTATTTCTAAAGACAATAACTCTTCATTCTCTTGCCTTACATACTTTAACCTTGCTTTTGATGTTTCTTAAATTCCATGTGGAAAGAGTTAAATAGAAGATTACAAATATCAATTCTTAGTTCACTAATGCTGACTGACCAAGTAAAATTGGTCTTAAAATTCTTGCCTTGGTCCATCAATCATAATTCAACAATAACAAATCATATAAAAGTAATAAAACTGAAGCTGCAGAGAACCAACAAGGTGTTGGGCAAGCCAGATCTCCAGATATATCAAAAGGCGACACTTGTTGGGAGGGGCAGTCACGCACATCGAAAGGGATTGATTCCTTACCTATATTGTGAGGGGATACCATTGGTTAAACAAAAAAAAAGTCTAATAGAGAACATCCAAGTGCATCCATAGCCAATACATGATATTATGTATATGATAATTGGAATTTGTTTGTCTGTGGACTAACGTGTGAATTAGGATATTCATATTTACATTGTTGTCATAATGTCTAGATATATTTACTGTAGCTTTTGCAGGTTGTATTAGATGAGGAAAACATATGGAAACAGATTCATGTGATCAGAAAGATAATAGGATATGAAGGTGCAACACAAGCAACATGCATGGATGAATTAAAGGCTCTTTACATATTCACTGGAGTTGAGCCACCAACTATTCTCAATGAGAACTTATGTGATCTTGCTGAAATCAATGAAAAGCTCCACTTTCTCATGTCCATAGTTGGAATTAAGTCAAATGTGCCTTAGAGTGTTACACAATTATATTGTTTGCTATATATTTCACTGTTTTTTTTGTCTTTCCTTATGTTCATAAATGAATATGTCACTGGATTATTCATTTTACACATAGTCATGTATGAATTTATTATGCTTATTATTAGAAGATTGATTTAACAATATGTGGGTTTTTCATAAATCAAGATTTTAATGATTGCATGTAAGTATGATTAGTGATTACTAATTACATTACTTCACCATGACATCAATCATGCTTTATCATACTCAATGGTGAATTGATGATGATCCTGCATGTAAAACATTTGACTATGTCCTTAGAAATGGTCTATATACTATGTTAAGGGCACTTTTGTAATTAGAAGTAGTTAGCTACTAGTTAGTTTTGGTGGGAAAGTTAGTTACTAGGAATGAACTTGTATACAAGTTACCTAGATATCTCAATTTTTCTAAAAGAATTCTTCTTGTAATCTTTTCATTCATTCACATTGATTCTAATAAGAAGTTCAGATTCATTCCTCAATTTGTACTCCTTATTTTCTTTTCATTTTTGAGTTCTTGCTAGAACTCTTAAAGCCATAAACAACCATAACAATTGGTATCTAGAGCCAAAAAAAATTTCGGGGAAGGTAGCATGGCTGAGGCAACAAGGATGCAGGCCGCAGCTAGGGAGATGGAGGAGAGGGTGGAGAATCGTATCTCCGAGAGACTAGAGCTGACATTGGCAGAACTTGTGAGATCGTTACAAAGAACACTGGGAGAGTCAATGGAGCTATCCATTGAGGATTTGTGGCAGAAGCATGGTGATGAAGAATGATTTTCTTGGAAGAGTAGAACCAACCAAGGAGACCGAGAGTTTAAACAAGATAAATCTTGTCACTACTCTGGCCATACGAGCCTATCAAGAATTGATTCCCCAAATTCAATGGTGATAACATGAAGGAGTGGGTATATCAGTATGAAACTTTTTTCTTGATTGATGATACACTAGAGGAGGTAAAGGTCAAATTGGCAATTATGCATTTTGAGGGAAAAACATTGAAATGACACCTTGCCTATGTCAAATCTTTATGGAACAATCTGCCTGGGTGGGGAGAGTATGTGAAGGTGTTGATGGAGATATTTGGTGAGGCTTGTGATGATCCTATAACAGAATTGATGAAGCTGAGGCAGAAGAGGACCATTGGGGAGTACCATGAGGAGTTTGATGCAATTATCACCAGACTGGACCTCCCTGTGGATTATACATTGAGTTGCTTTTTGGGGGGCTTGGGGAATGATTTTTAGATGATGCTAAGAATGTTCCAACCCCAATCAGTGAGGAAGGCTTTCACCTTGACAAAATTGTATGAATCTTCTAATAATAGCAATGCTGAAGTGGGTCTTAACTTGAAAAGCAGGCAGCTACCAACCATCAAGACTGCACCAACTCTGAAGCAACCATATCAGCCAAGCTCTAGTGACACAAAATAGGTTAAAACCAAAGCAAGATTGGCTAGGAACTTGTCACCTGCCTTCATGACTGAAAGAAGGGCCAAGGGATTGTGCTACTTTTGTGATGAACCTTATTTAGTAGAACATGAGTTGACCCACAAGAAGTTTCAAATTCATCTCTTGGAGGTGGAGGAAGAAGCAAGGGGTGAAGTATAGGAGTTAGAGCCAATGCATGAGGACACCTGTGTGCAAGTGGAGGAGCCTCATATTTCAGTGGATGCTTTAACATGGGTAGCTAATTTCAGAACCATGCGTGTCACTGGGAAGTATCAAAAGAGACATTTGCACATATTGATTGATAATGGTAGCACACATAACTTCTTGGATATTAGTAGAGCTAAACAGTTAGGGTGCAAGATTGATGATTTGCAACCTCTTATGGTCACTGTAACAGATGAGACAAATGTGAAAATTTCATTAATGGTCAAGTGCTTTAGTTAGGTTATACAAAATACTACATTCGCATCTGATGTATTGCTTATTCCACTAGGATGTTGTGATGTAGTTTTGGGAGTGCAGTGGCTTGTGACATTAGAAGATATCACTTGGAATTTTGATAAACTGAGGATGGAGTTTTCAGTTCAAGGCAGAAGGCATGTCCTTAGAGGAGCAACACAGACGTGGTATAAACTTGTAAAGGATCATAGTGTAGAAAAGTTGTTAAACAAGGGGGGGGGGCAACTGTCAAGGATATAAGCAGTTGTAGGAGAGGAATATTTATTACAATCCTTAACTACTCATGAATCTCAAGATCAGGTCCAGGGTCCTATTGAGCATATTTTGGGCAAGTATGTGGATGTCTTCTCTACTCCAACACAATTACCACCTCCAAGGGAAGGGCATGATCACAAAATTCCCTTGATGCAGGCTTGTGACCCAGTGAACAACAGACCTTACATGTATGTTAAACAACAGAAGGATATAATTGATAAAATAGTGCAAGAGTTGTTGTAGTCAGGGGTGATTCAATGTAGTAATAGCCCTTTTGCAAGCCCTATGATTTTGATAGGCAAGAATGATGGATCTTGGAGGTTGTGTGTTGATTATAGGGAGCTGAATAAGGGTACTATAAAGGAAAGATTCCCCATTCCCTTGGTAGATGACTTGATGGATGAGTTGTATAGGTCTACTATATTTTCTAAGATAGACTTGAGGGCAGGGTATCATCAAGTAAGGATGGACCCCACAGACATTCATAAAACATCTTTCAGGACACATAATGGACATTTTGAGTACTTGGTCATGCCTTTTGGCCTCACAAATGCCCCTGCAACATTTCAGGGCTTAATGAAATATGTCTTTCAAGAGTTTATGAGGAAATTTCTCTTGGTATTCTTTGATGACATCCTCATCTATAGTAACAACTTGGAGGAGCATTTAATACATTTAGAAAGAGTTTTAAATGTAATGAGAAAGAACAACTTGTTTGCCAAACAAACCAAATGTTATTTTGGGGTGCAAAGAGTTGAGTACTTAGGCCATTTCAGCAGAGGGGATTGCAACTGATCCTGATAAGGTTCAAGCTGTTCAAGAGTGGCCTATACCTTCATCTATCAAATAGTTGAGAGGATTCTTGGGTTTAGCTGGATATTATAGAAGATTTGTAAAAAAAAACTATGGTGTAGTAGTTAGGCCATTGACTGATATGCTCAAAAAAGATGGGTTCAGGTGATCTGAGGAAGCTAAATCTTCATTCTTTCAGCTAAAACAATTATTATCTCAAGCACCAGTATTGGCCTTACCTGACTTTTCTCAAGAGTTTGTTGTCGAGGTGGATGCTTCAGGCCATGGAATTGGAGTTGTTCTAATGCAACAACACCATTGAATTGCTTTCATCAGCATGGTGTTGAATCAACAACAAAGATCCTTATCAACTTATGAGAAGGAATTGGTAGCAGTGGTATTTGTAATGCAAAAGTGGAGACACTACCTCTTGAACATGCATTTTCTTATTAGAACAGATCATAGAAGCTTGAAATATATGTTGGACCAGAGACTCACCACTGCCTTTCAACATAAATGGTTGGTCAAATTGATGGAATTTGATTTTTCAATAGAATTCAAGCAAGGTCAAGACAATGTAGCTGCTAATGCTTTGTCAGGAAGGAAAAAAGTAGAATGTTTGGCATTGGTGGTTCATAATCTATAGTCTGATATAATGGATAGGATCAAGACTACTTGGTCTTCTGATCTAGGCCTTGTTAGGATCATAACTCAGTTGCAATCAGACCCAAGTTTGCACAAACATCACACTTGGCTCAAGGGTGAATTGAGAAGAAAGGGGAGGATAGTTATGGGACAAGACAGTGCTCTCAAACATGAATTATTGCACTGGTTTCACAACTCTGCAGTAGGAGGTCATTCGGGTAGGAATGCTACTACTAAAAGAGTCAAGGCAGTGATACATTGGAAGGGAATGAATAAGGACATCAAGCAATTCATCCAACAGTTTTCAGAATGCCAGAGATACAAGTATGACACTGTTGCTTCTCTAGGATTGTTGCAACCTCTCCAATTCATGGTCATGTATGGCAACATATCACTATGGAATTCATAGAGGGACTTCCTAACTCTCAAGGTAAGCATGTCATATTTGTGGTAGTTCATAGACTTAGCAAGGCTTCTCATTTCATGAACTTGACACATCCTTACACTACTAGGACTGTGGCTCAATCTTATATGGACAATGTCTTCAAGTTACATGGTTTTCTTGATTCCATCACAAGTGATAGAGATCCAATATTTATAAGTCAATTTTGGCAAGAATTCATGGTATTCCAAGGAGTTCAGCTCAATCAATCTATTGCTTACCACCCTCAAACAGATGGGCAATCAGAGGTAGTGAATAGATGCCTTGAAATTTATTTGAGATGTATGTGTACTGATTCTCCTCACTAGTGGTCTAAGTGGTTGTCTCTAGCTGAATGGTGGTATAATACTACATACCATACTTCCATAAAGGCCACACCATATGAAGTAGTCTATGGGCAGTCACCCCTGCATATCTTCCTTATCTGCCTGGTGAATCTAAGGTGTAATTGGTGGATATGAGTTTGGCAAAAAGAGAAGAAATTCTTAAGGTCCTCAAGTTCCATTTGATAAGGGCTCTCAAAACAGGATGAAACAGATAGCTGACAAGCATATGAGTGATAGACAATTCCTTGTAGCGGATTTGATTTATGTGAAGCTTCACTCTTATAGACAAATCTCGGTGGCTGAAAAGGGGAATGAGAAGTTGGCACCAAAATAATTTGGTCCATTTCCAATATTGAGCAAGGTGGGAGCAGTTGCATACAAGGTGCAACTTCCAAGCCATTCCAAAGTGCATAATGTCTTTCACGTGTCACAATTGAAGAAACATGTTGGTCAAGTTCCTATTTATTCATTCATGCCTACACAAGTTGATGAAGTCACTGATCCTAAGGAACTAGAAGCTATATTGGATAGAATGACTGCGAAGAGGGGAGGAAAAGTTGTCACCAAGGTTTTGGTTCAATGAAAGCACCAACTTCCCGAAGATGCTACTCGGGAGTTCTATTTTAATTTGTGTAAAAATTTTCCTAGTTTCCATTCTTGAGGTCAAGAAATGTTCTATGAGGAGGACTATGTAACGCCCCGAAAAATACTCTTTATTTATTATGCGGAAAAGTGAGTAAATTTTTTTTTTGAAATTGGTGATATAAAATTGTTTCCTTTTAAAAACTTTTCTTTTCCAAGAGACCACTTTAAGTAACATATAACGCAGAAATCAAAACTGGTTACCTAACGGTAACTGAAATGATTCAACATTTCCTGAATATATATCTTCATAGATATAAAATCATAGATATAAAAGATCATAAGTACTTAATATACATATCCAACAAGAAATGGCGGAAATATTAATCATCGCCAAAAGATACTAGACAAAGACATGAACAAACTGAAGCCTTCAGTGTTTCAAAAGTCACAAAATGATAAGAAACTCCTAGTGGCTAACTCCAAAGCTAGGGTACTTCCTCTCCTCAATTCCTCATGCCCCCTCCGGGAACATCACGGACAGGTAGCTCCAAATCCGAGCAAAGCTGTCTATCTGACGAGCACACGTCCTAAAAGCAAGTAATAGAAAAGAAGGGAAATAGAGAGAGTAAGACATCTAATGAATATAATTCATTGACGGCGTGGACTTACTCAGAATATTACACTCAGATATGAAAAGCAGTTCATATATATATATAACATATCACATTATAACTCATCAGTTGTTCTCGTAAACAATTATCCAATCCACATGAGTAATATAACCAAACTCATCAATTGTTCTCATAAACAATTATCTAATCAACCTATGTAATGTAAACAACACTTATTCCCAAACAATATCATAATTCACCATTTATCAATATATAATTCATCGACAAGATATCATGACTATAATTAAATAGCACATAAGTGGAGATCATAACCCCAAATAATAACATACACATATATTATCTATAACTGACATCGTAACTCACCGTTTATCAACATAAACAATAATGTATCAACATACATTTCATAAACTAATATCATAACCATAAGTAACAATATGTGCATAATGTTAATAATGTATGATGTTTGTAACTCAAATGTGAGAATCCACTTC
>NC_032016.1:4472030-4472287 GCF_001865875.1 Lupinus angustifolius
TGAACATCTTAACACCTCCTAATTTTTTAGGAAAAAACTTCAAGGGTTAGTAAGTGTTAATTTCATAGTCATGAAAAAGAATGACTCTAAATTTAATATTTTATACTAAACATCTTTTAGTTATTCTTAGCACTTTAAAGTAAGTTAACTAAAATAAATACAACAAATTTTCATGAACATCTTAACACCTCCTATTTTTTTTAGGAAAAACCTCAAGAGTTTGTAAGTGTTAATTTCATAGTCATGAAAATAAATCC
>NC_032016.1:4472387-4541899 GCF_001865875.1 Lupinus angustifolius
TAATGGTGGTGGAGTGAGAGGATTTGTTGAGTGATTTTGGGGATTTTGGATAGTAAATCAAGACATTAATGAGTGAAATCTATAAGATTTAATAGGTAGATTTTGTGAAGTGACTCATGCGACGCGACGACTTCGGGAAAACGCGCGTGATTAAACCATGCTCGAGTATTGTCGGCCAATATTCGAGTAGCCAAAAATGATCGTCCGATTTTACTTTACAATTGGAACTTCGAATTTCGGCATTCCGAGTGAAAATATTTTAGAAAATAGTTATGGACCAACTCAGGGTCTATCTTGACTCGAAATGTGATTACGAAGCCAACGGTGCGATCAAGAATTCGATTCCGAGTTATGGAACTTAAAAAACCACTTTTTGAGCCGTAACGGGTGAGATTCGGCCCCGACAGTGGTCCGAAACCGACTGTCTCTGAAAATCATGAAAATTTACCACCAAATTGGAAATAGAATTATAAGACTAAAACTCAACTAGAGTTTCGTCTAATTATTTACCGAAAATTCCCATAAATTCATTTTCGAAAATATAATTAATAAAACTATTAATAAAAACATATATTTTCAAGGTAGTAAAATTCGCGGCGTTACAGGCTATGTTAAAGGCATTTATGTAATTAGAAGTAGTTAGCTACTAGTTAGTTTTGGTGAGAAAGTTAGTTACTAGGAAGGAACTTGTATAAGTAACTTAAGTTACCTAGATATCTCAATTTTTTAAAAGAGTTCTTCTTGTAATCTTTTCATTAATTCATTCACATTGATTCTAATAAGAAGTTCAAATTCATTCCTCAATCTCTAATCCTTATTTCCTTTTCACTTTCGAGTTTTTGCTAGAATTCCAAAATCCATAAACAACCATAACAATATGCTAAGGGCATTTCTGTAATTAGAAGTAGTTAGCTACTAGTTAGTTTTTGTGGGAAAGTTAGTTACTAGGAAGGAACTTGCATATGTAACTTGTAGTACAAGTTACCTAGATATCTCAATTTTTCTAAAAGAATTCTTCTTGTAATCTTTTTATTCATTCATTCACATTGATTCTAATAAGAAGTTCATATTCATTCCTCAATCTCTACTCCTTATTTCCTTTTCATTTTCGAGTTCTTGCTAGAATTCCTAAATCCATAAACAACCATAATAATTGGTATCTAGAGCCAAAAACATTTTCGAGGAAGGTAGCATGGCTGATGCAACAAGGATGCAGACTACAGCTAGGGAGATATAGGAGAGGGTGGAGAATCGTATCTCCGAGAGACTAGAGCTGAAATTGATAGAACTTGTGAGGTCGTTACAAAGAACACTGGGAGAGTCAGTAAAGATATCCATTGAGGAGTTGTTTCCGATTTATTCCATTGTCTAGATTCTCAAAAAACTTTATGAAAGAACCAAAACATAAACCAAGAAATCAGATGGTGGTATGTAAGTATAAAATTTCAAGTATTAAGTGATTCTTAATTTTATGGATATGTGCATTAAAAAAAAGTTGTCAACAAGCATGTTTGACAATTACAATCCCCCCACTCTCATACCTCATACTAAACAAATAAGGATCCTATTACCAAGTGTTCTAAAAACACAAGAATAAAAGTATAATTTAATATTTATGTTAGGAGTGTTTGTAGTCTATTTGGATTGAAAAAATCGAAGACATAAATAACACATAGTCTCAGTTTGGTTGATCTATTACACTTTCAAATTATTCAGCTCACATATAAAGCAAGTATGTTTCAAAATAATAAGTTTAATATGTTTTTAAAATATCAAATTTACATAAAATTAATAAATCTATTCCAAGACACTTAGTACTGAGTATGATACATACAAATATTTAATTGAAAATTAATAATATTCCTTTGAACTAAAAATAAGAACGAAAAAACAGGGAAAATAAAATTCCAGAAAGCAACACCAATAGCACACTAGCATAATTTTAGTAAGAAAATATTAACTAGTAAGTAATATCACTTTTAACAATTAGAAAATATGAAAAACATACATTTTAGATTATCAATTGCAAGATTCATCTCATTCTGAAATGAAATATTCTTCAATTTGTGTATATGTAATTATGTATGAATTGGTCTGGTTTCTGAAATTGGAAATCAAAATTCGACTCGGACTGGTCGATTTTCTAAAACCAGGTCCAATATGATTCATGCAATTTTGTTCTTTGTGGTTTCAGTTTTATTGGATTGATTTTCGGTTTCTTTCTTGGATCGTTCTGGCATGAACATGCCTAATTTGCGTAGTGTCAATATAATTTATTTACATGGTTAATATATCATTTACCATTTATGTATATACTACTTTTATTTAAGAGTTGTGATTAACACATGAATGATTGATGATTTACTCACGATGTAACAAACTATAATATTATGAGTGTAGCAATATTAAACTCAAAATATTATATTGAGAACCAAAGCATTTAAACTAGTATTGAAAACGCAACTAGGTTGGCCCATTCAATTGTAAAGGGGATATATGATTGGTCTGATCACTTATTAGTTTGAGTATTGTATAGACTAGTTCGAATCTACTTGTTTAAGTTTTAAATTGATGACTTGACCAAATGGATTGGTTAAACTAGTCGAATCAATCAATTTTTTTTTTAAAAAAAAGACAAAAAAATGTTATTTTAAAAGTTAAAAAATTCAGTCATTTCAATTTATTTATAATTATATTTATCATTTGTTAGCTTATATTATAACTAAGTCTTAGTTATTAGTTAAACTTTAAATTTATTTGTACGCTTTGTTGTGATTAAAATTTAAAACACATGTTATTTAATGATGCTTTCAAATTATTTTTGACATTTTATTATAGTAAAACTTTATTGTTTAATTAAGTTCTTATTTAATGCTTATAAATTTATTAAATAGTAGTAGAAATATAATGGTTTTTAGGATTTTAAGATTACACAACAATATCCCCCTAATGACAGATGAAGGTTCCGAATTAAATAACATTAGTTTAAGCTGGACATCATTTTTAATACATTATTTATAACTTAAATTCCTTAAATGATATTCTTACTAGTATAACATCTTTACACTGTTTGTATAAATATTTGTATATAGTTAATAGTATTTGTATTACTTTTTTACGAATCAATACTCATGCATTATTGGTACATTGTATAAACATTTGTAAATAGTTAATAACATTAAGTATTATTTACAGAAATTGAATATTTGATATAAAAGTCGGTTGATTAACATTAAAATAAAAAAAATAAAACTCCTGCGGAATCTAGTGGTGACAGTAACTAAAGATAAGGTGGTCATATAAATGCTACTGACTGTGAATATCATCAAGGTAGTAAAAGACAAAAAATGTTCAATTTGGTGGGTCCTGATTTCGGACCTCGACGCGCGCGTGAAAATGGAGCAAGGGATAGTGAAGTGAATAAGCAAGAACAAACCTTTGATTACTTTTACATCAATGTCTCTCACTTATCTCTCTCCTCATAAATGCAAAAATGCTAAATACCAACCAAAATAGAACCACTGCTTATTTTCCAGAAGCAAAAGCAGAAAAGAACCATTTGAAGATTACTGAGTATTGGTAATTTTTCCTTTTCTGCTTTTCCATACTTTTTTTAATTGAAAGCTGTTTTCTTTATATTTGTTTCCATAATCAATTCTGATTCTTATTATCTAACTGCATCACTTACAATTATTATTTACTGATTGTTTATCTTATGCTACTGTTTGGTCTAGCTGAAACTGCAGGATGTTATCTTTTTTTTTTGTTATCTTAGAAGGGATAATGTATTTGAATGTTCTACCATAACATGAATAAAACACTGAAAGATTCTCTTCATGTTTCTTATTTCACTATATTAATATACTGGAGTGATGTGTTTTTAAGAGTCTTCTTATATGGTGGAATTCATTCTATTAGGAAATGGGTTAATGTTTTTTTTTTGTGTATTTACTTTCTCATTTTTATTTAAAGTATACCCTTCTTTTCTGAGCACCCTAATGCTTTTTTTGCTCTTATGTCTTAAGTCTTAACCCATTTGTTATGATGCTTTTTTTCTTCTTCTAGTTGATTGAGTTTGTTTATCTTTTGCATTTCGTTTTTCAGCCTTTCTTATTTGTTACACTATCATCACTTTTAATTCTGTCTCTTTTTTGTTTAAGGTGTTCATTATCTGACTCACACTTAACACATTATGATCTATGTTTAATTTCCTCAATCTTAGTGCTTGAAGTTGAAGCCTAGCATCCAGTAGTGCAAAAGTTATTTTTTCATAAGTTAAATGGGTGGCAGCAAAGTATTTCTAACCTACACGAGGAAGCGGCGATTTCTAAAGAGCTTTATCCATGAGAGTTGTTGTCACAATTCATTTTATGAAAATGTCCACAATTCTCTATCTGCACCAGATAAACAGGAGAATCTAACTGCGAAGAATTCATCGGAAAAACCTAAAGAGGAACCAGTGGTGAGATTTTCAAACTGCAATGTGTAATATCTTTGGTTTTTTTGTGCAACACGTGTCTTGTTTTCTAGGACTATATTTATCAAGGTTTGTCAAGCCCCTTGTAATCCTTAAACTAGTACAAGGGTGATTAATGTATTTTACCAAATACCAACTAACATGGTTTTTATCTCTTCTTTTCTCTCCAAAATGCTTGATGTGTTGACCCCACCTAGTGGGATTAGCTTGGTTATTGTTGCAACATGCTTGATTTAATCGTGTACATTTACACATATGAGGGTAAGGCTGTGTGCACCTACCCTGCTCAAACCCCACCAATGGGAGCCTTGTGCACTAGGCTGCCCATTTTTTCCCTTATTTTCATTTTCATATTTTGGTATGGATTGGTGTAAGTTCTTCATATTTTGAGAGTTCTTGTGAATTTATACCTGTTGGCTTAGTCATTCTTTATATGTCGAAGGATGCTAGTGATGGGGGAAGGCTGTGCAGTGATGGCACAGAACAGCAAGGATGTTCATCATCACTTCCAGCTCAAGAGCATGGCGGACCTCAGACAGGGGAACATGGAGATTATGATGCAACGGAAATGATGGTTAGTAAACAGAAATCAGTTTCAACAAGGTCATGTGAGGACGCCCCTGGCAGGGAGGCTGTGGAAATACCTCCGGTAGAAAAGGCTTCACAGAAAGGATGTGACATTCGGAAAGTTTCACATGCCAGTGAAAGCTCTAGTAATAGATGTGACAATTGTTCTGATAAAAAATGTGATTTCTCATCAGTTGAATTGAATGCTGGGAATGGTTTCAATTTAGTAAGCTCAGAAACATCCATTGCTAGGAAATGCAGCTTTGCATGTGCTGATGGTTCTCCGATTTTGGATAAGCCAAAGGAAGAACTTACTGATTCACTCTTCAAAGATAGTTGTAGGATCTTATCTCCGATGCAGAGCAACTTGACCAGATCATTAGCCACCTTCAATCGATGTTATAAAAGAAAAAGGCGGTTGGATAGGAAGACTGATACAGAAAGCAATGTTTTGCATAAGAAGGGAAATGTGCCATTGTTAACCAGGTGGAGCATGCTTCCAAATGGTAATGCTTGTTCTTGCAATGAATCATCTTGTAAGATTTGTTCTGTTGATAATGTAGAAGATATTCATCATTCAATGGAGCTTGCAAAAAGAGAGAAGCCATTGAATCAAGCCCAAGGTGAAATATCTTGCAGAAATCACTCTGTGGTTATTCTGACAGACCTTAATCAATCAGCTGAGCTTGCAGAAAGTGGGGAGCTTTATCAAGCGCAAGAAGTATGTTTTCTTTCTCGTCTTCTTCGTGATTTCTTACAAGTTATAACTCGTGGTTTGCTGCAGAAATACCTTTTGGCTTTTGTATTATAATTATAATTCTTACATGCTAAATGTCTGTTAGAGTAAATGGGCTTTATGTTTTCTATATTGTCCAAGTCATTATAAATGACTCTAGGCTCATTTCTCAACTGGTGTGTGCCTTTCATACTTAATGCACACCTTCACGCATGCCTAGGAATGAACATCTAGAGCATTAAGTTTGTAAAAATGAACATCCGCGGGTGGTCAAATGTTGGAGTGGACCTTGATATGCTCTTGACTCATATTCTCAATTGATGTGGTATTGGCACTTAACAATGTTTTGGGAGAGAATTCTAATTTAGATAAAAATAAATAAACTTTGTATTGTCATTTTGAGCAGTTTTACAATAATCCCTTTTTCGCATTCAGTACTCTATTCTATGCCCAGTAAAACTTGTTAAATGTCAATCTCTATCAGTGCCTGCTAGGATGTTTTTTGAAGTAGAAATCTGAAAAGAAGAATGTGAATGTATCAATTAGAGTCACGTCATCATTTGTTATTTGATGTAATACCATGAAAAAGTGTTCTCAATGAAAGCACTACATGTGGTTTTTGAGGAAAAAAATAAAATGAGGCTCATTCGCGGTGCGTTGTTTCCTGCACAAAGTTCAGCCAATTAAACAACGTTGATTCATATATTGGATAACACAATTCAAGCATGAGATGGATTCTTTCTGCTTATTCATATTTGAATTTTATGAAGAACATAAGCCACTTTCAAAATGATGTTTTTGATTCTTTATGCACAAGTTCTTGAACTAGTGTATATTGTGGAGCATTATGTTTGAGTTTGGACAACCTATTGTTACAACAAAATGTAGGCTGTCTGTATTTCTTTCTGACCTAAGTAGTTATTCATTGATGATTTTGTGCCTTACCTACTTGGATATATAGGGCTGTGTAGTCTCATTTTTACTTGATAATAACTTTCAAGGGCATATGTAGTTGGAAAGAAATCAGTCAAAAGATAGATAGCTCAGATTGAAGTAAGACAAAAATTAACCTGCTTAGTTTTCACAGACGGTGGTGATTTTTGACCAATTTCGAGTCTTGCACTCAAATCTATCAATTATAGGCCCGATGTCAACTACAATAGTTTTAAATTTTTTGACAGGTGAAAAATGCAGACTCTTCCTCCACTTATGAAGCTGTTTCCAAAATCGGGTATATTTTTGTAGAACTCAATATGCTGTTCGATATCTTTTAAGAAAAAAAAAACATGAATCTGATGGACTTGTTCATTCTAACAGTTTGACTCGCACAAGCGAGCAACTGCATCACGGGGAAGACATGGCAAAAGATGTCTCTCCGAGAGCTGGACAAGAATTACCAAGCCAGAGTTCCTGGGTTGACAAGAAAGCCGAACATCTTCCTAAAGATTGTGAAGGCGTCTCTTCCAATGTCGATTTTAGAGATCCCTGTCTTGCTATCACAATTTCTGATGAGAAATTAGAGGAGTCCCAGCCCTTTGTAGGAGATAACACTCAGAATTTTCCGAGCAATGGTGCAAGGGAAATTAGGGGACACTTGGACCAGCATGTTATCTCTGCAGGTATGATTTGTCATGCAGCCTTAAAGGCTTAAACTTGTTATAGTTTTGTGAATAATGTGTTCCGTCCGTAATCTTGAGTTGCTAGTTATGATTCACATTTCTCATTAAACCCTTAGTTTGCATTTGTACATTTATCTAAGGATCTCATGTAATATTCATGTGGTACAGAAGAGTGCACTGTTGATTTGGAATTGGGTGCTGTCAAGCATCCAGTTTATTCAAAGATGAGAACTGTTAGGGGCTCAATGGACTCAGAAAGCATTAGTTCTGCCATTGCCAAAGATGAAGTTTCTCAACTGGAGTTGTTAGACTCTAAACACGACAGAGTTGGAACATTGCTTTCCACTCACCATACGAAGGTACATAACGATGCCTATGCTTGCCCATCACTCGAAAGATGATGATATTTCTATGTTTAATGAAATGGAAAATTACAAATTTGGGAATGAACATAGTTTTTAATATTTCTAATATAGGAAGAGTTAACCAAGGTCAAATGGTCATTGCTTAACCAAAGCTTAACTGGATTTGTGAAGAGTTACTGAATTGAAATTTTCAAGAAGGGAAGTGAAAAGTTCATGGGTTGCATCCCAAATGTATCACTTCTCATCCTTCTCTGCTTGTTGTATGTGTGTGCTTGTGAATATCCACTTTGTAATTCATGTTTTATGTTGCCTTCTTAAGATGATAGTGTACCCGAGGATATGTGATTCTTGTTCTCTTGAATATCCAGCTGATTTCAGAAGAGAAGGACTTCAGTAATTTTTCCGCAAGTATCACTCAACCTCAGTCGGCTGCTTGCTTGATGTCAGACAAAAGAATGAATCTTCATCAAACTAAACCTAATCAACCAAAACTCATGCCAGACGTTTCTCTTTCTTTGGGTTTATCTTTATCCATGGATCTTAAGATCGGAAGCTGTGAATCCATCAATTGCTTCTCGGTGTTGCCTATGTCAAATTCAACCATGGAAGCCCGAGAATTTTTCCCAGATGGATTACATCAATCTTCACCAATCCAGAGACCATTGCTTCTCACACACAAAATAATGCTAAATGGAGTAAGGAGAGCAAGAGCTTTAAATGAAGTATGCAATTTACAAGAACATTCAAAGCTGTCTCCTCTCATGTGGTCTGAAGAGGAGTTAGATTTTCTTTGGATTGGTGTGAGGAGACATGGTAGGGGCAACTGGGATGCTATGCTAAGGGATCCAAGATTGTGGTTTTCGCCGTTAAGGGTCCCAAGGGACCTTGCTGAGAGGTGGGAGGATGAACAATTAAAACTTTTGAATGATTACGATGTTCCACTTTTCAACTATCCAAAACCAAAAAGTGCGACTTCGGAAGGAAACTGTTACTTTTTAGATCCCAGAGCACCTTTTTGGAGAGAAAGTACAATGGATAAGACCCAGCTTTCACTAGGAGATGTATATTCTTACAAGAAGAGTAGTCACTCGAAGAAACCGCATGCGAAATTCAATTTTCAAACCACTGCGAATCTAGAGAGTCATAGGCCAACTAGTCACTTGAGCATGCCTAGGGAAAATTCTTATTCAAATTATTTACCTTTTAACTGTTTGTCACACAAGAATAATTTGCCTCACTGGCTTAAAGAAGCAGTTTTTGCTCCTCCTGCAAATTCAGTGGAGCCAAATTTATCTGCAGCTGTTTCATTGAGCTCTCATTCAGATATGCTAGGAACTGCAGAGCATTCCTTTTATGCTAGTAAGCCATGTTTTCTGAATCAAAATAGGTCAGGTGGTCCAAGAACAAAAGACCTACATATGTCAAATGGTCCTGAATACTCAACCTATTCAAGAAGAAAATACAGGATGGTGAAAGTTAACAAGTCCCTAGAGCATAATGTCAAAAAAGCACATGACTTGATCATTATTGATAGTGATGCATCTTCTGAAGAGACCATATCTGATGATCATCTTGCCAGGTTGTAGCTATGTAAAATGCATTTGATGTTGATAAAACTACTCAAGGTTTGTTTGCGAGTTAAGTTTTAAAGGGGAAGAGAAAAGAAATGCTTCAGATCTCATAAGTGTATTTCATGGCTCATAATTATCATCTTTTCTTTTCCTTCCAAAATTCAACTCGTAAACAAATCTTTAATGACTTGAGTTATAGGAAGGTTGTACTTGAATATTGTATAGTTTTGTAGATTAGTGCTATGATGAGAATTGTTGAATGAAAATGTTTATTTTACATCCCAGTTGAATTTTTCTTAGCTTGCAAATACTTAACAATTTTGAGGGGGAAAAGAGAGGAAATCCACAATTTGAAGGAGAAAAGGAATAGGAAATTATTAATAGAGTTTATGTTGCGAAAGGGGTTACTCATGGATGCTGTAAAAGTTGTTTTACATGGCGGCATTATGTCATTAATGTATTAACAAATATTGATTCTAATGATATTTCCCTGACTTATGTCCCAATAATTCTGTTAATAATTCAGACCCTAAGGTGAATGAGAATGTGAGCAAAATCATACAACATCCACAAATACAATACAAAATTCATAGACCATAATCTGATACCCTAAATATCAAATGTTACCCCCCATTTATTGGATACTGAAACATAACCCACAAATACAAGAATTGGGATAAGCAATATATCTATCTGCCATAATCCTCATAACTTCCCAAAGAGGGTAATAGTTTTTTAAACAAAAATATCATACATCACATGGTTTGCTCAAACGTTGATGCTTCAAATCTACAGGCAGCGTTGTGCCACCCAAGACGCGGAGACAATAATGGTTCATTCATCAGCTTTAACACGAAAAAACTAACCAGAAAGCAAAGAACTTTGATTTGCTTAATTGACATCCTTTGGCCTAACTTCTATTCCTTCAATAACGAGACCGTTCTTCGCATGACCACTCTTTATCTCCATAACACTCATCTGTACTTCTTCATCTTCTAGGCCTGAATTGAAGAAATTCCCCATCTCAATCTCTAACCATCCATCGCTTCTCACATTTGGAAGTTGAAAGCCCTGCATCCTCTCACGCATTTCCCTTATCCATTCATCGCCAAAGTATATCAGTTCGTCTTCTGGATATGGGGTTAAACAGACATTCTTGTTACTACTTTGGCCACCAAATGTATCTATGGATAATTCCACGCATTTTTCCTCTTATTATATTATGTCTTTCAATATAATCACATCAAAAACAAGTTATTTAAGTTTTTTTTTGTCACATTGAGGGTATCACATCATGCGAGTAAGAAACTAATTTCTTTCAGATTTCGTGACTATTCCTCTCAATAAGTATCGCTCACATGAATCAAATCTTGACTTTAGAGATCCAGCAGACTACTAAACCAATGTATTGTTGGTAGAAGTTATCTAAGTTGGAACCAAACAAACCCATCCACTGAAAAGTCTACTTACTTGTTGCAAAAAAGTGTTTGTGCTAATTTGACTGTCTAAAATATAAGTAATAATTATGTATGGGAAAAATAATATTATTTTTATAATAAAAAATCAAATGTTTAATTATGACAAATTGATGATGTTACTTGATTCTTAAATAAGTTTTAGATTTGTATAGAGTTAAGGATGAAAGTAAAAAAATAGATATAATTTAATTTGTGCAGACTGACATACAGTTGTTGGATTTTTTTATTATATTTTATGATTTTTTTCCTTTTTTATTCCCTTTTCTTAGCATCCAAGTTAAGTGTAAAGACTAGCACGTGTTTGGATTTGATGAGTTGGGCTTGATAATATTTCATCACTTCAATTTTTTAAAGGTTTAAGTAATGTTATTAATATTCTTACCAAAAGCTATTAGACTATTTATATAATATATGGTGATTCCATAATTAACCAGGTTGAATTATATGTTATAATCAAATAGTAAATTTATAAATATAAATATTATTATTTACGATATTTAACAAAATTATAAGGTTCAAAGTTTGAATAATTGATATGTTGTTTTAAAAATTATGAAATTTGTTCCCGCAATCTATTGTTACTATAATAAATTTATAAATATTATTATTTACAATATTTAACTGTATTATAAAAAATTATAAGGTTCAAAGTTTGAATAATTGATACGGTGTTTTGAAAAATATGAAATTTGTTCCAAGCAATCTAATTTCTACTGTTACTATAATATATTGTTTGATCAATTTAAATTTATGTTTCTTTATTTTAACCATTTTAATTATATATCTAGTATAATTGTCATTACAAACCGGTATGAAATTTGATCCATAACTTTTTGACTAAATCAACTAGTACAATATGATATTGATGAATCAATGAGGTGAGTATCCTTACCATAGGGAATTGGGAATCCTAGATTTAAAACTTGAAACATAGATAAATAGCATAATTTTTTACTAATTTCTTATAAACATATTACTTGCTTTTGTTTTTTGGTATAATTAAGGATATATCCTCAAAAAAATTTTGTGATTGTCCCTTATAATAAGTATCGTTTTCAAGATTTGAACTTTTGACATTTTGATTTATTTGGAGATCGAGTGAAACTTACACCATTAGACAAACACATTTGTATATTGTACGCTAATTAAAAATTGTAAAATAATGCATATTTTACTAAAATACTAGTGTTTACTTCTCATATACTTTCTATAATTAAGAGAGAAATATGATGTAAACATGATTATGTATTAAACAAGGGTATATATTATTAAAAAGGACATATAATGAAACATGAAAGATTTAGAACGGTGTATAAATTTAAACACTTACAATTTATCATCTATCATTTATTTAAATTATTTTTTGAAGAGTCAATAATAGTTAAATATTAATGGTAGATAAACATAGGTAATTACTAATGAATTAAGTATTATTCAACCCTTACAAAAATATTGTGACCATAATTACTAAGGCCAACTTCCATTACTTCACACATGCTTCCATAAATTGGTATTTGTTTCCTTAGTTCTCATCTCATATTTCCAACCACGCACCATAATCCTGGGGGATTGTCTTGCATTTGTATTGCCTCAACAAATTTCGAGTCCAAACGTACATTTTTATAAACTGGCCTCCAAAAATACCAATGGTGACAGTAACGAAACCCATGTCCATTGATCATTTTGAACACAAGAAAAAGTTGCATACTTCATCCCATGCATTTCAAACCAGCATACAGACTCAGCAACTTCTTCAAACCTGTTCAAATGTTGTACACAAAGTCGCAACATTGCTTCACAAGGAATACAAGGATGAGGGTTGTCATACAGAGAAAAAAATTACAAAATGAAAAAGTGTTGGCTAGAATTTGTGTTTTTCTTGTCTATATGTCTTAATGTTATAATAAAAAAAATAGAATTGAATTTGATTTGCAATATGGAAAACAAAACAACACAATTGTCAGTTATAGCCACCATCACTTTATCACCACCGATTTATGTTTATAAATTAATTTCAATTTCATATGTCAAATGCATCCTAGAAAAATTACATCCATCCTACGAAAGTTTTTTTTGTATAACTAAGAATATCTTCTTATTCTATATATAAGAAATGAATTTATTTTAGGGTGTATGATTGCTCCATCTATCATAGGAATATAACTTTAGACATTTTGATTTATCTGAGAAGAATTAATTGGATATTAAATCACTAGACTAATGTCTTATTGATACGAGAGTTGATTGAACCTTGTAAATGTACATATAATTAAACTAAAGAGGCAAGTGTAATTGCCTAAATATAAATTACATGCAAATCAATTTTATCTGTTGAATTCTGTGATTCAAAGATGCTATAGAAAGATAACTATTAGTGAACATCATAACCATATACATGTAAACAATGGTGTAAGCTAGCCAAATATATCCTTAATTAACCAAAGTAAATGGCTGGATGAAATGCATATATGGCCTAGAATAAAATAATCACATCAAACTAATTTCAATCCAAAATCTAGAATTTGACTTCCACATTTTATGGTATACATCTTAAAGGGTACACCTAATAATTAAGTCCATTCAATCCTCTCACATTTTTCTCTCCAATGGAAAAAGTCACCATTTTTTTCCTTTGTCACAAACATGGGTTCCTCTTCTTTTGATCTTATTCTAGTTCCATTTTTATAGATTTTGTTCCCCTCACAAGGGGTCCTTCAATTTCATTTGGGGGACCCTCAATGCTACAATCATTACACCACCTTTGAGCTAGCAAAATCTAATTTAATTAATATAACCAAAGTGGTTTACACGTTGAGACAAATTTTGCTGGCATTGATGTTGCATGAAAATATTGTTTACAAAGGAAGGTTTATAGATATATTTTGTAGTTCCTTAACCAGAAGGAATTAATCCTTCTTGGAGGTTGGTTTTTTGAGATTTGGAAGCATGAATTGCTTACCATGTTTTACATCTCAGAAAAGCAAGAAAAGCAATAGCAAGAGGGAGCATGGAACTACACCACCAGAAAATGTTATGGCAAACGCACCAGGTAACTTACCATATGGTATTATATACACATGAATTATATGTTTGTATAAAATGAAATTTTTTTTGGTATAATTCATGTGTAATGTTTGTTAAGATAGATTAAATAAGTCATAAGAAGTGTCCTTGTGTAACACTCCATACATTTTGAATGAAGCATGGAAGATTAAAATGGTCCTTACCAAATACAAGGATGACACGCACAAATTGAGAAATGATCCAAATTTTACTTTGCTTGATGTCATTTGTATGCATGTGAAGGGTCATTCGAATCTCGGATGGAGCAGTTAGAAAAGTTTCATTTTTTATTAACAAAAAATATGTAAGGAGTGAAAGAATAGAATGGATTAATTTTAGTATGATAAGCTTGTAATTTGTAAATTGTGATATTGTAATTGCTAGCAATATCATTTTTGACAAATTTGCATGACTAAAAAATGTTGTGATCTTTGTTATATTGACATGCAGATGTGAAGAAACCAAGGCCAGATGAACCAAACCATGGTTTTGACCCTGCAAATATTAATGCACAAAACTACAATTTTCGTGAGCTAGCAACTGCAACAAAGAATTTCAGACAGGAATGCCTAATGGGTGAAGAGGGCTTTGGCAAAGTCTACAAGGGGGTCATTCCTTCAACCGGAAAGGTTCATTTTTTAACTCGGAAGTGTTCAAAAATAGACCCTAAACAATTTCTTTATGTTTTTGTTTTTCTCACATTTTATTCATTGGGGCCTCGTGCACTTGGCTGCCTTTTGTATTTTGTCTAGGCGGTGGCCGTGAAACAACTTGACCGAAATGGTATGCAAGGTTGCAAGGATTTTCTGGCTGAGGTTTGGGCGTTAAGTCTCTTGCACCATGAAAATCTGGTCAATCTCATTGGCTATTGTGCTGATGGGGATCAACGTCTTTTGGTTTATGAATTCATTCAAGCGATTCCTCTAGAAGTCCGTCTTTTTGGTACTTACCATTTCCCTTTATATATTTGTTTTTGCCTTTTGAAGTATGTAGAGACCATAGGCCATTAAACATGTGTTAACTTTTTTTTGGAAAGTAAGGGTATCCTTTATGGGTAACAAAGTATTCTCTTTCGGGTTGTGTGGTTGCCCATTAAGCCATTCTAATAAGTGTCGCTCACAAGAATTAAATTTTCGACCTTGTAGCCTATCTGGGGTTCCAGTAAAACCATACACCACTAGACCAATGCCTTGTTTATAGAGCTTTTTACAATGTACTAATTCATTGGTAGTGTGATGGAATAAAATATATGTTTCTGTTTTATGTCATTTATAAATAGAATAGAATATGATTAGAATCATTAAATGACTAAAAAGTGTTGATATGCTTACTCCACTGAAAGAGTGAAACCAAGGACTTTTTCCATCGTGTTCTGTCTACATGTGAAGTGCTACTGTTGAATTGTATATGATAGGGAATGTTTAACCAAAACATGTGAAATGTGAATAGTATATGTAAATTATAGCAAATGTTTAACCAAGACATGTGAAATGTGAATATATATGTAAATTACTTAACAATACTTACTTCAGTAAGAGATGGAAGCATGAGAAGTATAAAACACATTATGATGATCTACACGTCTCGAAATGGATTAGTCTTCAGCTATCTTTTAGGATACATGCTTGGTGCACATAAAAAAGAATGAGAAGTATTAACCATGGAAGTATATTATCTCTTAGTTTTGTTATGAGCATCTCCTTTTAGTGGTTTCAATCTTAAATATAGAACTTGTGTGTTTTTGTTGCAGAGAAAAAAGACAATGAACCTCCACTAGATTGGTACAACAGAATGAAAGTAGCATCTGTTGCTGCTAAAGGAGTTGAGTACTTGCATGACAGTGTCAATCCCCCAGTTATATATAGGGACTTGAAAGCCTCAAACATTTTACTAGATGAGAATATGAATGTAAAACTAAGTGATTTTGGAATGGCCAAGTTTGCTGGTGCAGATAATAAGATGACCCCTTCACCTGCAAGAATTATGGGCACATATGGTCATTGTGCTCCGGAGTACGTAAGAACAGGTCAAGTCACCATTAAAGCAGATGTATACAGTTTCGGAGTTGTCTTGCTAGAGCTTATAACCGGACGGCGAGCAGTTGATACCACAAGACCAAATGATGAACAAAACCTTGTTTCATGGGTAAATTATATCATTCTCTATTTGATATTTTTATTGTTCTTCACTAGTTTGAGAATGATAAGCATGTTTGGATTATAGTTTCCACACAAAACTCAGTTTCTGTTCGCAAACTTGAGTTTCATTAAGATTGAGTCTCAAACTATGGATTTAGTAGAGGTAGAACAAAGTTACTATTTTGTTAAGCAAAACCATTGTTTCTCAAACTATAATCCAAATACCCTATCTATTTTCACACCATTTCTACACTTCAATATGGTGTACAAATATTTGGCTAAAAGTATATTTGTTCAACTTAACCATATAGTACTTAGGTGTTGGCAAAAAATAACCACATATAAAATATCACAATGCTATCAACTTCATTGGTATATTTTTTCCTTAATGTTACATATTTACTTTTGTGGCTGAGCAGGCACAACCCTTATTCAGGGATCCAAAAAGGTTTCCCGATATGGCAGATCCTCTACTTAATAAACAGTTTCCAGAAAAGGATCTCAATCAAGTTGTTGCAATAGCAGCAATGTGCTTACAAGAGGAACCAGAAGCTCGTCCTTTGATGAGTGATGTTGTGACTGCTTTGAGCTTTCTTTCCATAGTTCCTCCTACAGATGCTATTCCACCTTCTATCCCATCTGCTACCTCAGTCTCTAAGCATAGTGAAGGTGCAAGTGAGAGTGAGAGTGAGAGTGAGAGTGTGAGTGAAAGTGGAAGCGAATATGAAAGTGGAAGCGAAGTAGAAGATGGTAAGGAGAGCCGCAGAAGATATAGTTCAAAGAAGGAGTCTTCCAAGTATAAGGGTGGAGCAAGTTCAAAATACCAAGAAAGTGATGTATCGGATGTCGAAGATACCATGCGAAGCAAGGAGTTTTTCTCCAAATCAAGCCACAAAAGCAGCGCGGAATCAAGGAATGGAACAATCACTTCGGAATCAGAAGATGGAAGTGCTTCTCTCAACAACAAAAGCAGTAGGAAATCAAATAGAAAATTGAGCCAAAGGAGCAGCAAGGAATCTTCTAAAAGAGAGTTAAGCCAAAAGAGTAGCAAAAAAGCTTCTGCCAAGGATTTAAGCCATAAGAGCAGCAGAAAATCTTCCAACAAAGATTTAAGCTCAAAGAGCAGCAGAAAATCTTCTGCCGGAGTTTTAAGCCGCAATAGCACTAAGAGCAGTGTGGAATCAAATGATGGAGGTGATTTGTTTGGGCATAGCAACAGCAAAATATCACAAAGGAACATATCTTTTGGCCTTACAAGCAGTGGAAGTGTTCATTCAGATAACAACAACAGCAAAAGGAGAGAAGAGGAAATAGGAAATATGCATTATCATGCTAGGATCTGATGGGAGAAGTGTTCATTATACACAATAAAATCATCAATATCAAGCTCTGGTTGCAAACTGCATGCAATACTTTGACATGCTGCTTTATAATTTTCTGTTAAAGTCTGATTGTTTATACATGATCAATTTGGTTGAGAGATACAAGGAGTGTAAGATAAATCATATATGTGGAATTATACTCAGAATTGAAACTTGAAAATTCAACATCATTTATATCTATTGCTTTTGTTTATAGGCTTCTTGTATATTTTATTTATCTCCCTTTGGTGCAAGAACTATAGTGAAGATAACCTTGAAGTTCCGTAGGGAAACTCTTAGACCTATATTGGAAGAGTGATCCCTATTTTTTTATTTTATTATGGCAATTCTAATGTTATCAATATTGTTACATGTGTGTCATGGAAAAGAATCATCTTCAGTAATGGAAAGACAAGTTATTGATTTTACCTTTACATTTAAGAATAAAAATGTCATTATATTACATCTAAAAGATAAAATTGTCATATCATAAAATGTTGCATTTGTTTTTTATGTTCCCTCTTGTGATGGAGAGAATCTTGAGCCATGTGTCATGAAGCTTTTGAGTGAGTAAGGTTGGTTATGAATTGAATGGGCTTAATTCATTGCTGTGATTATTATATTATGGTCACAATAACATGGATTTTGTGGTTATTTGTGCCTAGTCCTATAATGTTACCAAAAATAATAATTTAAGCATGGATGAAAGATGTTGAAGAGACTTCTTATTTTCCCATTGGAATTTCTAGTTTGATCAAGTCATGGGACACACTTATCTTTTACCACTATATATAAGCCAAATTTGGTATTCCCCATAGTGAGATTTTAACTAAGCTACTAGGGAATTGGGATACTTCTAAGCATTACCAACATCTTAAGTAAAACATAGTACCTTTAGGACGGTCATAGAGTTCAGCCAAAGCATCATCCAATAAAACTGTTCTGTGACAGCTAGTGAATGAATAGTAGTATAGCCTATTAAATTAATTATACATTATGACAAGGTTGTTGCTGAACAAGACATCCAACTTTGTTACTGCAGATTGATTTGTAACAAATGAAAGGCAAATGGCTTCAAGCCTTGTTTATAACATATGATTTGTAACATATAAAGGACATAACCGAAAAAACAAATTTCTAGTACCAAGCAAGCAGCACAAGAGTTTGTATATGTTTCAAACCAGCCAAAAAAAGAGAAATAAAGTAATACAATCAAATATAATCTTAAAAGCTGAGAGAGAAAACACTTCAAGAAACACCTAGTGACATAAAAAATAATTTGGTTTTGTATTCTGTCTCCCATTGATCCTTGACCTCAGTAGTCATCATAGTTGCCACCTGCAGTCATGGATAAGCACAGCCAGAGGAAAGGTATATTAAGCTATTTTCATAGAAGCAAAACACAAATACTGGCACGTAAAAAAGAAAGAACAATCAGGTGCCTCTGATGCTGCTGCTACACATTAATACCTAAAGGGTCCATTTAGTGACAAGTATAGGATAGAGAGCAGGATAAGCTCTTATCATGTTCAGTGTTTGGGGCACATCGTACAACAATACATTGATGTGGTGGTGGCAGCGACAGTGATAATACTCACATTGGTGTTCATGTGTGAGGGTATCATGGGAAAACACTGCACTATCATGTCATGCTCATTTGAGTCATTTCTATCTCAGCTCCCCCAAGGATAAAAAATACACTAGATGAACAAAATAGGATAGACCAACAAGATAACCCTATCATATCCTGCTGGTTCACCAAACTCTAGACTATCCTATCACGTCTCTTATCTTGTCCACCAAATGAGCCCAAAAGACTCCACAAAGAATAAGAGCCTACATAATTGCTCTCCCAGTAGTTGAATGATTAAATATAAAAAAGTAGAGAATACATTTTCATTTCCCCTAACAGAATTGATTCAAAAAAATTAATACTGGCACATGAATTTGGACTTATGCCCTTAGTTATATTCTCTCTCACACTAACCCTTCTCTTTGAATTATTATTATCTCCTAGTTTCTCAGCATACAAACGTTACCAGCAGGATTGACTTATCTGACCTTGATGCATCACAGCTGGGTCTCTACTATGATATTATGAAGAAACTAGGTGAAGCCAATTGAAGAATCCGTCATGCTGAAGCAGCAAGTTTAACAAAAAGCAGAAAGAGTCCATGTAGCAATTGAAATGCTATAAATTAGCAAGTCAAAAACATTTTACAACAACAAAAACCAAAGCCTTTTCCCATTAGGTGGAATCGGCTACATGGATCCAAATGTGCTATACCACAAACAAAAGATTTTGATATCAGATAGTGCTTAAATAATCACTAAATTTTCTTTCAATAAATCTGTGGCTTAATAATGACAAAGCTTGATGACTAGATCAATCTTAGCATGTGCCTATTCTAAGCAAAGTTTAGGAGCAAGTAATTGGAAGAGAACACAACAGCGAATTTGTAGACTTGAATTTCAAATGAGTTCAAATCGAATCTCTGCTTAAGGAATATGGACATACCAAAACTCAGATACATAGAACATTCAGGTGTTTCAGCTTAATAACCTAAAGCCTCCACACGAAATAGGACCCCACATAGTTGCCTTCTCTGTAGTTATAGGATTCAATAATGCAAAGTAGAGAATAACATGTTCATTTCTCCAAACGCACGCATAACATAATGTTAGAATCCAATTGAAAAGTATGGGACTTGAGTCCCACAATGTAAGCATGGGATTCTAGTGTAGGTTTTATGAGGCCTTGGGCTCTCTAACTACAATAGCTAGCTTTTGTGGTCGGTTCTCCCAAGGTTCTTAAGACATGATCCAAAAATTAGAAAGTAAAACTGTAAAACAAAGAATAAATTAGAAAAAATTAGTTATGTAGATTTTATTGAGGTTGCCACATCTATATTTTGTTGCTTATTCTTGAGAGAAAAAATAACATAAAAAACAAGGAAATCTTAATTATATGCACTTAAGGATACAAAGGAGGATACATTGATAAAATCCCTGCATCTTGATAAGTAAATACTGCACTGTTGTCCAAATAAACCACGTTAAAAGTAGAACTTCACATTCAAATTTATATAAAACGGTAGCTGAATACGAAATGTAACTAGCATTACTTACCCACTGCAAATGTAGTGCTTTCAAAGTTCTAGCCATTACTAATGGTGTTCCTTGAATTTATCTGGCTTATTAAATTTCGCATCGGACAAGGTATCATCATCACGAACATCATGAGAATCTGAAGGAATGTATCTATCTGAAAATGCATTCTTCAGAACAGAATCTGAAATGTCATTCCTGTGTGAGTTGTTTTGCTGCCTATCCTTGGTTCCTGACAAGTGATCATACTTCTTTCTACTTGAGTGATGAGAGCTATGCTCGTGTGGTCTACTACGAGTTCTGTGTCTTTCAGGGCTTTTAGAAGCACGATCTCTACGATATTTTCCTTGACCAGTATTCGGTTGATCTTCTGCATAATCATGACTTCTGTAATGTTCTTGTCTGCATTGTTTGTAATTTCTAGAAAACACATCCTCAACAGCTTTGCTTTTGTCCCAAGAGTTAGTGCGTGAATGTTTCCCATTATAACTCGGGTTACTAATTGTCACTGCAGGTGAGTCATGATTGACTTTTCTTGAATAATTAGCTTCCATGGGAATGCCATGGCTGGAAGGAGGTTTAGATGGACGCAATCCACTCTCTTTAGAAACAGGGCTCACAACTCTACCAACCTGCGTGATTTTCTCCATGTATTCCTCTATCACATCCCTCATCACCTTCAACAGGAAGTTTAGAATTAAGGATAAAACATTAGTCAAGAATTACGAAGTTATATAATTTATACTATAACACAGCTAAAAAAGAAGAGCCAAAACAATCCCTACCACCCCTAATACAACAGTGGCATAGGACAAGCTAGAGTAACTTTAAAAAGGGGTGGTCTAGTACATGAGGCTCCCACCTAGTGGGGTCTGGGGAGGGTTACAATAACATTATGATAATTAAAAGATATTCATATTCTTAAGCATCAATAGAGAGGAGGAGCAATTGGAATATAAAACCATGATGAAGTACTTAAAGGTACATTAGCTCAACAACAGAAGTACACAACACTAATAGCTAATTCAGTACTTCCAACCTGTACAGCTGATGTCTTCATCTTCTTGCCACGATAAGACATTCTTCGACGTTTGTAATCCCTTTCTTCAGCTAACAGTTCCTCCCGTGTCTTTTCTCTAGATGTTTCCTATAATTAATAGAAGATTACAAATATGTACAATATAATTGATAAAACAAAAGAATTTTTTTTATTCACTTCCATGACCAGGATGACTTCAACAATAGGAACTTAGGTACAAATTTAAAAGGAATTCCTCCCATGCTATGGACACACAGGAATAGTTAGCAAGGAACACAAATATGACATGCAATCTAGCAATACTAAAAAATAAGATATAACCAAACTTATTCCCTATTTGTCCATCTTTCGGGCATTTTATGCTATAAAATGGGACAAAAGAGTAAAAATCCATCAAGTTAGACAACAGCAACAACAACCTAGTTAGACAGGTAAAACAATTTAAGCAAATGCAACATAGAACATTATAGTCTTACATTATATTTCTGAATGATACCAGATTAATATTACCTGGTTAGATGATTGCTGCCCATGAAGTCCATCATGATCAATCAAAGGTCTAAAATCAGCACGCTTTTTCCGCTCTTCATTAGCTCTCTCAGACAAATAATAATGCTCAGAAGCCCTAGAGTAAGGAAAAAAAGTCAATATATTTAGAAAACGCTCATGATATCCACAATAATTTGATTGAAAACGATCATCAATCACAACATAAAAGACACTGCTCATAAGTCATAATTATATGTTTCACTAAATAAAGATCGGGCGCATATACAGAATGCAAGTGGCAGTAATGCTAGGAGGTTAAATATAAGATACCGTTGATAATTACTAGGCTGCTGAGAAAACCAAAATTCCTTAATTTTACGTTCAAGCAAGGATCGTTCATGCAATGCTGCAACAGCTGCTGCAACTTGTGACATAAAAACTTCTTTGTTCACAATCCAATTTGTTTTCTCTTCAAGTTGTGCATCAGGCTTTGCATCATTGATTCCAACACTGTTGGTATCAGAATTCTGAGGCTGAAACAACAACAAACCCGATGCGCCAGCCAAAATACATTTTCTCACGAAATTAAGAACAAAAAGCTTTCCATTGATTGTGCCATACAAGATCGAAACTTGAGATACCAGCCACGTTAATGCCTGATTCAAAACGGGGCAATCCAACTGCAAACACCGCTTCTCCTTGGAAACAAAAGCTTCTCTTGAAATTGACTTGAAGCATAAACAGCACAACAAGAATATATGCTGTTGCATAGGTGTATCAATAACAACACCATATCGCGGCGAATTCACAATTACCCAATTCATTAAATCACACTCATTTGCAATTCCAATACCATAAATTGCAGAAAGAACCTTGTTAGAATAGGCATTTGGAAAATCATTCCACGACTCAATTTCGCGCGAAATAGCCCAGTAATGGGAAGTAAGTATTGAAGTATAAACTTTCTCATAATTCGAGTTAACAATATCAGAATCACGAGAATCAACACACTCAATAGATAAAACCCTTGGAAGTATGATTGGTGTGTTAACATTTTGTGGGTCAGAGAGAGTAACAGCTGCAGGGCAATTATTATAGAAGAAATTGGAAAGGAAATCAGAAGAGAAAGTGAGAGGAAAGTGAGAATGGTTGGTGGTGGTGTTGAGGGTGGTGGGGTAGGTGAGAGAGTGGAGGAGACGGTGGAGATCGGGGATGAGGCGAGGGGAGGAGGGGCAGCGGAGGTGGTGGAGGAAGAGGGAAGAAGGAGGCATACGATGGTTTGGGTTGAAAGGGCATTGTATGAGATTGGGGTTTAAGGGTTTTGGAGGGAGTGGAATTTGGAGAGAAAGGAGATTGTTGAGGGATTCAAGGACGGTGGAGATGGTGGAGGAGCGTGGTGGAGGAGGGGGAGGGAGAAATTGGAGAGAGTTTTCCATTTTTTTTACTTGTTTGGTTTAGGGGGGAAATAAACAAGAGTGAAAAATAATGGAAGGTTCGTTGTTATTTTGATTTCATTTCATTAAACACTGAAACAGATTCACGCGATTCAGCAGCTTCACGTTTGCCACTGAACCTTGACGATGGGTGATTGGACATGTTTATTTGCTAATTGTTTTTTATCTAACATTTTAACTAGTTCTGCTGTGTTATTTATTTTTGCCTAAAGTAAAAATTGAATACAAATATTTGAGTAATTCTAAAGATTTGGTTCACTTTCTAAAAGAAAATTTTAGATAATCACAGAACATATATTCTTGAAAAACATAATAAAACGATTAACATCACAATTATATAATTTTAGTCTTTCATCTTTACACTTTTATTGATGGAATGCACATTCAGTTATATGCATAAATGTACACACACAAAAAGCTATTATGTGCATAAATAATTTATTTATCATTTCACTTTTTATCCTGTTTACTTTTAAATAATATAAAGAACCGTCTTTAAAAGATTTAACCAACTTAGTTTTTTATTGATGTTGTCTATCAACTAAATTTCTTTTGGTATTTCCAAGAATATTGTCTCACCTTTTCAATAAGGAACTAATATTCTTCTGAATTCATACTTACTCCTTCCAAAAAGTAACACTTTCATCAATCAAACTATTGATCTTTTGATTATCCTGGGATCTAGTAGTGCCTTGACAAAGATGCTTGCATTTTATAGTGCATATTTTATACCATTTTCTTTAATTTTTCAAGATGATGCCCCTATTTTTATCCAATATTTGTTTTAGTAGTTTATATTAGGACATTTTTTATAGAATACGGCAAGGGACTCATAAATTATATCAGAGCAATATTTTATGTATCTAACAAATCATTTTAAAAATACATGTAACACATAACAAGTACGTATATAAGTAAAACATAACATTTAAATTCTCATAGTGAGGAGAATTTTAGGCTTAATGGTATAACATTTTTATGGAGTATGCCTATCTTTTTGTATAGAATGCGCCCTACCTAACATTGAATTAGTGGGTGTATAAAAGAGAACCTTTAACTGATTATTTTTGCAACTTCGACAAAAAAAACATTGAAAAAGAATAAGGAAGAAATAATATTAAAAAATCAAATATATTAAAATTTAATAATTTCTAAAACAAACAAACCTTTTTATTAGCTTAGCTAATATCTTTAGCCACTTATTAACATATGTTATCTTTAGTGCTTCAAGACTACTAGTGACTTTTTATTTTATTATTTAATCTTTTGCTAAAGCTAACCAGAGATTAACTAAAGAATTTTAAAAAATAATTTTAAAAAAAATAAAAGTAAAGACATTAATATTAATAATCATAACATTTAAAAGTTGATATGTAAATAATAGAACTCTTTCAAACTCTCATTCTTTTTTTATTCCTTAACCCATAGGCAAGACCCTACTCTTTTTCATTTTGTTCTATTTCTAATTCTAACACTACTTTATTCTACAGAGAATATAAACAATCCCTCCGACCTATTCGCAATGTGCGAGTGAAGTTCTCCAAAGGCAAAGAAAGATGATGCAAGCTTTGATTGTTGTACTTGTACATTAGTACATACATGTGTGACGTTTTCAAGAAACAAACGTTTTCTTAAATTAAAGTGCGTCACAAACTTCCATTTCATAACACTACTAAATAACCCATCAATACTAAGCAACCCCTCAACATTGCGGGTAAATTACTACTTTCTCTTGATTTTCCTATCTACATTCCCGTCTAATTACTATATTCTATTTATCATAAGGGCATTCCATATCATTTTCAGTGACCTTAAAGTGCTGTGGCCTTTGACCTGAGCAATGCAGATTCCACATTTTAAAATATGCTCTATCAAGATTCCTTACCTGCAACATTAAATGACATCAGGGTACTCCAACTTACAGAAAATGGAAAGACCATTTTCATTTTTTGATTGCATAAAGTATCATTTCTAACTCACCCAGCGTGCTGTGTCAAATAGAGGGCAAGTCATGCGTACAGCTTTGAGCTTATCGGTAAGAGCTTGAAGCTTCGGCCGATTCAGAGCCAGTGATACTGCTCTATCTTCATACTCTTTCATGCTAATATAGATTCACACAACAAGGTTCAAAATTACACCCATATCCTTCAGACAACATAAGTGAAAAGACAAAAACTCAAACACCAACTCATGCACCGATTCTCATGTACAAATAAGATAGGTCACGTTCATATGCTTGTTAGCATGGAGAAAGATTCCCCTCGATGCTTCTTCGCATCCATTTGCAGGCAATTAGATCAGGCATAATTACATTGTCGTTGTCTTTAAAAGAGGATTAAGATGCCTACTTTAATGGAAATAAAGTAGCACTACACAAAAATCAAATTGGAAATAAGTGCTAACCTGTTAACAATCATCTCTTCCCCCAGTCCAGTGGCCAGACAGAGGGACCCAGCAACTCTAGTAGCCATTTTCTCAAGAGGTAAAGTAACCATCGGCAAACCTGCCCACAGTATATCTGTTCCAGTTGTATGTGCATTGCATAAAGGCCTACAAGAAAACATGATAAGAATATCATTACAAGTAACAGAGTAAGCAACCTACAGCAAGGAGAATAGGGGAAATTATTACGTGTCCAGGAATAAGTCGGCTAAAGCACTCCGTCTGATGTGTTCACCCTTCACTGCAACATCTGTGAAGATAATTTGATCTGGCTGTACACCTTGTGCAACAGCATCTGAAAAAGAATTTCAACAATTAAAAAGGAAGCTCAAGGATATGTATGATGCGGTCAGACAGAAATCAATATTTTGTCAATGTACATGATTTATAATAGAGCATTTTGTTGTTGTTTGATCCACATAGTTGGCCCCACCTAGTGGGACTAAGGCTTGATTGTTGTCATAGGAAGGAAGCACAAGAAAAAATATACATAGAAAAAAGAATCACATTTTAAAAAGAGGTAAATGGGTGTACACCGACAGTGTAAAAAATCAGTGCACAACTTGTTTTCTCTTGAAAATAAAAATTATAATTAAATAACTACACATACATGCTCTCAATCTCATTTCGCCTGCTGCAGGAAATCTCAGGAGCCAAAGTGCACTGTTTGGTACACGTTTCAGAATATTGCACCTAAAATAACACAAGCATAGGCAGACATGTAAAGGTTAATATGCCAAATTTGCCTGATAAAAAAGATACCAAATTTTGGGAAAATAGAAGACATGAAAATAATATAATTGATTGATCTTATACCATATCTAGACAACCAATAAAGAGCATCCTGACATTACCATGTATTGAATATTTCAGGATCCATCTTGTACAGTTGATTGAAACATGCAAAGATAAATTTATCCTCAGGCAAACCATAATCTGATCGTTTGTGCTGACAGTTTGCATCCAACACATCCTGATTTTTCTGAACAAACAAATTTTACAAGACAGAAACATTCAACACCCATGCATTTATATAAATAACAAACAACATAGTAACTTACACACACAATTGAACTGAACTCAAGGTTCTCCATTAAAAGTTCATAAAAATAACCTGCTTATAATCATTTACAAAGTAGCAATGGGGAAGATGGACAATCTTCTCAGAATAAATATGCGCATAACGCAGTGGTGAAACAAACTGCAAGAAAATCATGAGAAAAATTAGAAAGCAAGTTGAATTAGTAAAAAATAAAATAAAAAAAGAGCTCTCTTAATTGTACAGCCTGGACAATATCCCATGACTTACTTCATCAGTTACTAAGTAATCTATGTACGTAGCCCCAGTTGTTCCAGGGAATCCCATATATGAAACTTGAACTGGTGCAGGTTGCATAGCAAATATCTCATTCCTGGCACCCTGCAACAAAACAAGGAGAATCACATGCAACCAAATAACTGAGACATGGAGACCTTCAGAAACTCAAGCATGCAAAACAACAGGCCAGTATCCAATTACAGTTTCATGCTACAAGAGAAAAACAATCAAAAGAGATTCTCTACCGTGAACAAGTAAAACTATCAAAAGTTGATTATGAATTTTGATTTACAATAAGAATTACACCTAGATAGAGCGCTACCTTTGTATAACCATTAAGGTTGACAAGAATATGTATCTTATCCCCGTTAATCATTTTTGCTATCATATCAGATGACATGGCAGAAACATCCACAAAGTGCTCTGCTTCAGACAAAGTACGCTGTCTCCACTCAGTACCATCATTTGGACTCAAGGCATAGCAGAATACCTACATATATTGATTACCAATCATACATCGAGAAAAGAAGGAGGAATATTTCGAGATCCATATTGTTAAGCCGCAAGTTGAATACCTCAACATTCTTCTGATTGTGCATACCAAAAACAGATCCCATGAGATGCGACAAGGGGTGATTACCAAAGTCACTACTCACATACCTGCAGTCCAACAGTTCTCATATTAAAAAATATACAAGATATTTTTTGGGGAAAATATACCCACTTATATCCACCTTAAAAAAATGTTAAGGGGAGAAAATTATGAAGAGATTTAGTGTAGTAATTAGAACATACCCAACCCTTAGTCTCTCACACCCTCCATCCTGCTTAATTGGAATAGGAGCAGGATGGCTGAATGGAGGAAGAGAAAAACGAGATGCAACCAGGGAGCAGTGTGCAGCATATTTACGACTGCAAAGAGCAAGAGAAAAGAGCATTACATACTGAAATAAAGGAGAATAAGCATATCAAAGAACAATTCCTATTCTTCCTTGAATAGGTCTTATATGAACAACCTAACCATACCTAATTTCCAGAGCAAGCAATGGGTCAAGTGGATATGCTATTGCATGGAAAGGCTGAACACTAGGAAGAACTGACATCTGAAAAACAGAAAATGATAATAATTGGAGTACATTCAACACAAACAGGTTTGTCTCATATCATAACAAACAGGTTTGTCTCATATCATAAATTTATCTAATATATGAAAAGTAAAGTGGTGTATGGATAGCTCAAATCCAGACATTAATTTGCCTTCTTATTATCCCTTCCACTTCCTTGAACATTTTATCACGATCCTCCCAACTGCAGACACACTGTAACATAAATTAAGATAATATTAGTCAATCCAGATGAAATTAAAACCGTCACTTCAAAATATGGTACTACACATATTTGATTCTTGAAATTAACACAGCTAAGCATTGTGAAAACTGGATAACAGAAAAATTACACATTTAGATGCATCACAGATACCAACAGGTAAAGACATCTGGTTTCCTTTTCAGACTGTGGGTAAGGGCAGAATGATACCAAAGGCACTGCCAATGACTAATATGTAGGTAATAATGAATGAGAGCATAAAGTCTGCTTAGGAATAAAACACAGCAAAATATACTTCTAATTCATTCCTAAATATACCACAGCAAACACAGCAAAATCTATCTCTGAGACCTACCAATACTATGCCATTTAAATATAGGGGTGGTAAACTGAGATATAGAATAGATTAGAGTCTCCAAGAACGAACACCCAAAGCATATGTGAAAGGTCTCTACCAAACGAAGCTCCAATAAACTCATACTGAAAAATAAAGATAATTAAAATTATCAAAACCTGAAGTGTATGTAAGAGATTGCAAGTTGCTTCAGGAAAGTCTGTACGAAGAATCAATGCCTGTCTATAGCTCTTCACAGCAGCCTCTACATGTCCACTGAAATAAATAAATAATTTAGACGACTTCCTATATTCTCACTATGACCCATTCTCTAGAGATCATATTACATTGTTCACATAAGCCACTATCAGGTATTGCAATGACAATGGCGACATAAAATCTAGAGCATACAAGAAATTTAACTTGTGATGCAGCTAACAAAAGCAAAACATGGGCAAGAATGAAGTTTAAAGATGCATGACATGCTAAAAGATGTTTTTTCAAGCTCACGCTGCTAAGAATAATTATAGTTTGATTTTAGTTTCTAAAGTTAGGGGTATTATGCTTCAGACTTCCCCACCGCAAAGCAAAATGAAAAATTAGCATACCTATCTTTATAAGCTGAAGCCAAATTTGCATGGGCTTCAGCCATAGTAGGCCTGACAGTGATTGCACGTATATAATCCTGGATGGCTTCACTAACTCTACCGATCTCCTTATATGTATTGCCTCTATTTACAAGCCCATCAGCTGCTAAGGGATCAATGCGGAGGACCTCATTGTAGCAAGTTATGGCATCAGCATAATTCCCCTGTAATAATTTGTCCAGTAATAAAAAAATAGATCAGTGGAGATGTTTTATCAACAACTTTTTGGTACAAGAATACAAGCTCCTGACCCTTACACTTCCCATATTTGTATAAAGCCCATATAGACCAAACCCCAACTAATACATCATTCATACAAACACCATATACAAGCTCTATATTTCACATCATCTGAGATGGAATTGTGGTGCACGTTTTAATACCTGCTGCTTATAGATTATGGCAAGATTGTTATAAGGAGCAGACAACCCAGTAGTTACACTCAGAGTAGCCTTGTAATATGAAGCAGCAGCAGACACCATGTTCCTGCATAACAGCAATTTTAACCAAGAAAACTCATTCTACCCTTGTACTACTCAAATTATTAACATTAACATGAAGATACAAGAAACACATACCATTCCATGTATATATTCCCAAGATTTGTCAATGCTTGTGGGTGGTTAGGCTGTAATGAAAGGCATTGCTTCACACCACAAAAAGGCAAGTTGAGTAGGAATTCATAGAATGAAACCATAATGATTAGAAAAACATGCAATAAACATAAGATATGAGAGAAGCATACATTGTAGCACTGGATTGCTTCATCCACTCGGCCAAAATCTTTTAATGCATTACCCTACGTATGGAGTAAGAGAATCGAAGAAAATATTATGCAATTGCATATAAATAACACATTCAGAGATTCCAGAAACAACTTCGCAAAACAAGCAAGCCAACCAAATTATTGTAAGCTTCCAAAAATCTGGGGTCACATGCAACAGCTTGCTTATAGTGTAGAATAGCCATGTCCAGTTGACCTTGTTCATAATATACACTGGCCAAATTACCTGTGCACGATTTGATACATAGTACAGTCAATGTAATTAGCATAGATTGAGTTCACTATACAGTAAATTGTAGACCAACATAATTTTACTTTATGAAAAGCATATTTGAATCCACTGTCAAGCAGAAATATCTGAATATAGCATAAACTGCTATTCGCTGATTATTTTTATTTTTTCTTTATATTGTTATTGTCCATTCGCATAAAAATAAGCCATGCTAATCAATCTAATGTTCATTATTAGATATCTCTCCAGTCAGAACCAGCTGTAACCATGCATCTTAAACAACAGGCAATAAGATGAGGTAAAAGAAAGTTTGAAATGCCTAAGGTATTAGTAATGATAAGTTTGTCTAAAACGCATAATATATCCTAACAAGCAATAATTATTCTAATTAAGCTCAAGTAAGTCAGTAAAAAGGTAAAAAAAAAAGTATATAAAGCAATTACTATATAATATGTGTATGTGTATATGAAATGTCATCGGTCATCAATGATTTTACAAATAGATAGTCCATTTACTATTGCACTGGTGTTATTAACTTTTTCTACAGAACTGATTATTCATAAGATGATTATGTGCAACCGCAAAGAAACCTTCAAGACCACAGCTATCCTTACTCACCATAAGCCATGCCATAGTTTGACCTTGTCTGAAGAGCATGTTGATAACAAACAATAGCTTCTTGAGGCATCCCTAAAGCCTGATAGAAGAAAAATCTTTCAAGGTTCAACCAATAACAATCAAAGTACTAGTTGCACCTGATTAATCAAGCTTAACACCTTACCTTGTACACATTACCAAGGTTCAGATATGCATCAGGGAAGGAAGGTTTCAGTTTCACTGCTTCCTGAAATATTTAAAAAAAAAATCAGAAAAAGTACCTAACAGAACTGTCTGCTTATATTGAGACTTCAGGAGAATGCAAGCAAAAGAGCACAATATTTATGTGAAACATAAACATTGCACACCAGTAATGTATGATATGAAAAACTACCACTAGTTATTTTTACAGTAAAAACATGAATTAATAATAAAAGTAGCGATCAAAAGCAAATGCATTAAAATTAATTAGATAATCAAGTGCAGCACCCGCTTCTGTCAAAAGTTGAAGGATTTCACTTAAGTGTGTGATGTAAAAAGGAGACATGCCTTATAATACTGAAGAGCTCTGTTGAAATCACCAGACTCCATGAACAGACCCGCAAGGTTTGACCATGCAATTGCAAAGGTGGGTTGAATGCGCAATGCCTCAAGGTAACAACTGTATGCCTGCAAAAAATGTTAGATTCTGACTATTTGCTCTTGGACATGGAAGTTACAACAAGACCAGCCATCATCTGAGTCCTGGCTTGAAGACAACAACTTGATATCTGTAATTCTGTATCGAACTGTGAATTTGACCACAGTTCCATGCACGAATTCTTAAATCAGTAACTAAAATGCAAACAAGAAAAGTAGGGTTAAAATACTAAGCATTGTAGGAGCCCTCCAGGCTTCCAGACCATCACACATCCATTTTTATCAGGCTATACAGAATGGGAGATGAATATGGCTAGCAGAATACACATGTAATGTAACTCGTTCCGGAGAAGCCAGTAGATAATTATCTCACACTGGAAGCCAAATTAGTGTTCAAAAACTTCATTGGCTCTAGAGCATGTAGTGCACCAAAATCCGGGTAAGTATCACTGTGGAAGAAAAGGTCTAAAAGGAGGCTGATCTCCTACATAAAAAGACTAACCCAACAGGATGGAACACGACTCATACTGGAGAATCCAGTATAGCATCATCCCAAACTGGGTAGCCCAATTCCCCTCTCGACATAAACTGTACTTGATACAGCAGCAGTTTGTGGAATTTAATCTCATATGAATACCAATTTAAACAAGAAAATGCATATAAATGTTAGGACTCACTTCTTGCACCAGCCCCTGAGCTTTCATTAGATTCCCCAAGTTGCTATGGGCATCAACCTGTTGAAGATAGATGACAATCACATAAACAGTGATACATCACCGAAGCTACCGAAACCACACAGAAAAATAAAATGAAGGGAAAGTAAAAGATTGCATTCTATCCCATCTGAATAACTGCTTGAGCACAAACTAATGTCAAATAAAAAAGCAAAGAGTACCATTAGAGGGTTTATGGCAAGTGCTTGACGACAACACTGCGCTGCTTCAGTGAGTCTTCCTTTACGCATGTACGCACTAGCTAGGTTTGACCAAGCATCAGCAAAATTGGGACGAAGCTGCATCAGCAGAACGGAAAGAAAAAAGATAAATGAACTAATCGGGGATTGCACAGTACATGCAAGCAAGAACCTAAGAAAAAAATGGCATCACACTCGGGAAAGCAAGCCATTTAAAAAGATACTTATAATTTAAATAAAATTAAAGCATCATTCTCGTAAGAATCAGAAACGAATAAATGTATGGTGAAGTTGACATGGTTCTCTAATAATAAATACATGCCTCATAAAAGCAGTAAATTCATCACCTATTGTTATTACTGGCAAGAATAAATGGAGAAAAATTGATAGCCAACCAAATATAATAAATGGAATTAGAATAGAATTTATACAACATGTGTCGTGAACTCATGATAGATCTGTTTTTCAATTGTTGGGCACAAATAAAAGGAACCTTCTTTTGGAAAGATGTGCAGTGGACTGGACTACCATATTTTAGGGGAGTAATAATAATACAAAAAGAAAAGAAAATATCAAAACACATAAGTACATAAACAATCACAATACAAACTGCAACGATAGGTCCAGAGTTGCATCACAGACCTCTATGGCAATCAAATAGTAGCGAATCGCAAGGTCAATGTTCCCTTTCTCCTGCAGAAATGAAAGCTCTATCAATTCTAGAAAAAGTACGTATCTACCTACAACACAAAAAAGTAGAAATATAATGTTCATCAATCATACCAGGATAGCAGTGGTTACTTACCTTCCATGCATTTGCCATGTTCCCATAGCACTCTGCAAAGTGTGGGTCAATCCTAAGTGCTTCTTCATTTTTGGAAACACACATATCAAAATCATGCAACTGTAGACAAATAATACCATGTATTCAGGATGATAATTGCTAAGCATTATAAACAAACTGTCCAAAATATGACATACAAAAAATACGAAACATATATAACAAAAGAAAAAAACAAACCTGGTAGTAAGTTGCACCCAGGAGTAGTAGGTTGTCAGTACGAAGTGGATTTCTCTCATAGACAATGTTGCTGTGTTCTAGAGCTTGCTCATAATTGCCAGACTTGTACATTTGATGCGCGAGAGTTAAATGGAAATCTTCATCAACTGCATCGACAACGGATGTAAAAGAGACAAATAATTAAATTTTAGAAAAAAAATTGTCACAACATGCAGAGAAAACATGTGTTTCTAAAACATGTTAACTTATTGGGCCTAACTCCATCTAAAAGCTAGCTCATAAGCTGTACACTCAATCAATCTCGGACTTCAAAACTTAACACACTCACTCGTGCCCAGGAGGTGACATCGCCTGGAGTTTGAAGTCTACAGAAGTGGATATCTGTAGGTTATCCAACATCAGAATAATAGACTCTAAGTTCAGGTCATTATAAATGTTTCATTACTCATATTAGCAACCGACGTGGGATTTTAACACTTAAATTAAAATGTGCTACAAAAATAGACTATCCTTGCATGCCAAAGCGATCATTTAAAAAATTAACTGTAGCTGTTAAAAATCCCCAATTAAACCCTAACTATTAGATTGAAGCCAGAGCATGACTAAAATTCCCAATTTTTATTATTTTTTGGTGCACCGGAAAGTACAAAATACCTCATGAAGCATCCTCCTTCAGCTGAATTAACGATATCAAGAACAACCAAGGAAACGATACGACACAATGAACCGAAAACATAAGCCAGAAATTCATTTATTTCAAGAAAAAATTAAAACACGGAAGTGGATTTTCGTAATTTCTTCCATTCACAGTAAAAGCAATGAAGCAGAATGTAACTTCGCAACGAATTAGATATTATAACAAACCTTCATTAGAATCATGGCCACGTAACGGCAATAAAGTTAGCGAAGCAGGTTCATGCTTGACAGAGAACGGTTCAACTCGATCGGAGGTGAACTGCTGCCGAGAGGATCCAGCAGATCCGTTAATCTGCGGCGGCGGAGGCGGTGGCTGGTGGTTGTAGAGCCGGTTGTGGTCGCCTTGCACAGTGATCATGATGATGCGAACTATGAGAGAGAGAGAGATGAGAGCTGAATCAGAAGAAGATCATCACAGAGAGTGCGATCTGAAAGAGATCGCTGGTGGAGAAAGAAAATTGGTCGAAAATTTCAAACCCTGTGTGAGAAATTTCTCGAGTGTTTCTTCTTCTTGTTCAGCTTCGTTTATGTTAAACGTGTCGACACGGAAAAGTGTTGTTTTATAGTTGATGAGGATCTTGATCTGAAGAGAGATCTGAGCCGTTGATGTGAAAGAAAGAAAGATAGCACCAATGTAGATTTCATCATTAAGTGACACGTAACTAGCAATATTTGTTTATCTTTTTATATGTATATATATACTATTAGGAAAAAATATATGTAAATAAATTTTATATATTGTTGTTATATTATCTACTATTTATGTTTAATTATCATTGGCTTTCCTTAAAATAAATAAACAAAATCAAATAAAGTACTATTTATAATATTTATATTGTCATTATATATTATACTCATATATTATTGTTATTATTATTATTTTGACCATAACTCATATTTTTGGTAAGTTCACACTGGCACTCATTATACGGGATTAACCTTACTTTTTTGTAAAAAGTTTTTATGAGCTGAAATTGAAAATGTTTTAAATTGAAATTAATACCTTACTAGGTTTGATTTCAATGATTTTATAGAAATTCACTTAAAAAAAGACACTTGAATACAAATTTATGAATGATATTAGGTTATAATACCTTATTAATTTATAATATTTTATTAATTCTTATGTTTTTCCATTAACTAGTACACGAAAATGTGATTTAGGGATATACCTATCCATATTAGATAAAAAGTTTTAAAAAAACAATACAAAACTAAATATTAAAGTATTATTCGATAGAAAATTTGGATTTCTCCTATGTGCATATCTCCAAATATGTCCTAAAAAACACAAACCTCGCTACCTTAAAATTATAGGAATCTCTAAAGTGATTTCATTCCCCATGGCTTCATTGAAGAGGGTGATTTTCTACTAGGACTACTCATCATTCATCAAGGTCATGCCAAAATTAATATTGGAAGGGGTCATAACGAGTTTAAAGCTATTTGGAGGATCCAAATTACTTACCAGCTTTGGTATTTCTTATAAATCAGGTCAACTATGGTCTCTCTACATGGCATGTGATCTTGTTGTCTTAACTTAAATGGATAGTTACCACATATGCATCCTGAGATAACCTTCCTATAGCTTATAGATGTTACCAGATATACATTATGATTTACAACTAAAATAACAGTCACACTGATCACATTTATCATAACCACATTTTTTTATAAAAGTTTAAAATTTATGCTAGCATAAATTTTTTATACTATTAGCGCATTATCTACTATTAATTTATATTACTTTTGTTTAAAATTTATGCTTGTGTTAAATCCTTTTTATAATTAGAATCTAGGTAAACACAATATACAACATTTACCGTGGTAACCACAATTTTAAGTTATTATATGCCCAATGTAACATTGAAAGTGAAGCGAATGTTAAATTTGGAGAGATCTCGTATAAGGTTTAATCGATTTAAACAGTTAAATCGTACGGTCGGATCAGATGATTTAATATATAATTAATATTTTTATTAATAAATATATAATTATATATAAATGTAAAATTTTATATAGTTAATAATTATGTATAATTACATTAAAATAACATCTCTAAAAAAAATTTAGACTAGAGTAAAACAAAAAGATTAGAGTAGTGTTCCATTTTTTTTTAAATTTTAAGTACCGTCTGCTTTACTTCTTTGGTTATTATGGTTTAACCGTGTTTAACACAACCGAATCGGAATTTTCCCAATTCAAAGCGGTCCAACTCTCATTCAATTAAGACTATAAACCAAAGTCGTTTTCAAGTCTGGTCAATAGTCAAACTGATCGGACCACTTAGTATATTCACAACACATTTATACCTAATCAAGGGATTGTTCCACTAAGTATAACTTCTTCCTATTGCATGTAGGCACTACAGTAGTCAAGTGGTTTTTTTACTATGTAAGAGATTCTTTTTCAACTCTGGAGGACATAATTGTTAATCAAATCTTCATGGGTTTCTTGATCTTTTCAGGGATGAGGTAGTCAAGCTAAGAAGAAGCACTTTTAACAATAAAACTATGAAAAAATGGTAGGATGGTGTATGTAAGGATAAGATGTAAGCAGTCTTATTCCATTATTCCATAACCAGAGGTTATTTTCGGGATTTGAAAATGTAAACATTAATCTTATAGTTGGATCAATACTCTAATTTTTCTTCTCTTTTCAAATAGGTCCTCTTAAGTTATTTGGATTGGTAACCTAAATTTTATAATTGAGAATTGAGAGTCAAGGAGAAAAATATATAAATACAAATGAATTATTCTGTAGTAAGCACCATTAGTGGCCACCTTTTTTTCTTCATACTAAAAGCAATGTTGTGGCAACTTAATAAATACAAAGTCTGATACTTCACACTAGGCTCATCAAAAAATCTGCACAAGAGTGTAATAATGATAGGTGTTGGTCTAGTGGTGCAAGGCCCCACTAGATCACCAGGATAACCAACCAAAAGGTTAAGGATTCGATTCCTATGAGCGACACTTGTTGGGAGAGCAATCACGCACCCCAAAAGGGATTAGTTCCTTAACACAAGGTGAAGGGATTGTAACCAAAAAATAACATCCATTATCTCTTCCTTTGCAATAAAGTACAACATGCCTAAATTGTGTATGGGCACAATGCCTAAAAGGAGGAACCAACATTAAAAGTAATAAATCTTAAATAACAAAATGCCTTTCCTATAATTATTCTAACGTTGTCTTAAGATTTTGAACAGTTGTGCTCATGTGCCCATGCAAGTTTTACTCGTACAACTTGAAGGTCTGAGTTTACAATCATACATCTATAATGTTGTTATTGTTATAGTTGGAAGTATTGCTAATCCTCTGTTTTGAAGAAATGACCCTATCTAAGGTCTCGTCTGAAACCAAGATCCCTGTTGTCTCCAAGTCTGCAACTACTGCAACAGCAGCATCTAGTTCCCCAAGATCAAGGCATAGAGAAATGATCTCATCATAAAGGGGTCTGCAAATATGAGGAAAAAGGGAAACATTTAGCAGAAACGGAAACAGGTATGGGACAGCAGAAAACCAAGATTGGCTTCATTTTGCAGTTCTCGAGCACCATAGTGATTAGAAAGCTGCACAATCTTAATCCAAACCGGTCATAATGATTCAGCCTTGATGATAGGAAATTATGAAATAAAAAACTCAAAGTGCACAAAGGTTTAATGCAACATCACTTTTTTCTACACAACAGTAATACACAGAGTTATTTCCTAATTTGTTCCAATGTGGAATTATGCAGCCCCTAACTTTAATACAGATAAAACTTAAGTGCATTTCAAGTGCACACAATGTCCATTTTGTCTATGCTCCATAGCAAGACAACTTAGATTACTAATTATCCCATCCCACCCTTTAAATCTAAAACCACAAGTTGGAAAAAAGAGATTTGATTGAAGTGAAGAAAAAAAGTCAAGTTACACATATTAAAGCAGAACAGCAAATAAAATGAATTTGAAGAGTGTTATGTAACATCACTTACACGAACTATGGTCATCTTCATATATGGGAGGAAAAAGGAAGGGGACAAAAATAATCTTTTTTAGCCATCCTATCATATCATTTGGTGAATTTCATGTGGAACCCACTATATCATGTTAAAGAGGGTGTTGAAAAGAATGTATTTCTAGTGTTTCTCCTTTATGGTTTCAACTTTCAATTACCAATTTTAGGACATAATTTTTCAAAATCTTTAGATGGGTCTAGCCTTTCTTTTTCTGGTCGTTACCAGACAAGAAAAGTACATAACATGTCAAAATATCTTATCACTGGGTTGGATAATCCAGTCTGGAATTACGAGAATCATGTTTTACAAAGAAAACGACATTACCTCCCAAACTTATAACCAAGACTATGAGTTATCTGCAAGATTGTCAAGAAAGCTGAAGGTAAAGGTGCCCTTATAGCTGCACGTATGATTATCGCACAATCTCCTATAGTGGGTGTCCCTCCCAATTCTATGACCTGCAACATATAGCCCATATTCTCATTCAGCAAAGAAGAGCATACTAGTGAAAAATATTGGTCAATATCCAGAAAAGACCAAGTATCCCTGCTAATCAACAATTTATTTGATGTGCTCACTCCAAAAATCAGAATATATACTTTTTGGTTTAAAGAAGGTTTTAAATCTTAACAATGCTAAGGGAAGACTTAACAATGTTTGCAAGGATAACCAATTTTTGTAGAAATTTCTGTGCAAAGATTCAAAACTGAATGAAATATTACAGTGTGCTTGAACAGGAATCTACAAGCAGTTAGGTAAACATCAAAGTAGTCTTCTTTTTCTTTTTTCTTTAAATTTTAATGCAATAGACAAATAACGCTTAAGCAGACAGATACACATCAAAGTAGTCTTTTTTCTTTCTTATAAAAGGATGGTTTACTCAGACATCAGATACACTGAATATACTTTACCTATATGACAAAAGATGTTATTATAAAGGATAGTTTTCATGTTGTACACATGAAGAGACAGTAATTCTGATCTTTTTCTATGAGATACCAACCTATATGACTATTTCAAACCAATTCAACAAGAAGCAAGCTTGCAGTCAAAACAAAACAAGGTTAGTTACTTGCCTTCTGCATAACTTTGATTGCCAACTCTACTTCCCATTCCTGTGACCATCTACGAGGAGGTTTATTCTTCAGTTCTCTCTCCCATGTCCATCCCCAAGCATCTGCTAAGGTATACATATCTGATACATCAAATACTTTCCGCTTCCTCAGTTCCTTGAATGCCTCAAATATGTCATCAGGAAACCAATCATCATCAGCATCATCCTGCAAGAAAGAAACTTTAGATACACAAACAACATCAAAGTCATCAAGATGCAACACAGCAACAAAGAATGAAGTATTGTAATATCAACAGTAAATGCAGGCTTAAGGTGCACATGTGGCTCTCATGAATGATCATGCACCCAAAATCCCATGTTCTCTTGATAGTTGATATTTCCCAATATTTCAGGACCGTTTGTCTAGAACATTGTCTAAACAGGTTGCAGACCCCCTTTCACCACCATAACATTTTACAGATAACATTTAACGCTAGGAACTGAATTAGCTGGACGGAACTGAAGACTCACTCACACCTAACGATCCAATATGTTCTGGTATGCTTAGACCAGGACCTGTAAAAATGTTAATTTAGCCTGACAAGGTTAAACCTTGGTCCTACGTACCTTCTAGTGAACAAGGGGAATCAAGACTATATAGTTCTATCTTCAAGTTGGAGATAATACATCAGTTGTTTAGCAATTTTGCTCTGATGTTGTGTGTTAAGTGAGCCTATGGTACCTCTTACTTATACCTCTTGAGAGGCGGTACAAAAATTAGGATTCGTTGCTCCTTAAGTCTCTTGCAGATGATATATCCTTTGTCTTCTTCAGATTTAGATAGACTTATCCTTTATATTAGAAATATATTATAGAAGATACAGATCTGTTAATCATGATTTATCTTAGGATAATCCAGTAGATTTATCCATAATATAAGGGGTATGCTATTTCATATCATTATCATTGAGGATTATGGATAATCCAAATATGATATAGCATTTAATGCCATAGAGACGTGTTATTTTGGCTGCCTTGTACAAGCCTAACACTATAAGGCATTCGGGCTCATAGTCTGAAGCCTTTTGAAGACCTTAACTTCCAAACTCTTATGTTCGTAAAACAATTAGGATCGCGCATGTCCTGTAACCAGTCCAGAACACCTCCCCCACCAAAACATTTTACCAAAAGAACAGTACAGGATTTTCATACCTCAACAAGCAATCGACGAGAAGTTTTTTTGTACTTTTTGGAAGAGGTGGGTTGGTTAGAATCTTTAAACAACTGAACTCCAATCATTTGAAGGGGCTTTTTAGCTTCAACTTCCTTCTGCTTTACCCTGTCTACATCTTGGTTCTCTGCCTGTTCTACTTCCTCTTCTACCTGTTCTACTTCCTCATCGTCCTCATCATCGTCTGCCTCATCATCCTCAACCTCTTTTGCAGAATCTTCCACAGCATCGACATCATCTGAAACTTCATCGGACTCTGATTTACCAGCATCCATTGGCTTTCCATTATTGCTAGTTATGTCTTCTCCTAAAAAGCGACGCTTCCAGAACTCTGTATTTCCTTCCTGCAGCTTTATACGCGAAATTAATTCATCCACTTCTTCATCCACCTGAAACATGAGTCACATTTAAGTTTAGGCATCACATATTAAAGATCAAGATGGAGCAGAAAAGAAAAAAGAAGTCGAACAAATAAAAAGAATCAACCTCTTCCTCCTCCTCTTCCACTGGTGGAACCCAAAGGGGGCGACCACGAGATCGATTTATTCTCCTTGCTTTCTGTACACGCTGGTAAAGAACATTTCTAGTCCCATCAGTAGGTAAACCTTGTGCTTCTAGTTCTTCCTTCAATTCAGAAACAAGCATTTTACTAGCAGCCTTGGGCTTTAGGGAATTCTGCTCAGGCCCCTTTATGAATTTTTTTAGCCTCTCCCGCACTCTAATATAATCAGATTCAGATGCACCATCCCCTAAAGCAGCAAGTCCTTCATTCTGCAAGTTCTTCAAAAGCTTTCTATGGTGCAACTTCAACTCCTCGAGACATCTTTGTTTGAAGGAAGTCTCCATTGGGTTTGAGTATATAAATCCATCTGCATCAGGATCTAGAGGTGTTTTACCTCTTCTAGGCACCCACCGCTTGCGCTCTCCGGTAAGGCCACCCTCTGCGACATATCTGTTTCAATTAATAGGAATAAACACATTAATAAAAAGAATCAATATAATAAAATGTATCGATTAAAGTGCCAACAAAAGCATAAGATAGGTGAGGCAAAGATGAAAATATTGTGTTGGATGAGTGAGTATATAAGATAAGATTAAGAATAAATGTTCTGAAGAAAACTATTAGAAAGGACTTAGACCTAAATGACCTATCACAATATTTGGTTTTTGAACAACAAAGTGGCATTGTTTAATCCATGTAGGATGTAGCTGATCCGCCTAGTGGGGAAAGGTTTTTGTTGTTGTATGTATTAAGTCATTCTTGGCACATGCCCGATTCATTTAAAAAAGAATCAACAACATAACATGAAACCCATTAGCTAATATATACTACATACATCATTGCTAGCACATGCCTGCATTAAATAGAATGAAAGGAAACTAAAAAATAAGATGGCAAATTTTCATACCAGGAAATAACAGGAGTTTATTAAGACCCATTATTTATATTTGGTTTGCGTATTTCCAGGTATTGGGTACTACACGGATTTCAGAACATAAAAGCCATAGAAACAAGTTTACTATCAAGAGGCAATATATCATGTGTTGTTATGCACACAATTCTTGTGCAGCATAAAAACTATATATAGTATACACAAACAAATCAAATCATTTTAATAGTTTTAATTGGGACTTGGTTCCCTAGCCAAAGATAAATTATCAGCATATATGCAAACATAAATAGAATAAATGATAAATAATAAAATACAAAATAGCAACTGCTGCTGAAAAGGAAACAATACCTATTACCTAGCAATGTAATCAATATCATAGCCAAGTTCAGCCTCCTCTTGTAAAGGTTCAATCCATGAGCTCACTAATGTTCGGTATTTTCTGCTCAAAAGCATTGCCCTAGGAGGGATTGTCTGCTTATCTTTGGCCATGGCTTCTAAAGCTTCAAGCATTTCAACAATCCTTCCTGAATTCAAAAATGGCTACCAGGCTGAGGCGAAGCATTCATAGACGAGTTTGGTCCTAAACTTCAATTCTATTTCTGTACATTTATATATCAAGCTCCATAATATAGAATTTTTTACCATGATGATTATCGTTATTACTTACAAAAGGTCTGACAAGGGCATCAAAACATGTACAAATAGCTTCGAAAGAAATATTCCTATCTTATGGAACTCGATCTTCTACATATAATGGCATGGCAGAATACCCATAAGGCATCAACTACTACCATGAAATTCTACTTTGAGCTGAAAATTCATTACAAATGTACAAGGAATGCCTCAGATATTCTAACATTTCATGCAGAAGATCAAATGAAATAATAAATCATTTAAGAAAAAGATAGCATCTTTAAAAGGAGAAACTAATAATACATAACCAGTATAAGCATACCTTCCCGGCATAAAGCCCGAAGATACAAAGAAAGTGGATCTCCATAATTCCCTTCATTATGTAGAACTTTTGTACCCCCTTCGAAGTTTTTAAGGGCACGGAAATGCCTTATAGCTTCTCGTACTACACAGTACTTAGTAAAACACTCCACTAATAGCCTACATAAAAGTATAGGGCAAATCATGTCAATAGGAAATGTCATGGCGACATATACAAAATCCATCACCTGTGCAAAAAACGTTTTCATTTAAATAAGCCAGCTTATTGAATGCTATCTGGTCCCAAAAACAACAAGTCCTATTACTCATCTTTCCTGATAATCCCTGGATCCTTCAGAAAATAGAGGAAAAAAAATTCAAATTTGAATAGCATATAATCCCCAAAATAGTCAACATAAGGGTGGGTGGAGATTACTTTGGTGTTAGTGAAAGTTAGAATCGTTGCAGTAGTAAGTGTCACTAAAATCAATATATTAAACCAGGATTCTGATTGGCCTCCTGAGCTTCTAAATTTACAGTCCTGCAACTCCTATTTTTACTTTTTTGGGCCAAGCACATCGTGATTTAGTGGCAGTGTGCAGCTTTTGTGGTTCTCTGATGTATTTGATTGGAGTGGAATGTCTATATTTTTCAGGGGCATCTTAGCCCATACAATTGTTATGTTAAAGAATCATGATTATGGCTTCTCTTGGGAACTCCCTTCATTGTTGTTTTAAGGGAAATTTCTTAACTGTTGTGCAGGCAGCTTTATAGCACTTCTTAGCCTCCTTGCTCACTGTTTTCATTTTTACATTCTGGTTTAGGAGGAACCTCGTCCTCCCACAAGTTCTATATTCTCTCATTTTCTCTTTAATAATGTTACATACAAACTCATATATCAAAGTTCTTTTGTTGCAATCTGCTGTTTTGAGGCATGTCTTGCTGCAAACTTCAGGTTAGTATAGCAATGATAAACAATCTGTTTTACAAGGCTAAATAAGCAATAAATTCAAATAACTTGACATCCAATATGTTACAATAGTCAAACTTTGCAAAAGGAAATGACTTGTCTTACGCATGGGTCTTCACATTTGGCTGTATGCGCTTATGATGTTCAATCATCATGCCAAGTAACTCAGCAACATCTTGTACTCTATATGCCACATACAAATAAGTTGATAAGAGTGATAGAAAATATAAGTCCAGGGACTACCCAATTTAAGAAATCCCATGGGAGACCTCATAACTATTTAATCAAACTGAAAGAACTATGAGCAGTGCTAGAAGCCTAGAAGTCAAACACAAACTCAAAATGTGGACTGTGGAGTATTAAAGGGACAAAAAGAAATATGGAACAGTATTTTATGAAATAAGATGTTTGCATATAAGAACTGGACATGGTCACACAGATTGGAGGACAATTATGAGCAGTTAAGAACAAAGACTATCATGCAATAATATTGCCTTATGACAATTGTGCTCATACACTAACCTGTCATAAGAATCAGCTCTTGTATATGCTTGAATAACCCAATTGTAAGTCTCTGTATCAGGCTTCATAAAATCTATTATGTAACAAATTAAAGATAATTAACTTTACATAGAGATAATAAGGGAGAAAGAGGCTTACCAATGCAGAAACACAAGAAGAAGAAGAAGAAGAAAACACAGTTGACACAAATCAAAGGAATAGAAACCAAGCTTACCTGAAAATGGTAAACAAAATCATTGGGAGTAAACAAATATAAGCGTCAGCAAAAGAAGAGAGGTGAAGAAAAAAAGAGATAAGGAGAGCAAACCTTCTCCATAAAGCATGTTCTCAAAAGTTGTAAAAGCTATTTCAGGTATTCCACAGGTAGCCTGATCAATTTAAAGAAAGCAATACTAATGATAATGATGTATATATAAACATAATGTAAAACAACGAAGCCAACAAATACAATGATAATGATGTATGAATAATGGCCTTTCAGCCCTCTTTTAAGGTGATATTGATACCAAACTGACCCCTGAGATTAGTACAAAACAATTTGAGTGCAACAACTAGAATGAGCAGAGTAACCTGAACACTAAGCAGACAATTGAAGTGGAATGTCGTTGCCATTCGGCCAGCTGCCTCCATCTCATATGAAATATCTAAGGCATTAGAATGATCTCCGACTTTGCAGTTTTCCTCAATTAAAGTATCATAAATTTCATCAGTAGCTTTGAGGCCACCCTTGGCACCCTTCAAGAACACTTGGTTGGCATCTTCCAAATACTTGTTACGAATAAGTTCCCCTAAAGCAACATAACATATAAAGGAGTGAGATAGTGACTGAAACAAATATAACATAATACTAAAAGGATTTAGCTTGAATGCACGGACAGCATTGAAGTATTTTACGCATTCAATTATGCACTACCACATCATGAAAATACTTGAATTTCTTGATAACTAGTTAACTACCTTACAAGTTACATATATTTACATATATTCTTGTTGGACCAGAATATGACCGGGGAGCCTCCAACCACCAGGAAGTTATGGATATGGGAAGAGTGAAGAGTCACAAGTGAGCACGTCTTGAACCAAAAACTTTAACGCATTAATCCATGGGTCTTTCCTTCTTATAAACTCTTTCACTCCTCCCCGAGTCACAAGTGACACACCACGTCTTGAACCAAAACCTTAAGGCATTAGTCAATGGGTCTTTCCTTCTTATAAACTCTTTCACTCCTCCTCGCATATCCAATGTGGGAGTTCACACTTGAATAAACCCAACAATGGTATTCAAGTGTTTGAAATATGTTATTATATGAAGTCTCATATTGCCTAGAATTAGAATAGAGTAGAATATCAATGTTATATAGTCCCTTGTTATAATGTGCACCAGATATAAGCACCTAATAGAAACACCTCATGGGTGTGCTAGGATTTGTAATCTTTATTCTCTAATAATATCTTGATAGCAGAGTAGAATATCAATGTTATATATTAGACTTAAGTCCCTTGTTATAATGTGCATCAGATATAAGCACCTAATAGAAATACATCATGGGCAGTTGGCCCATGGGTGTGCTAGGATTTGTAATCCTTATTCTCTAATAATGTCTTGATAGCCGCTCAGCGCTACCGTTAACAAATTCCATTGTTTCTTCTCTTCTATTTATTACATGCACATTATTTGATTACTTGTGACCAACGCTGCACAACGATTGCTTCCGCTGCACCAACAATTGGTATCAGAGCCAATTGGTAGTTGGCTTTGAACCCAGACGTCAGATAATGGCTAAAGAGGGTGAAGGCGTGATGGCTAGACAAGGTGCGTCAAAGGTAATGACAAAGATAGAGTAGATGAGTTGAATGAGAAAGAAACATGGCGGAACTGTAGTGTGGGCGATGTATGCGTTGATCCAGAACCCCATAAGTTCATGTATTGGGTTAGGATCAAGGTGGAGATAGAGACAAAGGTGTTGAGTTAGATGCTGACAATATCTCTTTAGATGTTGAGAGAATGTTCTCATTGGAGATGAGAAAGAGACTATCGTAATGGCGTGTGTGAGACGTCATAGTGAAAGATATTAATTGTTAGCAGATCCACAAAAGCACAAGGGCGATGGCTGACTTTGATGTAGGGTGTGACATAGACATTGGCTTTGATGCAAATTGTAACACGAGCATTGGTAGAGATGCAGATGTGTGACATGGGCATTGACTTGGATGCAAAGATATGACACGGACATTAGTTAGCATTAACGCAAGGTATATGTTGTGGGTATACTCCTTATAGTGAAATATGATAGTTCTTTTGAACTAGGATTGTCGAAGTAGACAATAGTGGTAGCAGTTGAGGCTTTCCAAGGAAGCTCTAAGGTTCAGTTTGACTGAGTATTGCAGAGGACAATTGTTGATGAACTTTTGTGTAGAGGTTCCATTTGATGGCGGTACGGGAAGCTGCACTATAAGTTTGGAGAGCTAGACTCTTGATAACATCGTCAATGATACTCAGAATGTCTATGCTATAAGGGAGCAATTAAAGACAATTAGACATTGAACAATGTGGAGATTTTTGTGTAGATTTCCTAAGGAGCGAGATATTCGTCTATTTCAATCAAGATGGAGATTGTTGGGGATGTTTGAAACATGTTATTATATGAAGTCTCATATTGCCTAGAATTAGAATAGAGTAGAATATCAATGTTATATATTAGACTCAAGTCCATTTTTATAATGTACACAATATATAAGCACCTAATAGAAACACCTCATGGGCAGGTAGGTAGGCCCATGGGTGTGCTAGGGTTTGTAATACTTATTCTCTAATAATATCTTGGTAGCCGCTCAGCGCTCCTGGGGACGTAGGCACAATTGGCTGAACCCCGTTAACAAATTCTCTTGTTTCTTCTGTTCTATTTATTCTATGCACATTATTTGATTACTTGTGGTCAACTCTGCGCAACGATCGCTTCCGCTGCACTAACAATTCTTATATGTGATTGCTTGATTGCATAGTTTAAAATTACAACCCAAAACCACAATTCACGCCATAATATTATGGTTTTAGTAATCATATCATGACCCTAATTATAATCACATCAACTACATTTCGCTGCAATCTCATGTGATAGCAACCATAATTTAAAACTATGGTGTATGGATGTTAGCTTAAAATTTACACCAGCAGCATCAAAATTAAATTCTAAATAAAATAAATAAATTTGAAGCGCGATAATGATACCAATTAGAACTAGCCAAGCATGACGAATATCATAATTAAGCTTTTCCATTGCTCCAAGTATTTCTAGACCTCTGATAGCACGCCCTTTAGACCCAAACAACCTCGCCAATGCCACAAAAGTCTCGTGAACCGGTCGAAGCCCCGAACTCAACTCTCTTCTCAACGAATCCATCTACATTTCCATAACACAATCCTCCAAATCCTCAAATATATAAAAAAAAACATAAAACAATTTCTATTCAATTTCTCAAATAAAACCATAACTCACCGCAGCTTGTTCATCACCGTTAAGAACATGCGACACAACCAACGCATGGAAGGAGCGAGGACCAGGATTAAGACCGGCGGCAATCATGTCATAGATAAGACCGGTAACGGCGGCGGAGTCACGGTTTCTAGCACGGTCCATGAGATTCTCCATGAAAGTGTAGCGAAGGTTATTCTCCAACGAAGATTCATCGTCCTTATTGAGTTGCTTCTTCTTTCTGGTTCGCTTCTCTGGAGAAGAAACGGCGGCGCTAACAACGACGGTGGTTCGGGGAGAGAAGAAGCGGTTAGATTTGAATGAGAAAGGAGCGTAACTGAAAGTGTGAGGAGTGTGAAGAGAGAGAAGTGAAGACATGAAGGAGATTATATAGGAAGTTGAGTTTAGTGAGGGAAAGTGTGAAGTTGTTGTTTTGAGTGGGAATGAATGATGATAAGGCACAATGGGAGTTTTAAAAAGATGCAGTGTGAACCGAGTGGGTTTTATACCCCCACCTGCAGTTTAATTGTTAGGAATTAAGATTTTAATCTTTTAAAATCCTTCTTAATTTAGTTATTAAGAAAAGAGTAAATTACATTGATACCTCTGAGTTTTAGTGAAATTACACAAACCACCCTTTACTTTTTTAAACTTACACAAACTTCCTCTAGTTTTGTTTCATTACACTGACCACCCCTGTATAAGAAATAAGTGTAAATTTTTAAACAAAAAATGTGATAAATGCAATTAAGTTAAACAAAACATGACGTGTAGACAAGTCTAAATAATATACAAATCAATGTATCTTTATTATTTTTTTTTGTTACAAAATGCATCAACAATTATAAAGAAATATTGTTTAAATCACTCTTATAATGTAGTGTAACGAACAAAAAAATAATAATAAAGATACATTGATTTGTATATTATTTAGACTTGTCTACAAAATATATCATGTTTTGTTTAACTTAATTGCATTTATCACATTTTTTTGTTTAAAAATTACAATTATTTCTTATACAGTGGTCAGTGTAATGAAAGTAAGTACAAAACTAGGGGAGGTTTGTGTAAGTTTAGAAAAGTGATTGATGGTTTATGTAATTTCACTAAAATTCAGGGATGTCAGTGTAATTTACTCTTAATAAAAGGAAAATGTTACTCTCAGACTTTTTTAGGGGGTAGGAAATAGGAAATGCACAAAGTGAAAGTAAAAAAAATAAGGTATAGATGAGATGAAATTATTTTAAGAATAATTAAAAAAACATTCCAGCTCAAGTTTTGCTATGGATGTTTTGTTTTGAAAATACAATTTAAAAAAAGAAAATATATATATATATATATATTTTGATAGTGTAAGAGTTTTTTACATTGTCATTATATTATATATTATTAATTTTTATTTATCATTGATTTTTAAATAAAAGTAATTTAAATGAATAGTAAATGATATATCAACTATGTATGAATTTTTATATTACACTCATTTAAAATATATAGACAAAACCTCAAACTTGTTCTAATATTTCATCTTATCTAGTGACATCCACCATGATAGGTGTAAGCAATTTTAATATAGTTTTTTCTAAAATTTGAAATTGAGATCTATTAGTCAGTGATCTTATATAGTGACCTGTTTGATTGTGTTTCAACTTATTGAAATTTTAATAAACCCCCTTGCCCACTTTAAATTAAAATTTTATATTAAAAGAAATTGCTGGACTACAATTTTATTTTAAGCTTTTAATATTTAAGTAATATTGGTATTTAATGAGACAAAGAAAATAAGAAAAAAATATATAGGATAGTGTAATTAAAATTATTATGTCATTGTATCATCTATTATTCATATTAATCATTATTGATATTAACTTTCTTAAATAAAAATAATACAAATGAGCGATGAATAATGCTTTAATTATATATAAATTTGAAGTGATCACCATTTGGAATTGATCATATATTGTGTTAGAGCGGAAGACTCATATAGAAAATATAATAGAGAAAATGGCACAAAGAATTTAATGTGATTCGGCAATTTGCCTACGTCCACAGCTAAAGAGCAACAAAGATTATTTCACTATGATAAAAGAGAACTAAAAGTGTTTTACTCACTTCCCAAAACACAAGTACATCCAATTTCACTCCCACTCAAATATTTCTCACACAATTACAAGATTATGTGGTCAAATGGAAAAAAACATTAATGTTGGTTTCTCATAGCCACTTATTTTTTTCATTAGAAATTCTCCTCTTTTTTCAGGGTGATCTTTAACCAATTTTTTTTTACTTGAGTCAAGAAAGTCTTTTCATCATCATTTTCTTTTAGCCGATATTCAATATATTAGGAAAGATCTTAAAAATAATACCCTATATATTTATTGAAATGAACAATGCCCTCTGTATAAGTAGGCTACATAGATAGGATTATTGAAATTCAATCGAAAATTAGATCAGTAGAGAAAAGTATTCATGATGCAATCATTACAACTCACAAACTTGGAGAGTCCTCCAAATTAATTTTCTAGACATTCCAATACGGAGATATAAAACAAATTAACGAAGAGGAAGACAAAAAAAACTTGCAGTATTCCAGGGACGGATTCATTTTTATGTAATTGTAGTGCGTTGAAGAAGCATGAATACGATCGATTCGTGGTTAGGTAGTTTCTTGAATCCTAGGTCAAAATGGTGCTGAGATTCATAGGATATATACTTTGTGATGCTTGATAATATCTGTTGAATAATCAAATTGTTGGCCATTTCAGATGGATGGAATGGATACCAAAAATCGTAGGCCTCACTCACGGTTTGGGCATAAATTTGATCACAAATTGCACTATCCCAAATGCAGATGTGCTCAACATAATATTCCCAAATCATAAGGCATTATTCCCTTGTTAAAAACATCGACATTATTGTAGCACAAGTTGAACTAGACAAACACATTAATCAGCAAGCATCTTAGGTGTTAACTATTAGAAAATAAACAGCAAGAAATGAATGTAAATTTTTATTGAATAAATATTGAAATTGAATATATAAAGTTATAGCGAATCCTTTTCTATAAAATGAATGAAAAACTACTACCATAACAAAAACTAACTACCATAACAAAAACTAACTAACCTCAACTAACCATTTTGTTCTTAGAAGCTATTCACTTGAGTTAGAACTAACTCAACAATACAATCTTATATATTCACATACACTATTATTTACATAATGCAATATATTTCAACATTCCCCTCAAGTTGGAGAGTGGAAATTTTAGACTCCTAGCTTGGAATTGATTTGAAGTGCTTAATCACATGACAGAAGCTATATCATTAAACGTTTAACCATCCATGATAGAAGCTATATTTTTTTTTTCTTAACCACCATGCATAGAAGCTCACCATCCAATGTTTAACCATCCATGACAGAAGCTATATATAAGTTTAACCACCATAAACAGAAGCAAATTAACCATTAATAATGAAAGGAAAAAATGGATCGAAATCTCGATCTTAATATACAATTTTATTGATGTGAAAACACACTATAATGATATTGTATCAGGTAGGAGTAAAGAATAGAGTATAAATGAAATGGAGTTAATTAATTTGGAATTGCAACTTTTTGCTGATATTCAAACTTCATAAGCACACCTTGACACCTTCATAAGGTTTCTTTTACCAAGCTAACCACTTATCCAAAACAGTGGCATGAGTTTCATATTCTATCAAAATCATCTTTGGTAAAACCATAACCCAAAGCCTCAAAGCTTATATAACTAAAATCATATTTCGGAGTAGCGTGAATTGTAAAACCATTTCAACTCAAAGGTCCACATATCAGGATTTAAACGACTCGTGCAATAAGTCACAAATAGGAAAATAATGGGAAGAATAAGCACCACAATCATTTCCAAAACCAGTAGAATATTCAGCACAAAAAATGTCATCACAAATGGTTCCAATGAGTTTATTTATAGGCAATGATATTTCTGCGAGACAAAACAGCATAAAAAATATTATTTGGGATTTTCAGTGATAGAAAATTGAAGCCTGCTCTAAATTTCTCAAGCTTGGAACATGCTCCTAGTCCAGGCTGAATGGCACCATCAAAATCATTAAGGGAATAATCCAAGAATCTCACAGAGGACGAGTCTTGGTCATTAATGCAAAAAAGGAGAAATTGGAATTTGACCTGTGAAATTGTTATTGCTAACATTGAAAAAAACCAAACTCCCTCTTTTTGTTGCAGCTGCATGATGCTCAGTCAGAGAAAATGGAAGTATTCTATTGAACAAATTGCTAAACCAGTCCACCTCCATCAAACTGAAGTGAACCACTCTATGAGGCTTAGCAAAATCGACCTAGAATTGATTTTGAGGCAGGTGATTGTGGGTGAGGCTCAAAATATAATCTTTATATGCTTCAATAGAATTTGAAGCTATTCAAGAAACAAACATTAATGGATGGCAACAAGTTTGCAACCATGTTGCATAGAAACCCCAACAAGATGATTGTGATTCTAGTATATGCAGTTCTTGAATGAGTCTTGATAGTCCTTATTCTTATTAACTTTTGATTACATAAACTTGATTAAGCATTCTTCAACATGATGAAAAAGGCTTGAATGAGAACTGCAATTTTAGCAGTCCATAAGACAATATGAACCAGTAGAAACAGAGAGGGATCCATCACAAGAGCACCATTGAGCATGATTCCCCAACTCCATGCATTCAACTTCACCCTTAGTCTTGACACCATCATGCATAGATGAAGAAAGAGAAACACAAGTTTCTTCTTCACCAATCCATTGCTCATTATTTGACCCATAATGGATAAAGAATTTTGCTCATAAGCAAAGAAAGCACAAGAAGAGAAGTTGATGGATAAAAAGACATAATTACATTGCTCTGATATCATATTAGAAATCAAAGAGCAAGAAATGAATGTAACTTTTCATTGAATGAATATTGAAATTGAATATACAAAGTTATATTAAATCATTTATATAAAATGAAGGAAAATTTAACTACCCTAACAAAAACTAATTAACCTCAAGTAACCCTTTTGTTCTTAGAAGCTAATCACTTGAGTTAGAACTAACCCAACAATATAATCTCACATATTCACATACACTATTATTTACATGATACAATATATTTCAACATTAACAAATTCATGAATCTCAAAACACAGACATTTTTTCATTAGACTGAGCTGTTGAGGCAAACACAGAATAACAATTCGAATTATGTTTTTCTTCCTGAGAAGAAACAATGGAACTAGTGAAGTATACATAATTACTTATCATTCCATCCATTATACATATCACAAAGTTCCAACTTCCAATATTAGAAATTTGGCAGGAAAGAAAAAGGAAATTTAACCAAGTGAGAGTTGTTAACTTAATCTGGATGCTTAGGACCATATGATATTTTTACATTAAACAGAAGTATTGCTACCATGATTGTATACTACTCACAAACTTATACATAATGTCCATCTACTACACCATTTACATGCAAAACTGGGTGAAGGAAGCACCAAAAGCTTAACTTTTCTTTGATTTGAGCTGAATCCCAAGTAGAACAAGTCCCACTACAGTAGATGCAGATAAGAATGTGGAGAAGTAGAAAATACTAAGCAGTGCTACCCTTAAAGACTGCAGCCAAATATTCAAACACTTTAGGCATCAGAAATCGGTATTAAACAAAACAAGAGGATTGATGTGAGCAAGAAGTTATCTCTAAGTACCTTAGCAAGCAGAAGAGCATTGTTATTTGCATACTGCAAAGAACTCTCAGGAATGTCTTGAATTCCCTGAGCTATTTCCCATGAAAGAAACCTATGTTCCAAGTTTACATTGCAATCAGGCAATTAAACAATGATTATGTTCTCCCAGTCTCAAGCCTCTTTCTTAACAAAGTTATGTTTAACATGGGCAACTTACCCAAAAGCGATTCCAATCACAGCTCCGATATTGGCTTTATCTGGCGTTATTTCAACCTGCAACTCTCCAAACTGCAGTTGGCAATAGAATTATTAGTGTTGCAGTTTCATAGTAATACTTGTTACAGGAAACTTCCTATAAACTGAGACAGATTATTTACCGACCTTAAACGTCCTAGTTTCCTCTTTGGGTTGTTCATCTAATTCTGCAGATGTCGAACTATCAGATAGAGCTTTTCCAGCTGCAATCATTGCTTTTGAAATCTATGATGGTTAAACACGGCCACGTATCAGACTTGCTTGAATAAAAACTACAATTCCAAAAAGAAAGTTGACTAGAACATGCTAATGAATACTCAGAAAATTGATTTGCATTGTCTTAGCATATAGTCACTGCAGAAGCATGTTATCTTTCACATTTACAAGCAGTAAAAAATGTTTTCATACAAAGTTAATGCATGAAATAACTTTGGTTCAGTAGTAACATGTTCTGATTAGATATATAAGCATTTCCCCAAAATGTCAATATTTTCTCATAGCATCACTAGGAAGCTTGGAAGCCAGAAAACCAAAAGCACGTATTGAGTATAGTTTAAATACCTTTTGTGCCTCACCTTGGCCATACTGTCCCATTGATTGAAACCTTCTTCCTGCAGATACTAAACGCTTGCCTAGCGCTAAGTAGCAAAGAGTGCAAATGGATCTTCAAGTCAAACCACAACCGTTTTATTTTTTGTCCTATTAAAACACACTGATTACTTTCTCATTCATTGCCTTACCTGATTTGGCAGTGCCTGACAAATTGGCCTCAACAATAGGAAGCTTAGAAACTAAAGAGTGGGAAGTTGATGTATCAGCAATTTCCCATGCTCTTGAGAGGTTTAACAATATCTGTCCCAACTCTTGGCCGCACTGAGAAAGTATATTCCCATTACTTAATATACAATGCAATGAGTTCAAAGAAAAATCTGTTCTATTATATAATCGGAATACATCGGACACACATGACAGCGTTTGGTAGACATGTTAGAATAGCATGGAACATATTATATGAATTATATTCTTTGTTGGGTGTATTTTATAAATAGAACAGAACATAACAAGACAGAATATGAGATTAAGTGAAACATTTTGGATCTATTGAAAAGCTGGAGCCAAAAATAACATAGCAGAATATTTGTTTCTGTTCCATTATCATATTTTGTACGCCCACCCAAATGCTACCATGGCACTATGTTACATGTGAACTTCATAATCAAATGCTTCAAATATAACTTTCCATGAATAATTATGTTGCTTGTAAAAGAAGAAAAAGGTTTTCTTCTATGTGAAACCATTTTATCAGGAACAATTTTATTTAAAAGCTGAGTGGGGCAACCCTTAGCATTATAATATTGGACTCATCCACGACCGAGGAGCCTTTAACCACTAGAGAATCCTATTGTTACTTACCGAGCCATGGGAAAAAGTGAAGAGTCACCTCATAAGTGAGATATCATGTTATGAATCAAAACCTTATTCATGAGTCTTTTGCATTTAATGTTTTATATTACTTGAATATACCTAACAACAACATTATTTTATATTATTTGAAATCTAAGTTATGCTTGCATTCAAATTCCTAAGTAGTAAGAAGTACCAACCTCGTCCAAGATAGGTCCGTTTGAAAGGTCGAAAGCAGCATCATTTAGCTTCACAAATCATATACATGATTCAAAAGAAACATGCATTACTGAATTTGTCAATAATTAATAAATGGAAAATATTCAACTGAACTTACATCTAACCGAAGATCGCGGGGAAGCTTCGCAAAGTAATCAGAAGGAAGATCAAAACTTTCCTGAAACACATGAATTACAAAATTCAAAATAAATAAAAATAGGACCATTAATTATTCTAATTTTTTATTTTTAAATGTTATAGAGTTGAAGGGCGGTCCGAATACGAAGAAGGTAAATGTACACAGTCTTATGCTTATAAGTGAAGAGACTGTTTCGGGAAGTGGGAAAAAATAAATGGGCTTACAGCAATGTTTTGGAGGAGAGATTGAGGATCAGGTTGAATGGATTTGGGGGAGTTGGAGTCGGTTAGAGCGAAACGCAGCGTAAGAGGTTTGATTGAGGAAATGGTATTGAGAGAAAAGGAAGTAGTAGGAGTTGTGACTCTGAGTGAGGTTAGGGAAAGGGAAGGGAATTGATGGGAAGAATAGAGAGGTGGAAGAAGATGAAGAGAAGGTGAAGCCATTTCTCAAAAACCAAGATTGAAGGATTGAAGCAATGTGGTATGTAATATTCACTTTCAGCCACTGAAACTTCATATAAGACAATGTAATGTGATGTATGTATTTGCTGGTTAAATTTTGAAGAAGAATATATCTAAAGACGAATATTATGTATGAAATATCAAATATGTTAATGAGATAATTGGAGTCTCCTTTTTTTTCTTCTTATGAATTTAAATTTTATGTATTATTAATGCAAAAAAAATTATATTGTCAACATATCATTTATTATTACTAATAATGTAAAAAATACTAATATTGTTAAGGTACATATATTAAATCTTTTTCTTATTTCCATCAAAAACCTCAATTAGCAAACATATGTTACTGTACTCATTATTTACACTAATCATATGTTAAGAAAACGTATTCAGAAATTACATTATAGATAAATTCATGTAAATAAAAGTATAGCTACAAAATAAAAAAACAAATGTGTATTGAATTATTAAAATATGAAATCAAGATAAATTATTTTTTACTTAACTCCAAATTTTCATTTCTTATTGAATTTGTTTTTTTAAGACCTTTATTGACTATTTATTATGTCAAAATATAAGAGGAAGTTACAATTAAATTATAAAGATTAATAAAGATAAAAGTAATTAATTTAATTGGGTTTCTGGATATTTTAAACAATAACACGTTATTATTATTTTACCGTTATTTAGTAGACAACAAAAATCCTCTACTTTTTGTTATTTTATGGCTAACCAGAACTGAGTTAGATATAATCTCACACGATAACAAAGCTTGTTAGTATATTTCTACAGGACCCAGCTTTATACTTTATAGTACTCATGTCACAGATTATTCCCATCTTTGCAACCTTTCTTTGCTCCATTTGACCAGTTAATAATAGGCATTGCATCTGCTTGATTACTCTCTAAGCCGAATTTTATAAAAATTAACGCCGCTGCCGGGGATCGAACCCGGGTCACCCGCGTGACAGGCGGGAATACTTACCACTATACTACAACGACTTGTTATTTTAAAGTTGTAAAAAAATTGTATTGATAATATCTCACTTATATCTAACAGCTACCTATTTGAGTTTGTGCATTTGGGAACATTAATTGCATTGTTATTATAATTATTCTGGTTTAATTAGTTAGAGAGGATTTTAAAATATTATGTAGGATTAAAAGTGTAATAGGTAAAATCAACTATTCATTACATTTTAAACCTTATATTCAATATGTTATGCTAAATTACAATAATATTAATATATAATTGTAGTATATTGGAAATCATTCTACAAGGGATAATCTACTATAGTTAAATAAATTATATTTCCTTTTCAGTCACATATGGCATTCACAATTTTTGTTTATCATACAAAAAGTAATATGCGTACCAAAGTAATACTTTGTTTATTGATAAAAATATATATACAAACCGTGTAAGAAATTTATATACTATTAATGTATCATCTATTATTCATATCTAATTATCATTAATTCATAAATAAAAAATAATACAATTGAATGACGGATGATATATATTTAAATCTTTATATGTTTAATGAGATGTGAGTAAGATGAGTGTGACCTCTAATTAAATTTTGAGGTGAGGCTGCTCACAAACTTTTGTAATAGAACATTATGGTTAAGATGTGACTAAAGATATTATGATATGAATTAATTTAGGCATGATGCATCATTTGATTACAGAATTGTGCTAACTTTGTTTTGTAATTATGGTGCATTATTACGTGACTGTGTATTAATCATATAAATGTAATTACCCTTTTGAACAACGAGGTATATGTATATTTCTTTGATTTTAGCTCTATTTCATGTATCCCATACTCTTTCTGATATTTAACATTGAATCTGATACATCAAAGGGAACTCACAGTTTCAGAAGAAAGCAAATATCACTGAACAAAAATGATGACATGGGTTTACGTTGTTAGTGGTTGTGCTGTGTTTCTGGCTCTAGTATCCTTTTTATTCTGGTGTTTGTGTTGGCCTTGGTGTCAATCTTTTCGCATCATTTTAGCACGTGCAGGTGTTTAGTGAAAAATAATCTGAAGAGCATTCCATCGTAAACAAGTTAAAAAATTAATTGTTGTTATTATTTTAGAAATACATTCGGTTTATATTGATTTGATCATTTCAAGATGGTTGTTTCATGTCATAATAATATTTTATATTTTATTTGTTAGTTATTTTTATGATGTTATAAACATTGAATTTATGTATTGTGTTGATGAAATTTTGATAGAAAAAATGTACGTTGTGTTGCAAAGAGTATAACAATCCAAATTAAACGAATAATGGGTGTTGTACATCAAAAAATCAAATCTTAAATACTTGTAGTATGCAATTATAAATTTGTATATGTAAAGTTGTAAACTACTGTTACCAAATTAAAAATATTAATTATGTCACCTAAAATATTACTGGTTTTATTGTGAACTAAATTTGTATGTCTTAGTAACACTCTTTAAGATATTTCACGATGATGCCAAAAATTGTGCAAATTGGATATCTCCATGAGCCTAATTCACTAAACAATATGATTGTTGCAATGACCATTGTCACTAGACAATATGGCTACTCTTTATCAACAATATGACTAAGTAACTCAATAATATGGTGTCAATCAAGAATACGACTATTGACTAATGTCTTTCAAGGAAAAAAAATGTATTGCCCCTCAAAATAAGGAAAATGGATTCTCTCCAGATGGTCCAGTACCACATAGGATTATGACATGTGATTTTAAAAATATTTAAATGGTGTAGATTTCAAAGCATTTTTAACAAAAAATATTATAAATGATGAAATTAAATCTGGGCCTCACATTCCAGTACTAGACCCTCCAGTACTGGAGAGGATCCCAGCCCCAAAATAAGTAGGTTGCCCATAAAAAATAAAGATGACCCTTCTATCTAAAAAGGTTGTTGCTTGTAAAAGTAATATTGATCTATCTCAAATATAAGTTGTTATTCTTTAAAGATAAGGTTGTTATCCCTTATTTTTAAGGTTGTTAATGTGAGAAAGCTTGATTGATAAGGTTGTTATCCCTTATTCGTACATGTATCTCAATGATTGATGAATATGCATGTAAAATTCTCCAAATCATGTGTTACTAGACTAATTTTTATGTTCGATTTGCCCCCACCAAATTAAGTATATTGGATTAACAGTGAATCTCCTTCAAAATACTTTGGAAAACTTTGATATATTTTGCACAAACACAACAAGCATATGTTTCAATAATAGTTTACAAACTTATATTTCTTATACTTCTCTAATGCTAAAGAAATGAAAGATGATTTTTTAGATAGGAAAAATTTGGATGATTTCTTAGATAGGAAAGCACACTCTTCAAGTGTCTATCTATTTATAGAGAATTTCATATCACCTAATGGAAATACACTTTTTGAGATTATGTAGTAATGTACGAACAACTATATACTAAAATGTTTCAAATTTAATTTGAAGATTTGCTGATAGCCTAGGGGTAAGCACACTCTTTGGCAAGTGGTTGTTCCTTGTTTGAGTCTCAATGGATGCATCCCTTCATTTTTATTTCAACTCATTAAATAAAATGTGAACTAAAAAATGACCAATTACAAGATCAAACCCACATCCTTGAGTTCAATGCTTAAAGGTACAATCATTAAGCCAAACAACATATTCATTGATAAATCATTCACAATATTTATATAGTTAACTATAAATTCTGATATTTTATAAATATATTTCAATAAGGATATACAGCTCAAAGATAAGAATAATTCTCTTGAAAGGATGACTTGCCACTAAAAAGAAAGAAAGGGAGATAACTTTCTCGAAAATTACATTAACAAACAAATGGGGGCAAAAAAACCATGAAAAATATCATTCAATGGACACACTTTTTCCAAAAGATAAAAGCTCTAAAGAGTTGCAAACTTCTTAATTGAATATAAGACTTCACTCTAAAATATAATCAACAATACGAAACTTCTCATTTTTTTTCAATTTCACTCTATTTTCCAACACAATCATCGTTTCCTTCTATTTGATTTCTCATTTTGAAGTAGAAGATAGCAACAACAACAAAAAAAGATAGATGAAACTCATGAAAGTAACAAATGGAACCGATTTACTCAACGAGGCTAATACGGTAAAACCAAACCAAAACCAAATCCAATCCAACGGCTCAAAACGCGCCACTCCATCTAAATAAACATCACCCATTAACCCCATTTCTTTATTATAAAAAATAGAAAAAAATAAAAAATTGCGTCGCAGAGTAACTGAGCACCTTGTTTTTTCTTCTCGGTCTAGTTCGTACTAAATGGAAGCCCATGACAGCACCAACCACACCAATAACAATAACAACCTAAGCTCCTATTTCCACCACTTCAACCACCAGCCGCCGCCACCGCCGCCTCCGACGAATGGGGTGGTGCCGCCAACTAGCGATGGGTCCCACTCTCATATGCTGTACCCTCACACCACCACAACAACAACTACTGTGGTTCCTTCTGTGGTGTCGTCTCAGTCACAATTGCAGAAGAAGAAACGAGGGAGACCGAGAAAATACTCTTCTCCTGAACAAGCTATCGCTGCTAGGAAAGCCGCTACGACATCGTCTTCTCCTTCTCCATCTCTTTCTTCTAACAAAAAATCAACTCAATCCTTCTCTCTAGGTTTTCTTCGTTTTCCAGATTTCAAGGGTTTCAAGGGTTTCATTTTCATTATTATTATTATTATTAAATATTCATCTTGTTTATTCATTCTCGTTTATGCAGGTACTGCAGGACAAGATTTCACTCCACATTTCATTAATGTTCTTGCTGGTGAGGTATGTATCATTGTTATTATTCACTTATCCTCTTGTATGATCTGTTGATTTTATTTTACATGTCTGCATCTTTGCATACCTATCTGGTAGGTAGGGTTTCAATGTTTCGAAAACTCTAAACTCCCAAAACCTTATGTTTCGGACAATTATGGGAAAATACAATTTATGTGACCGCGATTGAGGTTGCAATACAGTGACTCCCAAAACCTTGATATAGCAGCTATGTAACAATTGTGGACCTATATTTAAAACCCTGTTTCTCATAATAGTGAGTTGAGTGGTTCCCAAATGTTTAGTTTATATGCTTCTGGCCAAGGTTGTAAATTGTGGTTACAGATAGTGCAAATGCCACTATATTTTTGGACAATTGCGGGAAATTGTGATTGATGTTGCGATCTCAAATTTAGAACCTTGCTTCCAGCCAGATATACCAAACAGTGAACTTAATGTAAACAGGCTTGCGTTTTGGTCTAAACTTAGTCAATATTTCTACATACCACTATAGAGGGGATAGTGTTACTACTTAGTATGCTTGTTGTCGGGGTTTAATTTAATATACTGTATCAACCTTTCATTGACAACCTATTTGTGAAGTTTAATTAGTATTGGCCTAGCCAAATATTTACACATAACACACTCTGACATATTACTCTCTAGCAACCTGCTTAAAGGAGCTGGAAATGGATTCAGGTGAGACACAACGGTGTGATATGGAGTTAGAGTCAGAAAAACATGTCTTGTTTTATCTTCTGCATCTCCACATACAACATTTTATTTCACTGAAATGGGAACTTTATATGATTGTGCATATTTTTCTGAATTTATCTCATTTCTTCTTAAAGTTAACCTTGAAAATGGTTTTGAATCTTTTATTATTTAACTAACTTGAATATCTTTTTCTATGATACTTGGATTTATTATGTTTGTCATTTGCTCAATGATGTTTAATTAACCAGCTTTGTTTTCTCTATCTGTTACTCCTATAATTATTTTTGTGAACGCCGTTAATAGGATGTTGGCCAAAAAATTATGTTTTTCATGCAACAAAACAAGTGTGAGATCTGCATTCTTTCTGCATCTGGTTTCATCTCTAATGCCTCTCTTAGTCAGCCAGCAACCTCAGGAGGCAGTATTACATATGAGGTAAAGTGTTAATCACTTTCTTTTCCCATGTCTTTTATTATGATCCCTATTCCTCCAACAACCTTAAAAAATGGGACTGCCAAACTAATTTTATCTCTCCACTGTATTTATATTTGTCAATCATTTTTTTCTGCTTCATCCGATTTTCTTTTCACCTCTTTATTTTTTTACGGGTTCTATCTCTGGTTTTAAGCAGAGGGTGAGCCTCTACGCAACGGTACCGTTGCTTGCCTTGTGACATTGAGGTCATGAGTTCAAATCCTGAAAAAAGATTAAGCTACATACATCTAGCCTCCCCAGACCCCACTAGGTGGAAGTCTCCTGTACTAAGCCACCTTTTTTATCTCTAGTTTTAAGCATGTTCATGTACGTGCTCCCAGCTATTGTGCACAAAGTAACAAAGAATAAAATTGTGGTCTATGCCTGAGGCCCCTCCCTTTTGGGATATAAGGAGGTTCGTAATCAAATGCACAAAATGTTGCCCCGTGAGAAGATATTGATGGTAAAAATATTTGGGAATAGAAATTAGACCTTTAAACAGAATAGTATGTCATTTTTTGTAGATATCTCTTACACTCCCCTTCTGTGAAAGCTTTAGCCCGTTGTCATTGTCACTGTTAAACTATTTCTGTGTTTTGTAATCAGGGACGGTTTGAGATTGTTTCACTTAATGGTTCCTATATCCGTAATGAAGTTGGAAGTCGATCTGGTGGTCTCAGTGTATGCTTATCTAATACTGATGGGCAAATCATAGGTGGTGGCGTTGGTGGACCCCTTAAAGCTGCTGGTCCAGTTCAGGTAATTTCATAATGAACTTCTTTTGAACTTGAACTTTTGGTGGGAGATATGAGCTATGTCCTACCTCATACTTTTGTCTTGACCAATTATCAATGCATACTGATTTTATCCAAATATATTGTCAAATTTCACTGTTCTACTTTTAATTTTCTTATTTTCACTTATACCAAATAATAGCTGGTATACTATACAACATGAATTCTTGTTGGATTTAATTCACACAGGTCATTGTTGGTGCCTTCGTTATTGACCCCAAGAAGGATGCTAGTGCTGGAAATAAAGGTGATGTTTCTTCCACCAAGTTGCCACCACCACCGGTCAGTGATCCGGTATCAAGTTTTGGATTCGGCCGAGCAGTTGACTCTTCTACAGGGAATCCAATCAGGGGAAATGAGGAGCATCAAACTATTGGAGGAAGTCATTTCAATATTCAACAAGGTGGTATGCAAGGGACGCATTCCCGTCCCTCTGACTGGGGAGGTCATCCGGATTCAAGAAATGCGGACTTTGAACTGACAGGTATGAATGTCGGCAGTTTTGAAAACCTGCCACTCTTCCTTTTCTTTTTCCGATGGATTTAAAATGGAGAGAAAGGAGACTGAAGTGAGTTTTTTTTGGTATGCAGGAAGAACTGGTCATGGAGCACATCAATCACCTGATGAAAATGGATACTATGAGTAGATTCCTGATTGAAATGGCTTTTACCAATCTGTGGTAGATAGATATATCTCTAGTACCAGCAGGCTTTTGTCCAGTGATGCCCTTTATAATTTCAGAAATGCTAAATTATCTTAAAAAGTCAGCTTCACGAATTTTCTATTTTCTATGGAGGGAAGAAAAATTAAAAAGCATGCAAGTTTAATATGCTTTTGAAGTTTTGAGAGTTCTAAAACTGTCTTTTCAATCTTTTCTCCCCTCTTTAGGTAAGTAGATTATAAGTTTGGATGATTTTTAGGAGAATTTAGCATTTTGCTTTTAGTTTGCATTGCATCATCTATTTAAGGGTGGTAGCTTTAGAAAATCAATGCTCATACTTCTCCTTAAGACTTTGTTCTGCTTAGTTTCCTCATTGTCTATTTATAAATCAGGGTTGCTGACTAATACCTCTTACTTGTGCGGGCCTTTATAGTCGATAATACCTATATAGATATGGGAAACACATTTGCTGTCCCAAAATGGAGTGGTACACATTTTGAGATAAAAGATGTGGCTCCATAAATATGGTAAGATATGTTTTGCAACATGCATTTTGGCTTAGATTATCTTCTGAGCTGCATTTTCCTTCAATCTATTGTTCTAAAGTATGCTGGGCATAAATTATTAGAGCTCTTTATTCAAAGAAACCTTTTTGGAAATAATTTGCTCCTTTTCTTCTTCCATTCTTTTTTCCCTTTTTCATTCCTAGTAGCCAAGTGACAGAAATATACCGTAAAGTCGTAAACCGATAGAACCAACAGAATGAAATAATTGGGTTCAAGTATGATGTGAAAGGTTTGATTTCTATTGGCCGAGGAAAAAAAGTCATCATTGATCAATTGCATGATTGTTAACCTGAGTTAACTCTTAATTTCTTAGGAGATTACAATCCTAGGTCATGAAAACAAACTAACTCGCATGTATCTCTCTTTTTCGTAGAATTATAGAAGTTCAAGTAAAATATAAAAATATCTGTAAACTCTAGAGTTAATTAGTAAGTTGAATATTTAGGTTGAATTATCCATATATCGCAATATATCTTGGATATATCTTTTAATTATATTTTGGTACTAAAATATGTTGTTAGATGTTAAATAAATTTTACATATGTAGACCATACTGTCAATTCAACAGGAAAACTGATCCTCATGTTAGTAGAGTATAATAATTATCCGGTTATGTAATCATAGACAAAACAATTGTACAGTGACTTACTCATCTGTCCATTCTTGTTCTATTTGTTCTGTGCTTCAAGGTGCACCAAGCGTGACGTACACAACGATATAATGTCTTTGTCTATGAATATAAAAACAATTTCACCTAAAAAGGTGGTTTTGATATTTCGCTTTATCTTACTATTTTTCTGCTACTCTCGAGTTGGGCAATCACGTTACTAATTGAGAGATATAGTTCTGCTAAAGAAAATACTATGTTAATGAAAAAATAATAAGATCTATTTTTCAGCTGGGTTTTAAAGGAGAACAATTTAAGTCTTTCATTTTTTCTTTCTTCCTCTTTAAAATCGAACTTGTAAACATATCTTAATGCATTTTCCAGATATTTATTAAATGATATGGGTTAAGATCTCAATGTAATTAATTTAACTAATATCAGTTACTCTTAATTGGCCCATATGACTCTCCACTCGAGTAACATGCCGACAAATTTCACTTTTCAATAATTATATTTCATAATTTCCAATAAGAATATTTACTATCACATTTTTTGACCTATGATGATGCATTCATTATCAACCATTTTAAAATTGTGGTCTTTTAGGGTGTGTTTGGGAGTACTATTTTGAAGGGGGAGGGAAGGAAGGGGAGGGTTTAGGAGAGGGATTCCCTTGTTTGGGAGTTTAGTGGAGGGTTTTGAATGATTTTTCAAACCCCCTCAAACCCTCCAAATGCCAAAATACCTAGTTCCCCCAAATTGGGGTGTTTTGGGAGGAAAATAAGCCAAATTACCTACCTACCCTTAGTAATATTATTCTGTAACATATAATACATAACATACTATTGATTTTTTAAAGGAGGAAGATGGATAAAATAGTATTTTTGTATTATATTAACCCTCCACCCCCTCCTATCTAAATTCCACACTCCCAAACAAAGGAGGGGTTTAGTTGGATTTGCCCTCCCTTCTCCTTCCTTTCCTCTCCCCTCTTTACCCTCTCACCCCTCTCCTTTTCCTTCCCTCCTAACTCTCAAACAAAACCTTAGTGTCTCACCTTTGTCATAAAGGCCAAACCCTCTTTTAGGAAAGGATGTCATTGAGGCATCTAACTCTATCACTATGTCAACATCTAACTCCATCACAAAGAAAAATGATAAGGTAATTTGGTAGACATGTTTCAATAATAATAAGGTGATTTTTTATTTTTTCTTGGAGAAACGAATATGATTCTTTATTAGGAGCAATGATTAGTTTTTTTGAACTAGTAGTTTTTTAGATTAGTAATTGTTTTTTATTTATATAGTTTCAGTAAAATCATTTGAAAGAACCAACAAAGTGTTGATATAGTGGTGTAAGGTCTTATTAGATCTTTAAGAGGACTAAAACGGCAAGAGTTCGATTCCTAGGAGCGACAATTGTTGAGGGTAGCCATACACCCGAAAGTAATTAATTCATTGCCCAAAAATGATGAAGAATATACTTGGTAGTACCAAACAAATATTTCGAAAGTCAAATTGCCCCATATAGTGAATGGGGATGATTGTATATTGGTCTTAATGTCAAGTTTCCTATTTTAGATTATAATTATATTTTGTTAAGTAATAATTGATATATAATTGCATGTTTTTTACAATATCTTTATGAGAAAAGATACATAATTATATGATTCTTTAATTTATATATATTAAGTAATTTTATCATATTCACTATAAGTTGAATGTGATTTTTGACAAAAAAATATGATAACAAAATTATTCTTAAATATCCGAATAAATAAATATTGTCTTTTGATTATATAATATGTATATTTTGTAGGACCACAATTTTTTTTATACTGTTTTAAAGTCGTACTAAATTATCAAAGACAATAGTTTTTACCTATTCCTATAGGCAATAATTTTTAGACGTTGATATTAACGATAAAGGAAAATTGTTGTCAATTATTTTAAATAATCAAAGACAATGGTTTTTAAATGTTGGTGTTAACAATGAAGAAAAATTATTGTCAATTTAATATAGACAAAGATCTTAAAAAAAATGTTGCCAAAAGTAAAAAATGATGGCCCAAACAAAAGTAATGTCTTATACTACCATAATTAAAAAACTGTTACCTTAGCCATGGAACTAAGGAATGACTTTAACTTACAGTTAGGTGATGGTGATTATTCCCTCTAGTATGACAATTGGTCAGGATTGGGTAAGCTTTGCTATATGGTGGATTTTGTTAACATTTCTGACACCTAGTTGCAGGTGAAGGACTTATGGAAAGATCTTTCGTGGGACTTTAGCATGGTGTACACCTTACTTCCTAACCAAGTGAAGGACTTTATTCTTACTATTTCTGTGTTGTCGTCTTCCAATAATTTCAGCGGTTGGCTTTGGGTTGACAACGCCTCGGGGTGTTACACAGTTAATTCAGGCTACCAGTGGCTTAAAAGTAATGATGATATTATTTCTTCTCATAACCAATGGAATTGGCTATGGAGAATTCATGTCCCTGAAAAAGTTAAGTTTCTTCTCTGGCTTTCTACTCATAATTCTTTGCCTACCAACTATCTTCGTTTCAGGAGGAAAATGTCAACAACACCTATGTGTGGAAGATGCAACAATTCGATTGAGGATCTTCTCCACACCTTTAGAGATTGTAGTAACTCATCCCTACTTTGGCACCGCTTGGGATTCAACGAGCAAACCTTTTGGACTAACCAATCCTTCATGTCTTGGATGACAACTCATGCTAGACTCTCCAACGGGCGCCTCTTCTTAGTAGGCATCTGGTGGTCTTGGCGGTGGCGTAATAATACAATCTTTGGAAATTCTACTTGGGACATTTCTTACGTCTCACGTAATGTTCACCACGATTTTAGGGATTGGTGTGTTATTGATACTATGTCGAATAAGGCAACCCTGTCGAGCATCCATTGGCGTCGGCCGGAAGCTGGAAGGGTAAAACTTAATGTGGATGGTAGTTGTAGTCTGCATGATCAAACGATTGGAGGAGGTGGTGTGATCCACAATCATAATGGTCTTTGGTTATCATGATTCAGTGGAAACTTTGGAACTGGATCTTCTATTTTAGCTGAGCTTCTAGCCATTAATCATGGACTTGAGTTGGCTTGGAAGTTGAGTTATCGTCGAGTTACTTTGGAGAGTGACTGCCTTGAAGCAATTCATCTCATTTTTGATTAGGTGCAGATTCACTTAGATCCTATTTCTCGAGTTCTTCATAACATCTGTGGGTTGCTTAAGAGGAATTGGGATATTCAACTTCAACATATCTACAAAGAGGGAAATATGATGGCGGATTACATATGTAAACTTAGTTTAGGCCTTCATGTGGACTTGAGAATTTGGGATTCTCCACCTATAAGATCTCTGTCCATCCTCCAGATGGATCTTTCCCTTATGGTTTAGTTTCTTTTTGTTATTTATTTATGTTGTACCAAAAAAAATATAAAAACTGTTACCTAGCTTAAAGGACGATTTTTCTAAATTTGACAATGGTTTTTAACCAATTTTGTAGGTAAAAAATGTTGTAATAATTATCTTTTGAATCATATATAGTATATACAGTTCTCTAATTCTTACAACTTTTTTCCACACTTTCATTATACCTAATATTTCTTTCTTCCTTCCATATTACATCACTAATCATTTCACTCAGTTGTTTTCCTATCTCTTTCCTTGTTACACCTAAAAAAAGAGGCGTGGGAATATCAATCTTCATATACATAAGGTCAATAGCCCTAATCCAGGAAAAGCCGTGTGCTCCACTTCAGGTTCATGTTTTTAATATAAATAAATAAACCTAAGCATATTCAACAAACAACAAAAGTTTAAGGATAAAGTACATAGACAATGAATTGTGAACATGCATACAATTTTCAATTTCTGACGAATGCTCCCATTATTTATATTTATTAGGCACTATAAACTTTTATATTATATCTAACTTGTCACTTTCATGCTCTATTAAGTGGTGCATGTTTTCTTAATGCTTGTTCTATGGTTTCCTACTTAAAGCGTTGCATAATTTATTCCTTACCAGACTAAGACTTTTAGACTGTTGGTAAAATCCACTTGGAAAGATACCAGCACTTTAATTAATTAGGGTAAAAAAATAAGATAAAGTATTCCATGATAAGTTATTCGAGTGTTATGTAAATTAAAGCAATTTGAATATGAGTGTTTATATATTATCAACTTAAAGATTTATATATAAGTTAATGTATTATTTACTATTCAATTTATGTTACTTTCTTTGAAAAAACAACTGATATATAATATAATAGCGGTGTATCAAATTCATACACTATCATTATATATATTTTTTTTCTCTTTTTAGTATTGAACTCTCGGACCTAATTAAGTTGGCTCCAACAACATTATTACTTTACTCATGGAATGTTGTATGAAAGCTACTTAGCTGAATACAAAATCAGGGTTAGTTTCATTAACATGGGCACGTGAATCCTTGTGAAGTGGGTCCTCCAAGTTTCCCACTCGATCCATATTCTAGGATCGTTTGAGTGAAGAAAACATCATTTAAATAATAAGCACACAACCCTAACCACAATATTGAGCACACAACCCTAGCCATAAATATTAAGCATTTTCAGTGGATTGAATTCATGTTCTAACACTAATATATGGAAGGGTGAATATATATATATA
>NC_032016.1:4541999-4545323 GCF_001865875.1 Lupinus angustifolius
TATATAGAGAATAGTACTCGATAACAATAAATCTGGGTTTTACAACTAATCAGAGGTGATTAAAATTAAAAGTTAATTATTGGTCACATGATAGATATGTGTATGTATCTTTTAATCTTAACTGTTTAATCAAAATCTAATGATATATATTAAGTATTATCATTTCTCACAATAGCATATTGTTTTCACGTGAATAACTTATGTATATATATTGTTATTTATTCATATTCATGAGTCGAAATATATGTCTTTATCCATAAAAATGCATTATTTATTGATAAACCTATTATAAATGGAGTATATTTTTCTGAACATCAAATAAGAATCATATTCTTATCAAAATCCTTCATATTTTCTTGAAAGTGAGATTCTGAATTTTCTGACTTTTGCATGCCATAACCCTACAACAAATAGTGAGGGCAAAATTTATCATAAGGGTGGTGTTCATATTCACTTTCAAGCATAATTCTATCCGAAATTATTTTCTTTTCTACTACTTTTAGTAACACTATAGCTATAGGTGCCCCTTGTTGATTTTGTAATAGATTGATGTGTAATTCATAGCTTTTGTAAAAGTTGGTTTAGTTAGTTGTGATCCTTGCTAAAAATAGATTTCATAACAACCAAGTTGGTTATGAGTTTCTATAAATAGAAGAGAGTGGGTGCAAGAGGCTTCAAGAAGTGAAGCTCACGGATTGAGAATCAAGGCTGCAAAACCAGAAGGGAAATCAGTGGTGTAGAAGAATGGCAAACTCGAATGGCTTTGCAATGAATCTTCCAATTCTGGATGGGAAGAATTATGAACATTGGAGCATTCAAATGAAGGCAATCTTTGGGTTTCAAGAATGCCTTGATGTAGTGAAAGGAGGAATGCCAATTGCTGATGAAAACTCAGTGAAAACTCAGTGGAGTATAGGGAAGCAAACAAGAGAGATTGCAAGGCAATCTTCTTGATCCACCAATGTGTGGACAGAGCCAATTTTGAGAAGATCTCTGCTGCAACAAGCTCGAAGGAAGCTTGGGAGATATTGGAGAAGAACTATTCTGGTGGAAAGAAGATCAAGAAGGTGAGATTGCTGACACTCAAAAGGCAATATGAGTTGATGCAAATGGATGAGCAAGAATCCATAGCAGAATACCTCAACAGATTGAGGAGTTTGATAAATCAAATGAAGGGGTGTGGAGAAACACCAATTGAGCAACATGTAGTTGAAAAGATACTCAGAACTCTCCATCCAAGGTTTGATCATGTAGTTGCAGTGATAGAAGAGGCAAAGGATCTTGACACTCTATCAGTTGATGAGTTGCAAGGATCCTTGGAGGTGCATGAGCAGAGATTTATGGAAAGGCAGAGTTATAGACAAACAGATCAAGCCTTAAGTGCTCAATTCAAGAAGAAGAGTGTCCCTGGGCAGAATGAGAAATTCAGAAAAGACAAAGCAAGATGGCAAGGTGGTAGGAGAGTGGAATCTGATACTGGCAAGTTTGGATCAAATTCACATCAGAAAACTCAAAGCAATAGTTGTGAGAACAGTAAAACCAAGAAGTGGAACAATCAGATGGGAAGAGTGAGCAAGAAGGATAAGAGCAAGATCCAATGCTTCAATTGCAGAAATTGGGGACACTATGCATCTGAGTGCAAAGAGAAAAGGGTCATCCAAAACAAAGAAGAGGAGGTGAGGCTAGCAAAGGATGATGAATCAGAAGAAGAAGTGTTGCTGATGGCAAGGAGCATTGATCCTTCTCAAGATGCAAATGAGTCAAAGAATGCTTTGCTAATGGTAACAAACCAGAGCTCAGGTAGTTGGTATCTTGATTCAGGTTGCTCTAACCACATGACAGGAAATAAAGATTGGTTTGTAACTCTAGACAAATCAGTAGAAACAAGAATTAAGTTTGCTGATGACAGCATAATCAAAGCAGAAGGGATTGGCAAGGTGATGATCAAGAAGAAGGATGGCTCAACCTCATACATCTCAAGTGTGCTATATGTGCCAAGAATGAAGAGTAACCTTCTAAGTCTTGGACAATTACTTGAGAAAGGATACAAAATGAGGCTAGAAGAAAAGATGCTCAAGGTATTCAACAAGAAGGGAGTGTTAATCTTGAAGGCACCTTTAGCCCAAAATAGGACCTTCAAGATTGGCATTCAGTTAGCTGATCAGGAATGCTTGGAGTCTATAGCAGATGAGAAATGGATTTGGCATCAAAGATTTGGGTACCTAAACTTCAAGGGTCTAGAGCACTTGAGTCAGGATGAGATTGTGCATGGATTACCTACTCTCAAAGCCTCAAATGAAGTGTGTGATGATTGTCTAGCAAGCAAGCAAACAAGGAATACATTCTGCTCACAAATTCCAACTAAGACCACACAAGCACTTGAAGTTGTATATACTGATGTGTGTGGTCCATTAGAAGAAAAGTCTCTTGGAGGAAACAAGTACTTTGTGACCTTCAAGGATGACTTCACAAGGAAACTCTGGACTTATGCAATAGAGAAGAAATCTGAGGTGTTTGGCAAATTCAGAATCTTCAAAGCAGAAGCAGAAAAACAAAGTGGCAAGAATCTAAAGCTGATTAGAAGTGATGGTGGAGGGGAGTATGTATCTCATGAGTTCAAAAACTTCTGTGAATTAGAAGGAATAACTCATGAGATCACTGCACCATATACTCCTCAACATAATGGTGCAGCAGAAAGGGTAAACAGAACCTTGTTGAATATGGCAAGAAGCATGATGAGGACCAAGTCACTTCCAAAGAAGTTTTGGGCAGAAGCAATATCTACAACAACCTATCTCTTGAACAGATGTCCTACAAAGAGGTTGGTGAACAAGACTCCTGAAGAAGCTTGGACAGGACACAAACCAAGTGCAAAACATCTCACGGTGTTTGGCTCAATATGCTTCAAGCACATACCAGAAAGTAGAAGAGGGAAGCTTGATAACAGAGGAGAAAGATTGATCTTTAAGGTATACAGTCCTAAAACAAACACAATCTCATACATCAGAGACTTAAAATTCATTGAAGGTGAGGCTTGGGATTGGAATGAATCCAATGGAACATCCAACAATTTAGGAAGGATGATGTTGGATAACATACAAACAGAAGAAGAGGCTCAAATAAACAATGATGATCAAGCTGTATTGAGAGAAAGACCACAAAGAACAAGACAATTGCCACCAAGACTCAGAGATTATGAACTTCTTGATGACTCAGCAATCACTCAAGAAGGAGACTTTGTGCATATGGCTCTATTAGCTTTGAAATGGAGCATGTGTCCTTTGATCAAGCAATGAAAGAGCAATGCTGGATAGAAGCAATAAG
>NC_032016.1:4545423-4593478 GCF_001865875.1 Lupinus angustifolius
AGATGACTGATTTGGGAAGCCTTTCATACTTCCTTAGGATCGAATTTCTCAGAACTGAAGCAAGTATACTAATGCATCAAAGGAAGTATATTACTGATATACTTGGAAGATTCAAAATGCTAGATTGCAACTCAGCTTCAACTCCAATTGAAACTGGTCATACTCTATGCAACTCTAGCACTGAGAATTCAGAAGATAATGCAGTAGATTCAACCTTCTTCAGACAAATGATAGGATCTCTTCGATATGTATGCAATACAAGACCTGATCTTGCCTATGCAGTTGGTCTAGTAAGCAGGTATATGGAAAATCCAAGACATACTCATCTAACAGCAGTGAAAAGGATACTGAGGTATCTCAAAGGTAGCATGAGCTTGGGCATTCTGTTCCCTGCATCAAGGGACACAGAACAGAACAGAGGAAGCATCATTCATGGCTACACTGATGCAGATTGGTGTGGTGATAAGGATGATAGGAAGAGCACAAGTGGTTATCTATTCAAGCTTGGTGAAGCACCAATAAGTTGGTGTTCAAAGAAGCAGAAAATAGTTGCCCTTTCTTCGTGTGAGGCAGAGTATGTTGCAGCCTGCTTTGGTGGTCAACAAGCAGTATGGTTGAAGGCATTGCTCACTGAATTGGGAATGCAGAAGGAAGAAGAACCTATGTGGTTATTTGTTGATAACAAATCAGCAATAAATCTAGCAAAGAATCCAGTGGCTCATGGTAGAAGCAAACACATTGAGACCAAGTTTCACTTCTTGAGGGATCAAGTAGAAAAGAACATCCTAAGACTAGAATTCTGTCAATCCAAAGATCAATTGGCAGATTTGTTGACTAAACCTTTGAAGAAGATAGACTTTGAGAATCAAAGAACACTCTTGGGAATAGTTAGTATAGAAAGCATGAATTAAGGGGGAATGTTGATTTTGTAATAGATTGATGTGTAATTCATAGCTTTTGTAAAAGTTGGTTTAGTTAGTTGTGATCCTTGCTAAAAATAGATTTCATAACAACCAAGTTGGTTATGAGTTTCTATAAATAGAAGCAATCAAGTTTGATGTTTGGTAACTTGAATTCATTGAAAAAAGAAGTGTATTACTTTCCTTTACTCTCCTCTCTTAAATTCTAATTCTTCTCCTAACCTCATCATCATCTTCTTCACTCTTTCTCATTCATTCTTTCGTTTCTTGCTCTGCAAGTAATGCAGAACAGAAACCAATCTGGTTTCTTAATTCCAACACCCCTTCCATATAATACCTAATGTGTTAGTATAAACTGTGCAAATTTGTACTTGATGTGAATCAAGAATATCCGCTAGTTTTATATATATCATGCATGGTTTTCTTCAAATATATAATACAGATTCAACTTCTGATATGTTATGCCTAAGAAACTTAACTGTATAGCTGTCATGCCAAGTTTTTGCCTTTGTTGGTAGAATGTAGACTAGTAACTTTGCCAGTATATCTTTGTTGTAATGTAATTTCTTATGCATCATATGCAACAAAACTAGTTTACTGGGAGTGATTAGGTGGTGTGATTGTTATGGTGAATGTTTTAAGAAATGAATTGGAAGAAGTTGTAGGTTAAGTTCAAGTTTCACTCATAACAAATTAAAAAAAAAAGAATAAGAAAAATATTATAAAATGGTTTGATGGTCAAAGAAGAAGAGATAGAGCGAATGAAGTTGAAAATTCTAGTCTTACACACGACAAATACTGACATATCCATAAAAAAACAAAATTAGTTTACTGATTTACTTTGGTTGCTGTACGTATGTAGAATGATGACTAAAATAATTTTTTCACAAGCAATAATTATGACACATGAAATAAATAAAAATTAAATCCATTTTAGTAGGAAAATAGAGTTGGAAAATAAGGAGTAAGAGAAAAACTTATTAAAAAATCACTTCAGTTGAAATTAAACTTTTGATACATGTCAATATTACATTATCACATCCAATATTAAAGAGGATCTAAATTTAGGAGAATAAGTTGTAATTACCTCAAAATATAAAATAAAAATAGAAAGATACCTTACTAAGGAGAATGAGTAGTATTTACCTCAAAACTAAGGCATTGGTATAAAAACACTCAGGAGGCCACATCTTTCTTTTGCAAATAACATACTAGAAGTTCATGAGAAAAGGAACAACCCAATTTTAGCTTCTTATCTTACAATTAATAAGCTATATCTTTATTTCTTTAAAAACAAAAAATAAACAAAGGGGTGTTCAAATGTATAATTAAAAAAGAAGGGAATCATGAATTACTTGCCTGAATAAAGAACATTAAGCAGAGACAGAATGGAAGTAGAAGCATAAATCAGATTACTGAAAAGTGTATATATCAACTAAAATTGAAGGAATACCATAGTCATCATATATACCAAACTGATTATAAAATACATTATATCAGAATTCAGAAGTAGGTTGTTGCAGTAAAATATACAGATACAATTAATTTATTAGTGTCAGATTAATAAACTTACTAAATATCCTATGAAAAACAACATCAAAGAAGAAAATCGAAATTATGGCCCATCCTTCTGCATATAATATTATTGTAGCATTTTGACATTTTGTACCTCTATCACATGTTGTAGAAATGTTGAATCAGTAGGGTGGGGGTGCCCTAACATGACCATGAGCCCAACTAGAATAACCAACTTCATGGTTCAGCTGTTGTGGTTGCAAATTTGTAAGACTAGCCAAATTTTGATAAACATTATTATTATACATCGGAATGGTTGATTGATCCTCTCCGATGGACCCACCCACCGGCTTCTTCCCTTCACTGCCACTCATCCCCAGCGGTGATCCATCTCCTTCCTCCCCTTCATCCTCCACCGGCAACCTCTCGTAGGTTGCATTTGAAAACGTAGCCGCAATTAGTATTACCGGTCCTGCAGCCACCACCGGTCCCACCACTACACCACCGACAACCTTTCCTTGCCCTCCAGCAAGATAAATGGTCAGCCCAGAGACGCCAGGTACAGACGGTCCTGGCATGAACGAGCCGGTAAGAGAAAGTATCTCAAACCGGCCCGTTAGTGTCATGACCGTGCCTGACGCCATGGGCTGACGCAGAGTGACATTAACAACAGTCCCACTACCACTTAAAACACAAACACCTCTCTGGCGCCTTCTGGCGAACTGAACCACACTATCAGCAATGTCAGCACCGTTAGCTATCTCCATGACGTGGCTTCGGAGAGCGTTAGGGCTATCTTTGGTGACAAATATTGGCGGTTTTGGCTTGTTCTTTGAGCCGGATGGACGGCCCCTAGGGCGGCGCGTGGTGGCTACTTCAATTGCTCCTTCTTTTGGTTCGTCACTGTTTTCTTTCTCATTTTCTTCTTCTTCCCTTACTCCGCCGCCGCCGTGGTTTATGGGTGTGTTGTTGTTCATGGAGAAACCCAAATCCGGTTTCTTCATGGGTGGAGAGTTGGTGGAGTTGTCGACCATGCCGAGACTCCCTGAGTCTGTCCACCACCGGTGCGCCATAGCTGTGTTGAAGTTGAAGAAAAGTGAACGAAGCTCTAAATCTCAAGACGTGATCTTTAGTGAATAGAGAAGAGAGAGTGAAGTATATGTATATAGCTATATATAGAACTTAGATCTGGATAGAATGATAGCTAGAAAATCTTTTGATATAAAAGAATATTAGAGTTTTTGAGATAGTAATATTTTTTTTAGAATAAAGTATTTTCTTGTGCAATGAAATAATTTTTCTCTTTAGACTTATTAAATATTTTATATGTTTTTTTTATAAAATATTTTAAAATGAAAATTTCTATAAAATAAAACACATATCAAACACTAAGTAAATTTAAGAAAATAAGTTATTCACATGCATAATATATTTTACCCTCTTGTTTTTTTTGTTGTTGGGAGTATGTGAAGAACTGAAGGTTTTCTTTTAAGATACTAATCATCAATAGAGAAAAAATAATGGAAAACAAGGCAGAAGAAGAGGATAAATGGATGATGATGTTTTTGGAAATTAGCTCATTAAGTTTTCACTTTTATATATATATATATATATATATATATGAACAATGTTCTTCTAATGTCCATCTTGAATTTGGATGAATATATTACTCTCACGGAACTGTGATTATTATAATATTTTTTGGTAGATAGTCGAAGATATAAAATAATATTGTATATGAAGTTCGAAAATTGTATTATATGAAAAGATCTTCATATAATACAATACATGAGTACATACGAGATAGACACATAAGAATACTGCTTTCGAGATTCAAGTTACCAATAAATATAATATCCTTGTATACTTCAATAATGGAATGACTCAATATTATATTTGAGGCCATTACTTCTTGTTTTAAGCAACAACACGAGATTTGTTGTCCCAAACCACGTCTCTAATCAATCACAATAAAAGAAAATTAAAAATATAAATATTTAATCTTTTTTAACTGACGTGATGATTAATCTGGAACAAGGTTTGGGATATGCTTTGGGACAACAGATCCTTGTTCCACACCAATTCACGGATCAGAATAATAAGAGTAATGATATATATAGAGATGTTGAACTCTAACTTAACACAGTGGAACGTTGATTTGATGTTTTAATTTCAACACGATTCCACTCCATTATTGGCACACTTCGGAAACCTTGATGTGATCACCCTTTAAACAATTTCATGGGTTGAGTTTTGTCAATGGAAATATTTGGAAGAGCTTTATCCATTTAAATAATTTTTTTATTTATTAGATAATTGATTCAAGTGGTATATATATACATGTTTTTAATTAGAAAAAACCTATGAGTCTTCTGCATGAAATAAATAATATTTTTTCTGGCTTTATTAGGATTAATTGAGGTTGAATGTAAGCTATTGGATTAAAAAAAATTATGCATAAACTCACTACAGTATGGACAAATTTCACAAACTCTCTATTTAAGTATAGTCTACTTAGAAGAAGAAAACAATTGCGAATAAAAATGAACTTAATAGAAGTAAGTGAAGGAATATAAAGTTCATGTCATCAACCACCATCTTTTCATTGTTGCCTAGCTTAGCGCTATTAAGTATGATTCTCGCTTTGCGGCTTATCAATGTCGTATGTGGATGATTATTAATTTATTAACTCCACCATCTTTTTATTTTCTGGTGGAATTCAATATTATATTATATTTTCAGTGTTGTTCACTCTTTAATTTCCCAACTACTTTTGACTTAACACGTAACCCTAAAAAAATGGGATCACATGTCCACATTCATGTTTTATTTGGTGTACCAAACCAATGAAAAAACTCAATTTATTTAATAACAAAAATTATAAAAATAGAAATTAGTATTTTAATATTATTTTGTGAAGTTTGATTCGTTCTAGACATAGAGATATAAAAATTGTAGGAAATGTGACCTTTGTCCACCCTCAAACAATATGCATTAATTAATATTACTTCAATATAACGTTGCTCCAATGTGAAAGTCTCCTGAACTTTTGTTAATGACTCCAAATTCAGGAGGCAATGTATTAGAACTATGGTTAACATGTGAGTGAAACATTTTCCAAGCACTCTTCAATCCAAGGTTTGGTTATTGTTTATTGTGTAAGTAAAATATTCAACGGCACGCCATTAGTGTATGACGACTTTGATAATTTTAATTATATTATCTGGTTCCACTCATACTGATGACTTCAATATATACAAGCTAAGATAGCAATTATATCGATTGATAAGAGATCAGGGATGTTAGATAATCTTTGGATTATATAACATTAATGTATAGTTTATATCTATCTTTCTTAGTTATTGAGTTATTATTATCTTATCATTTGAAATAATTTTTGTTTGTATAGTAAATTATTAGACTTATTTATATTTGAGTTTGATCAATCTTTATCATTCTTAAATTTCTATACAATATCAAAGTTATTTTATCTTCCGTAACCTCTTTCGTCACAATTCTACTATCAAAGTATAAAAAATATGTAGCTCCCATAAGTTGAAAATGATTGTAATTTTGTATCTAGTTAACTGATTTTCTGTTTTTCCTTCTCTTTTGGTAGATGTAGTATAAATATGGTGATTCCTATACTTTATAGTTACAGTGAGAATAACGAAATATAACGAGAAGAGTTATTCAATTCAACAGAGTTATGACTCATTTTCTTTTCTTTCTTCTCTCTTTAAGTTTCTTTAAACTTTTTTTCTTCATTCATTCATTTCTCATTTTCTTGTTCATCAAGAAGTTTCATCCATAGCTCATACTACATTTTATATTTATATGGTATCATAGTATAATTATTCTTCTCATAACTTCAACTTATGGCTCCATCATTTCAAGATTCAACAAAGAATCATCATATTCTCATTACAATAAAACACATGGTGGTTCTTCTTGGTTCTCTGAATATCCGTGGAAGAACCTTGGTAGAGCTAAGAAACTGGAAAATGATATATCAAGATTGGATAGCAGAGCCTCAAATGTTAAGTTGCATCATGAAAGTGTGGTCTAAATTGCGAGATTAGCGTTAGGAGATTCATGCAGGTCGGTCTCATGGTCTGGAAGTGATACAATTGTGCTCCCAGCTGACAGCAAAAATAAGTCATCTCCACCAAACTGGTCCTCAAGAAGATCAGCAATCATTGCATTTTCACGGGCCGTCTTGGCTTGGGAAACTTCTCATTCATTCCTAATCTAGGATCATGCTTTCCTTCTTTCTTGTTCTTCCTTATATAACTTCTCCAGGTTCTTATTGTAAGCTTTAGCCTCATTAACTTTTTGTTCAAGAAGCTTCACAACTTGGACAACACCACACTTGTGGAAACTTATACTATACTCATCGTCAATTAACTAATTAATGTTATTTTGGACCTTTCCTTGGGTATGATTATGCAAGTAAGGTATGTGTTTTGAAAGTGTGATTGTTTGGGAGTATGTTGTGCAATGCATGAAATTATTATTGATGCATGATATATATGTTAAGTGATGTATGTGTGAATGATAACATTTATGACATGAGCTATGTGTATGTAAAGCTGAAGTATGTTAATTTAATGCTTGAGTCATCATCTGATATGGAAATGTCCTCAAGGGCATTCTTGCTTCTGTATTAAATATCGCCTTATTGCTTTCTCGGCACCATAACACTTGGTCTTTAGATGACATCTAGATCAGCTTGGGATCGGCTAGTGAAGTTGCTCATGATTGCATTGTCCAAATAATTTAATTATTATCGTCAATTAACTAATTAATTTAATTATACTATACAACTTAGTTGGACCTTTGTGCAGGATTCTCTTAAGGATACAGATACTCCAGGTAATTTAATTGATGTTTGTTATGGCATGTGTTTCTAATCTCTCGATGCAGCTTCTTTAGAATGGTGATGCTCTCGATCCTTTCACTCCGCAAAGAGGGGTTAGACAGGGGACCCTATATCCCCTTATATTTTTGTTCTATGCTTGGAGCGCATGTCCCAGCTTGTTGTGACTACTAAGGAAGCTAGTCTTTGGAAGGCGATGGAAATTGGGTCGCAGGGGCCATAGTTGTCTCATCTGGTTTTTGCGGATGATGCCATTCTTTTTGTCAAAGCTTCCTTGTCCCAAGTCGATATCATAACAACTATTCTTGACCTATATTGTAAGAGCTCGGGTTAAAGAGTCATAAAAGAGAAGAGTATGATCTTGGGAAGTACTTAGGGGTTCCTATCCAAAATCATGATAATAGAAGAAACATGTATAACTTTTTATTGGAAAATGCTAAAAATCGCCTATGTAATTGGAAATGTAAACAACTCTCTTTTGTTGGAAGACTTACTCTTTTAAGATCTATGCTTCCAGCACTTCCCACATACGTTATGCAGACTGTTCCTCTTATGGTTTCCATTTGTGAGGGTGTGTATAAACTCTGCAGAGCTTTTGTGTGGGGAGACGATGCTTCTCAGAGGATAATCCATTAGCTGAATTGGGATTTCTTGTACAGACCCCTTAAAGTTGGTGGTCTTAATATCTGTCAATCCAGACTTGTTAATATGAGTTTCATGATGAAGGTTTCTTGGAATCTAATTCAAAATAAGGATAATATGTGGGTCGAAGTGGTTTGGGCAAAATACAAATGTGGTAATGATTTAATCCCAAATATCAAAAAATTCACTAAGGAATCCCCCTTATGGAAAGGTATTCGAAAAAGCTGGGAAGTTTTCCTTCCAAACCTTGGATGGAGAATTGGTAATGGGAAATCCATAAATTTTTGGGAAGATATATGGATTTTGAATGAGATTGCATTGGAAAATCATCATCGGGCTCAGAACTTTATGTCTTCTTCTAGAACTTTGGTTTCATATTTCTTTAATTTCTTTAATGGTTTCATATTTCTTCTAGAACTGTTTGATGGTAGAGTAATCAATGGTAGAGTCAGAATTGCATTAATGTTATCGTCAATTAATTACTTGCATAATCATACCTTACTTGTGGAAACTTATAATTATTATCGTCAATTAACTAATTAATGTTATTTTGGTGTAATGAAGAGTTTGAGAGGAGATCAGATCAAGTAACCTCACCTGCAAATAGAGAACCTAGCAACCCGACACACTCAGGTGAGGGAGAATACATCGTGACATGGTGGAGTCTGAATATGACACCTGGATCTCCTAAACTATCTCAAAAGTTTGGAGTTATATTTGTTTATTAAGAAAACTCGTACTTAATCAATTATTTTGTGTGCTTGGATTTTGTACGGATACTTTCATAAGATGTATGATTAGGATAGCTTAAAATATCAAGTATTGTGGTGGCTATCCATGAAGGAACATCACTCGAGAAACTAAAATGCATTGGGATCGAAAACAACAAAGAGTTTCGATCTGGTAGCCCAAAAAGGCGAGGAAAATGGTCCTGGTAACTGGACCACCTTGCCAGGGCGAGCCCGCCTCACTTATATGAGGGAGAAAACATCGTGACACAGTGGTGTCCGAATATGCATCCGGACCTCCAAACTCCCTCACAAGTTTGGAGTTGCCTTGCGTATTAAGAATACTTGTACTTAATCAATTGTCTGTTTGTTTGGATTAAGTACAACAATATTTCTTATACCAATTTATGTTATGTTTATATATGCAAATACCATGTTTACTCTTGAATTATAATGTTTGAATGATTATTATGGGAATGATATGTATGTGATAATTATTAAATTCAAGGTTTAAAAACATGTGATATAAATGAGAAATATTTTCCTTGAGAAAAGTAATTAAAATGATAATCAAACTCTTCTCGCTTGAGCAAGATAGCTCTCGCTTGACGATAAGTGTCTAGAGAAAACAAGTGTTTTAGCTCGGGGTGAGACATCTCTCGCTTGAGCTAAAATAGGCATCAAGAGAACTTATTGTTTTCTCACTTAAGCGAGATAGCTCTCGCTTAAGCCACAAATGGCTAAAAAATGGATGTGCCCTCGCTTAAGCAAGTCAGCTCACGCTTGAGCGAGAGGGCTCCATACATACATGACTTCTTTTTAAGTCGTCTGAATGATAACTCTCATATATACGAGAGCCTAATGGCATGTTTGCCATCAATAAGTTGTAAAGGTAAATAACTATATGAAAGTCTTGAAAGTAATAAAAGTAAGTAATTGCTTTGTTAAAGGCGAGGGACAAAGGGCTCGTTTTTGGCGCCCGAGCGACCGTATTTCGCCCGGGCACGGACCAGACAGGTATTTTGACCAACTTTTGATGGATTTGTCGCTTGAGCGATAGTCCCTCGCTTGGGCGAGAATCAGGAAGAGAATTGAGTCTGTTTTGATGAGTTCGTCTCTTGAGCGAGAGACATACAATATTTTTGATTGTTTCTGCTTGTTTGATTGCTTAGGAAATAGCCCTAGCTTGAGTGTGAAGTGTATTTACACTTGGGAAAGACCATGATTCAGATGATTGAGTCTGGTGCCCAAATTTGACAAACTTATACAAGTACCTTTGTTCTTGCGCCTATTTAGGGCAAGGTTTTCGACTCTGATGTTGTGATTAGGGCAATGCCCAAAAAGGTCGTCTGACCGTAAGAGGCTTGACCATGTGGTCGTCCAGGATATTCAGCGATGTTTCATAGTGGTAAGGATGTTATTCCTCTTTTACGTGATGACATAAGATCGGGTCCCACATGAAGCATTCCTTTATGTCTTAGGTTGGGTCGATCATATAAAATAATGATTAAAATATTTAATCGGCTAACCTCAGTTAGTGTGCATACTCATTATGGATAATGAAGTAGTGGAGAGGAAATTTACAAGAGACGAACGAGCCTCGAGATGTGGAGAAGGACGACGATGGTGGTGGTTTGTCAACAAAGTCTTGAGGGTGAGTCTAGGTGAGACGAGTCCCTTGTATTCCTAGATGAGGTATTCTGTTGGATCAGACAATTCTCACAGCGCAAACTAGACGTTCTCTGACAACCCCTCTTTGCATTCAGGATCAATGAGAGGGATGCCCAGAAAGTGTTTGATACGACATTGTCCTGAAATGGACAATTCTTCAGAACAAATCGATCATATATCCTTCCGAGGAATATTTTGGTGCGTTCAAATCGGCTTGTTATGGGACCTGTACTCTTGGTTATTTCCAAATAGTATATTGGGAGGATATTGGTGAAAGGATGGATGAAACAAGCATAACATTCATACATTGAGATTGTGGACTTTGATCCTCATAATCTGAGATTATAACATCATTCATTATTGTGTATTTTTATATGTGATGTACATATTGTGTTTACTATGCGTGTCTGTCTGGATGTGATATTCCATGTAATTTCACGCTGTCAATGAGTAATATTCATTAGATGTCTTACTCCCTCTTCTTTCTATTTGTCTTCGGATCGCATTTTGTTCAAATGGATTGTTCTACGAGGATTCGGAGTTACCACTTCTCGATGTCCCAGGAGGGGGCATGGAGGATTGAGGGAGATCGATACACCTACACAAGCCCTTGCGACTTAGGTATGTGTAAGGTACTTTTTGATGTGCTCGATGTCTCAGCCTTTTGTGTAATTTCAGTTTGGGCGAATATTTCTTCTGCCTTATATTTCGTACGGATATTTTACGTTATTAAATGAAGTATGATTCAAAGTTATATTGAGTTATATTATTATTACCTTTTGGTAATGGTGTTTTTGATTTTCTGCATTGTATGTTACTTAAAGTGATGTTCCGAAAATGAAAGGAATATAAGGAAATAAATTTTATATGGCATCATTATTAAAAAAAATACTCATTTTTGAGTAAGATTTTTGGAGTAATTTTCGAGGCGTTACAAGTGTCTTTGCTGGATTTCACCAATGAACTGAGCCTCATTTTTTATTGTCATTAAGGAGAGAATAGCATGACATGGAAATGATTACGGCTTAGTTTAGGATAGTTGAACTACAACCAGAAAGCCTACCCGAATGAATTATGAACTTGATTTTTTTGGTAGCCCTTTGAGCTGAAAAGTTTCTTTATTATGAAAAATTATGCACCGAAACCACATCAAAATGTATCAATCCCCATACCCGTGGAGAGATATCATTAGTGCATATGAGTCTTACTGTGCACTATGAAATGAAGTCTGTATTTATGAGTGTAGTGAAATCAAAAAAGGCTCATTCTTCAACCATGTGATAAATGGTAAAGCATGAAGCAACGAAAAGAAAGAAACAAGTGAAAAATAAGTCATGGGAGAAAATAGTGACTCAAACGAAAAGGGTCAGTTGAAGAAGGAGAATTCAATGGTTGATATGAAAGAACATGATAAAAATAAATTCGAAAGGAAACATGAGAAGAAAAGGTAAGTATGCACTAATTGTCTACCTCCCTTTTTGAATCCTAGAAAAACCAATTTTATTTGTAGTCAGGCCTCATTACAACTCTGATAAATTCCTTAAGATCCATGATTGAACTTGTGTACATGGCTGATTGAACTAAAAGACAAAGTCAAATTTTTTGGGATCCAACAAAGAGATGAGTGAAACACATGACCCGTGAGATCGAGAGAGTTTCTTTGACTGAACAGAGTAGTTATTCCTGCTATTCTGTTTGAAATTAAACTACATTTGCATTGCGTTATTAGTTGAAACTTGGTCCACTAAGATTGAGTATGAAACAAGTCTTTGTGAACAACAAGTGAATGATTCTAGCCATGCCATGATTGGATGAATGAATATTTTTGAAAAACCAGATACATTGAATTGAATTGCATTTTGTTACTTTTCTTGAGGACAAGCAAGATTCTAGGTTGGGGCGAGTTTGTTAAGTGCCAAATTGTTAAGTAAATTTATATGATTTTGGGGCACTTAGTGCACATTTATGATGTAATTGTATAAAATTCCTAATAACTTAGTAATCTTATCTTGTGAAAGAAATTTTATGTGTTTATGTTGTTTCAGGATAAGCTTTAAGAAAAAAAGGAGAAAAAAGATGAAGGTTGGTACTTCTGAGCACCACAAGCCTTGCCCAAGTGGGGATAGGGTCGCCCAAGCCACAAATAGATAAAAAAATCACCAGAAATCACTATTGTCCCTTTCCTAAGCGAGGGACTGTAGCCCAAGCGACAATTGGAGAAAAAAAGGACCTGATGCCATGTCTGGTCCTCGCTCAAGCGAGGGATGTCTCACCCAAGCGAGAATCTCTAGTTTGGGCGAGAGCTTGGAAGTTGGAACTGATATTGGCGGTTTTTGGAAGTCAGAAAGGGGGATTTCACTTTTCAGAACATATTTAGCATGAAAATAGAGAGAGAAACAAGGGGATTATGATAGAAATCATGGAAACGATTCTACTTCACATTATTCTTTGTATAGTCTCATGATCAGAGTGTTGTAATGGCAAGGATGAGTGGCTAGTTCTTCGTTGTTGGGATTTGAAATGTAATCTTCTTATCTTATACTCCTGGATTCAATTCTAATGTAATGGTTATTTGATTTTGGGAAGTTTATTCCGTTCTTAATGCATGAGTTTAATTAGCTACTGAATTCTTGTTCTTGGTTTCAAGTTCAATTGGAAAGTTAAATTTGATACCTGATTTGGATTATCCTCCTTCATACATCATTGTTTCAGGAATGAATAATGATATATGAATTGTTTTTACATTGTTTTTAATGCTAGTTAATCAGTCAATTAGCCAAGGAAATGGTAATTGAGTGATTATCTAAGGATTTTACACTCAAGGAATTGATGTAAATAAATTGAATCTATGAATGTCAAAGGGGGAAGATGATAAATTTCGATCTCAACTCTTTTAAATTCGCACTTAAACTTTTATTTTAATTTAACCTTGTTACAAAACCATTATCAAATTATCAAACAAATTCGTGTAAATAGTTGCTTAACTAATTCTTGTAGGAATTAGTGTAAATCCACTCTGATCCCTGAAGACCATATTCCGGCACTTTAATGGATTTTACTACTTTGATGATACAGTGCATTTCTCGTTCATAAAATATCTAACAATTCCAAGAATAACGGATAAGGTCCTCAAAAGTATGGTGGGATAACCACGCCGCCAGCATACGAAAAGTTCTATGAAGGGAATTTGCAGCCTAGATTCCTGCCAAATTGATTAGCATTGGAGAGTGATCAGTTTTCATAGCATTAAGATGGGTCACCGTAGACTGTGGGAAAGTCATTCTCCAGTCCAGATTCACCAAAGCTCTGTCAAGCTGCTCTTTAAGTCTACCACGCTTGCAAGTGAACCAGGGACCAGAGAAGCCCAAGTCAATTAAATTGCAGGAACTAATCAAAGATGCAAAATCTAATGCGCCTCTCAAAGGATGGTTGCTAGAACTACCTTACCATAACATTAAAATCCTCCATTACACACTAAGGCCTATTTATTGCATCAGTCAAATAAAGAAGAGAATCCCACAAGGCATTCCTAATTGAGAAATAGGGACTAACATAGACAGTTGTAAGAATCCAAAGCTCACCACCCATGAATTGAATTTCCATAGTAATTGATTGACTCGAAGATTAAATGACTCCAACCTTCCAGACACTACAGAAGCATTGGCATATGGGCATCCTTGTTTGGGGTGGATTGATCCTTAGGAGTTGGCATATAGCTCAACGGGAAGATCCGGAATTCGAATCTAGACCACAATATTATGATTCTCCTTTTCATTTGAGAGAAAAAAAGGTCTCCAACATTGGATAATTAGATAGTGGTTAGCTATCATCCAAGGTCCCTCATAAAGAGTATGATTATAGTCTTCCTCATTGTTGAAGTGCACTAAAAAATACTGTTTCGGCATGTCAATTATTTGTATGGTTCCTTGAATTTGCCAAAGATGGTTCAATCTGTTCTCCATCATCTTAAGAGGGATAGTTGTGCCTAAAAGTTTAACCACCAAAGCATGCTTCCAGGGTTTGCACCAAGTTTCAAATTCCTCCTTGGTCACTGGAATTTCCGGGCAGGGATCAAATGGTTTGTCCTCCTCCACCTCCTCGTACCACTGATTCTCTACTAGGTCCTCATCTTCATCTTGGTTGTCCACCCCTGCAGTATTTAGTGGAAAAGACAGGGGCTTGTCACGATACGAGATCCTGTGTCCAGCTTCAAAAGAGTCATCCTCAGTTGAAGAGGGCCTTTCCTTTCATCTCTGGTTTTAACTTTCTTGGTGCTCCCACTCATGAGATCTTCCTCTTGGGAGGAAGAAGATTTCCCTAACACCCTAGCAGAAGTTTTCCTGTCTAATTTTTGTTCTTCTTAATTATTTTGTTAATGATTATACCACTGGTTTCTTTTTCCATGGACAATCATTCCTGTGGTGTCTTCTATACCAATAAAAAAATTATATTAGTAATGACTTTTTTTATACCGGCAATCATTTTGATATTGATTATATCTCTAGATATTTTAGTCCACAACATCTTTTTGCTTGAAGTCGTTCACATGTTAGATGATATTTGAATTGATATAACATTATATCATCTAAATTTTAGATTATTTCATTTTATTTAAATTTATCTATTATTTATGATTATATTATTAGTTATTCTTTGAGTCATTATTATTTTATAAATTTCCAATATTTTTTTCATTTATAAATTTTTTGATTGGATTGACTCATATTGATATTATAATTTGACCAATATTTAGTATCATACATTTCAAAATATACTATGTAAAAAAATTTAATGACAAAGATTAGGGAAACTCTAGTATGAATAAATCTATACAATTTATTAATATATATGCATTGTCATTATAAATATTTATAAACAGTTAGCATTTCATCCACAATTCATTTGCAATATTTTTTTAAAAAGTCAATGATTAAATATGAATCATAGATGATATAGTAATAGTATATAAAATATATACATTATTAAGTATTTTTTTCCTCATGTATTATATAGACAAAATTAATAACAAACAAAAAATAACAAAGAACCAAATGAAAATATAAGTATAGATAAATTCAAATAAGATAAAACTAACTAAATTCTATCGAACATTGAACATATATGTTAAGAAAATATAGACGGGAGAGAAAAACAAAAAAATGTTGTATTTTTTAAGTTAAAAGGTGTACTTTTTTCAAAATATTTTTATCTGAGGACTAGAGGATACCATCTATAACAAAGTTGTTATATTTTCAAATCAAGTGAAGAATCAAGTTTGATGTGGAAAAAATTTGTGTGAAGACGTACAGAGAGAATTAATAAATTTTGCCAATACATTAAAAATTTAATTTTAATTAAAATTTAATTAAATAATAATATCAATAAATATAAACACATATATTATCTCTAGATGTAAAGTGATGTATGTGTTTATGTTTTTTTTTTTATTGTTCTAATCTTTTGTTGCTATTTGATTTTCAATTTCCCTAATTCTATGATATTATTTTGTTTTTTTACCCAAACTACAGACCCTCAGAGTGTCGTTTAATAGTAAACGACAGAAACGCATGGTGTCGTTATTGTGAAGTTGTTGTTTATGCTTGTGCTCTGAATCGGTGAAGCAGAAGCGAAGAGAGAGAAAGAGAGAATCGGTGATGGCGGAGAATCTATTTGCAGGGTTGCCCCCTCCTTCTATTAACACTGTTCCTTCTCCTCAACACGAAGAAGAAACACCAATTATTGCAACCAACACTGTTCCTCCTCTTCCTCCACCCAAATCAATTCTCAAAAGTTCCCTCAAGCGACCCAACCCTACTCAAAACGACACCACCCAAGGTCACTTCTTTCTTATGCCTCTTTTTTTAAACCAATTACTGTACTTTTATTTATTTATTTTATGAAATTCATAGCACCCTAGGGTTACTCATTCCAACAATTTATTCAATTGAACACATTAGATGAGAGTGTTTCTTGTTGCTTTTGTTCACATTCTCTTGCTCAGAACCCTAAGGTTGAGAGGCTTTTATTCATTATAGTGTCGCTCGCTTTTGCCTTTTAGGTTCCGTTTGTGAGTTAGGTTTTTTAGGAAGGGAAAGACTTCAAAGTCATGAAACACACTCATGTCCTTCTCCTCTAAAAACCAATTCCTAAACCGAACGTTCGGGGAAACAGTTTTCATTCAACTCCATGCTTCCCACATGGGATTCAGGAACTTTACTCGTTGACAGTCAATTAAGCTGCAGAAGAAATCAATTTTACTTGCTGTAATATCACAGCGGCATTTAGTATATTTGTATTATACAAGATTTTATTTCATCTGTCAACTGATTTTTTTAATTGGAATTATTTGAAATTTATTTTCACACCCTGAAAGTTTGAAGTTAAGTAATTCCAGTCTTTAATATTTAGCGGGACAAGTTTAGTTTGTTGTTTTTATTGTTATTAATGAGGCTACAAGTTGGCTGGGACTTACGAAATGCATCTCAGATTAAGAATTCCTTACAATGTTTTATGAGACAATGGAAACATGATTGAGCTTATCTTGGTTATAGTGTTTGAATAAATAGCAAGGGGATGAAAATTTGGGTTATTTTTCTCGTGGTTTTAAGTAATGCTGGTATGTAGTGCAATTGTTGTTGATCTTATATTTACTTCCATGCTTCTTTTAAGTGTTGGAATTTATATTCTTGGGAACTTAATTTCAGCTGCAGCACCTAAAAAAAGCTTGAAGTTTAAAACCACGACCGATGCTTCTGAGGCACAAATTATTGAGGCCATGCGGAAGATATCTTCACACGTCAAGAACCCTTCAAAGATCAGCAAGGCTGCGAAGCTTGCTATACAGCTAATTCAGGCAGGAAGTGTAAATTCTGGAACTAGTGATTATTTTTTCGACATATTAGAAGCTGCAATGTCATCATCTGTACCTTGTACAGATCCTTCAGTGCGGACAGATTATCATTCTCTGTTCTCAGAAGCACAAGCCATCAAAGAAGTAAGACTGACATTTTGTTCAGGATATCCATCATTTGCAATTATTTTCTCAGATTTGATTATGGATTTCTTGACCCTCTCTCTGTCCTTTAATTGTAGCTTCTCAATAAGAAGCAAAAGAATCAACTGACGACATGGACAATAAGTGCTGTAGTGGCAAACGATTTACATACAGATGACAGCTTTGTGGTATGACTCTTATTGGACTTGCTGATTTTAACTACTATAATTTTCTTCCTTCTTAAAGCAATTAGGAACATATTGGATTACAATATGCAATAAGTTTTGACTGTAATTCTGTTCTTATCATTACAAACTTAAAAAAAAAAGGCTGTCATAGGTGAACTGTCTTTTCCTTCTTCATAATTCATAATAATACTATTGTTATTGCTTTTGTCTAACTATCTTTGAAGTTGCCATTTCATTTATCAATTCATTAGTTTACCCTGCACATCAATTGTGACCAAGATGGATCTAAATGTGTCTATATGGGCTTCTAAAGATTTTATTTTTCTGCCAAAGGTCAAGATAGGTTAACTTCTGTGGGGAAACTAACATCGGTGTCAAGTGGATGACTGATTGGTCAGGACCATTTTCTACAATACAGCCATCCACTGTGTCCACCGATGCTATGCTTCTTGTGACCGATGTATAGTGGGGAATGGGAGTGCATCAGTGCATAACATGTATTACCCCTTTAGTCTTGACCTGTATCCACTTCAATAGCAAAGCATTTTTTGGGTTAGTGGAGGAGGTATGACTGTTGCAACATTCTTTTAGGTAGTGGTAGGCTTTTAGAACTTGACCTTTGGATTCCTGGCTTGGCCCTCTGCTAGCTGATATGGGAATTTATATGCATTTCTGGAGACTGCTAATACATCAAACTAATTGCTGTAAACATATTGCCTGGATTTTTCCACACGTGATGTTTTATCTTTTGCTTAGTGGCTAGATTTAGATGTGGGATAGTTTGGTCTTATTCGATTATGTTGAATATTTTGACCCAATGATCATGTATTTGTTGCTCATGCATTGTTTTCCAAATTTTAATACAGTTTTCTAAAGCAGCTGGACAAATCAAAGAAGCTATAAATAACCTCCCTGTTGCAACGGAGGATGATGACATGGAGGAGGCGATGACTCTGAAAGACAGCACTGCTATGGTAGATGAAGGTGGTCAAACTCTTGACACAGATAAGGAAAAAGATGAGCCAGAAGCTGACCCGTTTGGACTTGATGCTCTTATACCTGGATCCAAAAAGAAAAGTGAGAAATCAAAGGCAAAAAACGAGTCAGATGTGAAGATAAGGAAGGAGGATGAGGAAGAAACTAAGAGATTCCTCAAGTCACAAAGAGAAGCCTTAATAACTTGTTTAGATATAGCTGCTCGGCGTTATAAAGTACCCTGGTAAATGCTGACACTGTTGCGTTGTATTTGTATTTTTACATGTTTTGTCATTGACATATTTTTTATCCTGTTTGAATTTTCTTATCTAGGTGCCAAACCGTAATTGATATCCTAGTAAAGCATGCCTCTGATAATGTCACAAGATTTACAGCTTGCCAGAGGGATGCCATTGGGAAATTGTGGGCTTCTATAAGGGACAAACAGAGTCGTCGAAAGCAAGGGAAATCAGTGAATGGAAAACTTGATGTAAATGGCTTTGAATGGCTTCAGCAGAAATATGCTAATGAGAAGATTAGCATTCGACATTCTGTAGGATCTAGTGGTGAGCGTCGCGCCCAACAATGGCTTGGTTAAATTTTCTTGCGACCTTTCTGTGAGAGAGTGATATTAGCAGAGAGAATGATGTCAACTTCAAATGGTCAAAATGGCAGGGAAGGAATGTGTCCTCACTTCATTAAGGATGTTGTGACTATAATATTCATTGAAACTTGTTACTGACCTTACAAAATGTGTGTACTTTTGCTAACATTAATGTTTTCTAATCTGTGCAAATATAAGTTATTGTTATTATTATTTTTAAACATGAAAACATGTTTTGCATAATGTGCTGATAGAAATGTATAGCTCGCTGAAGGCTACATAACTTTGCTGCCTGTGTGAGTTACAATCAGGTACAGTAATAAACCCATTTAATGTGGTTTACGGCTCCATTTGTTTAATTTTTCCTTCTGGGTTTATCATTCATTGAAAAAACCATTGAAGATATATTTGAGAAGCAGAAATTATTGAAGTAAGGAAAGATAGGCCAAATAATGCAGGTATGAAAGGAGAAGCCAGATAGTGTAGTGCAATGATATGAAAGACAAGGTAAAAATGTATGAGAATAGAACTTTTTTAAACCCTTTGACCATTTTTTATCACTCAGATTTATAGAAAGGATTTAATTCTTTTTTCTTCTTACAAATAGCCCATTAATTGGATAATTAGTGATTAGGTAGTTTGCAAGAGGATATATCTTGTTGCCACCATCAAAAGATATTTTGATTAAAGGAATCCCTGTTTTGCTGCTTGACAAGTGTCCTCTTAATCATTATACAACGCAAAAAAGTTTATTATGGAGAGGCTAAAATATATTTAGTACAGATAAAGGTATAAACTATGAAGGATATTAGGAGAAAAAGTTTAAAATACTGTGTTGGTTTATGATTTTATTTTTACCTTCTTAGTTTATGGATAAAGTAATATTAATTTAGTCTTCTGTCTTTTAATGTTTATTATTTTTATCATTCTCTAACAACAAAGTTAAATTTGAATTGGAATTTACCATATGATTGATGGATTACTTCCTGATCATCATAATCTCAGTTTTTTCGTCGGAATTTAGAGTAACTTTGAGATTAGGATGATAAAAATGAACAATACTCAACTTTTATAATCTTAAATCATTTTAGTAAAAACGATATCAAAATTTTATATTATTTAACTACTCCTTACTATTTGGTTATGGATTTAACCTTAAATATCAGTATACAATGAACATATGGAATAACTATTATTTTGATTTAAGATAAAATCAGGTAGATGGACGTGGGTGGAGTTTGAAGCCCATCCAAGTATCCAACAATAAATTCGAAAGCCCAGAAGGCCTAAACCTGTGTGACTATGTTGAATGACTATATAAAGTGATTGAAGCCAAACCCTAATCACCTTCAATAATCGGCGTCAAGGTACTCTTTCATTTCTGAATATCTCTTCTCCTTCGCATCTCTTAATTCAATTGCACATATCGAAGGTTTGCAGGCTCTGTTTCAAAACCTGTGAGCTCATAATTTGTGCCATATCATTCGTTATCATATTCTTCTTTTATTTGATCCTGTTTCCCAATATGTTTTAGGATCTTATGAAGCTTGATGAACATTTTATTTTAACACATGTTTTTGTGCTTATGGACGGTCTTGTGCTGATTAGTTATTCCATCAGGACATAACATAAACCTAAGCTATACTTACTTTTGCCACCGTGTTTATGCCGAAAGTTCAATAACCTTTCGGCGGGAAAAAACACTATTGTGGCAAACATTGTTATTTATACGAGTACATGAATATTTGATTAAGATTATGCTTACATTGTTTTTTGAATGAATGAGAATGTTAATAATGTGCCTAAGGCCGAGCGCTTACCTCTTGAGTTAGGGGTAGCGTGGTATTTCCACGAGTGAGGGTATTCTTTGTGGCGCACATTTACAGTGCGTAGGCGCAAATCAAATCATTATGGCTCACCTTTGTTGCTTTCCTGCTTTATGAAGTAGCAGTATGAGCCATTGGTTTTGCCTTACATATTTTTAATTTTGTTCAAGTTTTTTGGTAATAAACATTTGTGTAGTTAAACTTTTTTTTTCATTGTTTTCAAGGGTAACAATATTTTCTCACGTGGTACTGCAATGTATTCGAGATTTTCACCAGTTCAATAGCCAATTGATTGGTTTTTGTGATAGGCATATTATGCGTGGACATTAGATCTTACCAAATACTATCATTAAGCCTAAACAGATAGATATGTTTAGTGTGGACAGCTATATTATTTATCTTCAATCACATAAATATAAAAGAAGACTAATTTATGTATAAAATATGAAAAACAAGAAAATTGCAAGTAATTGAAAATTAATCTCCATTTGTATTAATTTGAACCCAATTAGGCCAGTGCAATGTTGCCTGTTCACGTCCTTTCAATCTCGGCCTTTATTCATTTGATAATCATCCTTTATTTTGGGAGGCTTAACAACCAATAATAGTGCTCCTAAACTTTCCTCAAACACAAATATTGACCACCTATAGTCCCTATCTAGGTGTAAAATTGGGCTACCTGAATGAGATTGAGCTAGTCCATATTGGTTTTAGCTAATCGTATAATATTAAAAAATTATTTAAAATTTAACTTATTTAATATATATATATATATATATATATATAATTTAATATTATTGAATTTTTTTAACACATTTCTTATGTTTAATACAATAAATATAAATCTAATGTCTTGTTTTTTAGTTATGATGTGAAATCCATTTATATGATTTTTAACATAACTCTTGTTAAGAATCTCATTTTTATTGGATTCTTACTCTATAACCAATAGAATTTGGAGTTCATTATAATATATAAATCTTTAGACACTATCAAAAATATTATCATTTGTATGTTCTTTATCAATACTTTTATTATAAATTATTATATTAAATTTGGTTGTGTGGTGTTCTCTATTTTGGAAAAATTACATTGTCTTTCAGTTTTGTTGCAAAAGCTATTTTCTTTATTGTGTTTTTGTTGTCCAAGTTAAATCTAACTACCTACACAATTAGGAAAAGAAAAGTAAAATCTATATGGTTTAATGTTTTTTAATTTGATTTGATGATTATTTTTTTATTGGACTTAAAAGGATATTATACAAAATAAGAAAAATAATATAATATTTCACCGTATAACATTATTGTAATTTATAAATATTTGTGGTATAAATATTATTCTATTTTTTATTCAAAGTTCATAACATAATATTTATTATTTATTTGTTATTATAAGTTGTATTGTAAAATAAATTTTAGCTAAAGCTTATTACCAAGCCAAAAGTTTCAAAAGAAAGATTAAAAAAATAAGAAAAACGGGTAGTCCAAGCTTGCCTCATATAGCCGGCTGGACTAAAAAGCCCAGGAGCAATAAAAATGTCTTAAAATGATATGCAATTCCTATAATTTTTTTGGCTTTGGTGGGCTGGTTTTACTGAGCTGGCCCGTTTTGACTGCCCTAGTCTCGTCCTTCAACTTTCACTAGAAGAAAACCACCAATATTGACTCCTCCTTTGGCCACTACTTCGCCCGACCTGTTTAACCACTAAAATTGAAATTTCTACCATTTGCAATTTTACTTTATATACTATTGGATCTTCAAACATAAAAGAAATGAAATAATAAAAAAGAAAATAGAAATGTTAGAGAAAAATTACACGAAAATAATATCATATTTTCTTTAATACTTTATCATTTTTGGATCTTTTTTCGAGTTCAGGGATGGTATTTTTATTTTCAACCCCGTTGAGTTTGGGTTCGGGTTTTGAATTTTGAGTTCGGATTTAGGTATGTGCAAACCCGACTCTAACCCACCCGTTGCCATTCCTAATTGCCTCAATTCAAAAGCATCCACCAATGTTTTAGGAAAATTGGTGCTGTCCTAAAAACAAGTCGATCATATGTATTAATAAACAACAACAAAAATTAATAAAATGTTGGTTTATTAGTTTAAGGTCACATTATATTTCTAGAAAGTTAAAAAGTTTTAAATATTGGGAGTAATGTTCGTTGAGATACAACAAAAAGAAATAAAAAAAAAATTATTATACTGAATAAAAAGAAATGAAATAAATAAGTTGAAGAGAAAAGAAAAAAAATTGACATGTTATGAGTTATCTGAACAATGTCCACAAGTTAACCACATTCTCCAATAGGATTTCTTATAATCTCAACGAGTGCAGATCCTTTTTATTTCTTGATATCTGCTCCCTAGCAAAATCTTCTATGTTCCATTAGCTTCCGTTACTTTCTCTTTCTCAACAACACCACAGTCACTGTTCTTAGAATCACTCAACTATTTATGTTGTGTTAGTTGAGGGAGGATCTAAAGACAAGTGGGAGCAACAACTCCCTTCACATACATACTAAGATAAAAGGATTTTAACAACACCTTCCTTATGGTGTTTAAATGTAAAACCTGGTTTATAACTCTCAATCCTGGTTTGGATTCTAACAAGACTATTTATTTAATATTTATAATATAGTATTGTTGTGGATAACTCTATCTTATCAATTTAATGAGCATTATAAAACTAATTTTATTTTTAATAACTAACAACTCAAATTTAAGAATGACAAAAAAAAAATGTATATATTGATAATATAAAATCATTCATGTATAAATATTAATTAATTTTTCGAACAAATAATATAAATAAATGATTAACAATGTAATGATAGTGGATAAAAAAAATTATATTGACAATGTATGGGACAAAAACATTTTACATGATTAATTCACTAATATATTTTATCTGAACTGTTATTACAAATTTTCATCAATTAAGATAAACAATATAAGATTGTCTAATAAGATAGAAGATGAATTTTTTATTTAATTAGTAAATTTGATTCAATCATTGATTAATTTAAATCTTTTAAAAATGAAAAACACCTCTCTAAACAAAGGTACATATTTTATTGCTAATCATTGTTAGATATTATGTGAAACTTTAATATAACTATATGTATCTTTTGTATTTTATTATTAAGGAATGGACTTTAATTAAATTTCATTGCAACCAAATCGTTTTCAATATCCTATTGTAATGCTTGTGATGTGCATCAAATGCAATCCTTAGAAACGACTTTTACAATTATTATTAGTGTGCGACAGACTGACACCAAGTGTCTAGTTGAATGTCTGTTGGTCACATTCTTATTTTAAAGTATTAAGTAATTAATTTTTATATATTCGTAGAATTAAAATGTCTTTTTTATATTATATTTACTTTATATTATTTTTTTTGTTTTTATTAGAAAATATGCAACTTATAATTAATATGTTTGATGTGATTATATAGAATTATATGATTTTTTAAATTAAAAAATTGAAGGAAAAAATAGGAATATATAAATTATACCATGGTGGTGGTTACACCATGTTTTTTGCTTTATACATAGTATAAATTATTATTTATCTATTAATATATTTGTTACCTCCTTTGTTTTCCTTTAACCAATTGTTATACCAACATAAGTCGTTTTTTCCAATTAAAGAACATTTAACACAGTTAATTTATTTTTATGAATTACATGCAATTCAAAACCCTCGTAAAGTGAGTACTTCTTACGTTCATCATGTTCATGCATACAACTTTCAACTAACACCTTTTCTTCACTGATTTCCTTTCTCACAAACTAAATCAGATACTGCGACACGGTACATTCCTTTATCCCAATTTCAATTTCGATAGCCAAACCCAAAAATACTGAATTTTGAAGCTTTCCCCTAAAAGTTATTTGAATAATATTAAAAAATACAAATTATCTTTCAAAATACTTTGACATTCATTGTATTAATTTTATTTTTGTTTAAGAATTATCTATTTATCATGCATTGGAATCACTATCTGTTTATATTATACATATGTTAGTGCTTAATATTTGTATATAGGTGAAAGAACAATGGCAGATGATCTGGTGTTAGATACTGCAATCAGAAATTGGGTACTGATTCCTCTTTCTGTGGTTATGGTTCTCATTGGTGTGCTCCGTTATTTTGTTTCCAAGCTTATGCGATCTTCTCAAACTCCTGATGCCAAAATTGTTAAAGAAGGGTACTTTAAACTCTTACTCAATGGTTGATTATGTAGCTACTTGTATTTTTTTGCCCTTAATTTGATATTAGGAGGATTATATTTTGGTGATATTGATTCAGGCAAGTGATGCTTAGAGCTCGGAATTTACGTGCCGCGGCAAATTTTATTCCCTCAAAGGCCTTTCGCGAACGCAAAATTTATTTTTGCAATGAGGTTTGTTTGCTTAGTGTGTATTGTGGTTTTCAGAAGGTTTAAATGCGTGGTTCTTCATTGGGAGAAGTTTTAGTTTCATTTTATAGTATAATGGTGTTGGCAATTGGTTCAGCTACACGCCTTGTGAGATTTCCTTGTTGTCAAACCTGGTTTTGTGGGATCCTTTATTGGATTATTCATGAATAAGTTTCTGCAATGACAATCAGCTTGTGTTTCACTAGGTGGGGTCAGTTACATGAACTTTGTGTAGTGCCAAAGTTAAAATTTGACATTTTCACAGCAGCATTAAAAGTTATTAATTAATGACCATGACACGAGTTTTGTGTATTATATTAAATGATTATATATCCAACCAGTTCAACAGTGAACTAATTGTTTGTCTTCATTCATTGCAGGAAAATGGTCTTTTGTTTGTTCCAAAGGGACAAGCCACAAATCCACAAGCACAGATGTTCTCTGATCCAAACATGGCTGTGGATATGATGAAGAAAAATCTTTCCATGATCATCCCTCAGGTATTGAAATTAGAGTTTCACTGTACTTCGGCATAAGATTTTAGATCATTATCCCTTTGTGTTACATAATTTTTGCCAATATGAGGAGATGCCTTACTACCATTCTTATATTTTCCCTTTTTGGACAGACTCTTACCTTTGCTTGGGTGAACTTTTTCTTTTCTGGGTTCGTAGCAGGTAATTTTTTCAACCTATCCTCGTTGTTACTTCATGGTGGAGCAGAATATTTCTTCTTTGCATGATTTCATATTCTTCAACATGTCTCTGTTTATATTAATCACTTTAAAGTATCAAGCTGCTAGTCTTTTCTATTATTAATTATGCATCTGGTATTTGTATAAGCACACATATGTCTTGACTAATAGTAGTACCATCTGCTGGGCCTAGCCTTATATTCCCTACTTCTATTATTCCCCTGAAAAATGTTTAATATTCCCTGCAGCAAAAATACCCTTTCCACTGACGCAGAGGTTTAGATCGATGTTACAGAATGGGATAGACTTAAGCACGGTAGATGTTAGCTATGTCAGCAGTCGGTCTTGGTAAACTTCATTTTCATGGAACTTAAGATTTCCTCTGAATGTGTACCTCTCTATCTGTTTTAATGTGACTTTGATTTAATTGTCATGATTGCATTTCAGGTACTTCCTCAATCTATTTGGATTAAGAGGATTTTTTAGTCTCATATTGGGGGAAGAAAATGGTTAGTGACAGTTTGGAAATTTTAATTATCTCATCAATTTCATGAATTGGAGTTTTCACTACCTCTCAATACTTTGTCCATTTTCACTTCAAAGCTGTGATTTGGGTCGATACTAGGCAGAAGCTGTGATATGATGTTGTTTTTGATACAGCTGTAGATGATACACAACGTATGATGCAAATGGGTGGAGGTGGATTTGGATTTGATTCTTCAAAGGTACTGATTTTGTAGTTGTATTTCATGAATTTGATTATCAATATTTGCGCACATATAGGTCTAGTATGTACAATTAATTGACATTCAACATTTTATCACGTTGCTGATTGATTCTTGTACCCAAAAAAACATTGCTGATTGATCCTTGTACCCAAAAAAACATTGCTGATTGATCCCCCACCCACCACAACTTTTTCTCTCACCAGTCTACAAGGGAAAAAATGATCTTTTATTTCTAAGAGGTGCTTTGTATATATAATTTTTCACGGATGGCAGTATCGGGTTGAAATTTAGCACACCTCTTGAAAGAAAAACGCAATGTTGGTGCATTGCATCAAGTGTAATAGAAAAGGAAAGGGTAGTATTTTAAGAGGTTCTGGCTAAATTGTGGTGTAATCATTATTTTTTGGATGGTAAATATGAGTATGTGACAGATTCTTCATTTGTTCAAAGTTGAAACATGGGAGAGGAAAGGTGTAACTGCAACTCAATTGAACCCAAGTCCAGTGACTCCAGTCTTTGACAAAATAATCAACAATCTTACTGTTTTTCTTCTTCTTATTTATCCATAAATCTTGTTTTCAGGGTCTGAGTGTTGAGAAAGACAATCTTGACATAACCCAGCATGACTGGGCATTACCAAATTTTGAGCAGCGTGCCGAAGCTGTGTTAACGAAACTCCTCAGTTGAAAAATGTTATGGAGTAGGAACTTTAGTTGTTTGCATTAGCAGGACTAAGGAAGATTCTACCGTTGCTGTTGGAGTTTTTACCATCAGCTCTCAGGTCATGTTTAGACCATGAGGGTATTTTGAAGCTAAACCTTTTTCAATTTATCATTAGAAAACATTCTTCCTTTTTTGTTGAAACTAGAAATTAAAATTTCCCATCTTGCATATATCTTCATAGATTTCCTGTAACCATATGAAGCATTAATGCTTCCCATGAAATGTTGAGCCATATACTGCGTTTGAAGTCATATCCTATTTGTGAGTTTGTTTTCAATGCTCATAAACAGGCTGGGTGCACCAAATGCTGGGTGCCATTGACTTTAAAGGGAATACAAATGTTAAGGTGGATAAGTGCAAACTTCTAATTTACATACATTCTTTTCATTACTTTTGCTATGAAAACCCTAAGCTTCATAAACATACACTGATTCATCCTAAGACCTAAATGAACCAGTTTGTTTTGGTGGCTATGCAATGGTTCATTTTTTAAATTCATCTTTTCACCAATTGAATAATACTAGTAATAAGCAATCAATAACCCATGTGATAGCTCAATCAAATAATGTTGATTATTTGTATAGGTTAAAATTTTACATAAATAAGACCGAGTATTCTCTGGATTAGTGTAAGCAGTTAAAAGAAACTAATAATTATAGAGTTAAAGGACATAGGAAAAAAACAAAACAAAATAAATTTAATGTCAACAAAATTATTATATTTTTTTTGGGGACATGTTTTTTGATTGAGATCAATAAATAGGAAAGGAGTATGAAAAGTAGAATTCACTTTAAAAAAGCTATACAATATTGATTTATAGTGAAAGTAACCACCATACTCTGGCCCAAAGATTCCCTCATCATCCCACCAAATCCACTGACTTTGCTAGACATTTGTTTAATCTGTATTATCATCATTATTTTATCTGGTACATTCATTTCTATTATTTTTTTTACCCAAATCTCATTCACTAAATGCCACTGTCATACACAAAAAAAGAAGCTTAGAGTCGTTTTTTATTTAAATGAAGCAGAAGTTTAGTATCGTAGTAGGTAAAGTGAGAAAATAAAAGGTGTATTTGCCTATTTGGATTTAGTAATTATTATTTGAAACCTTTTAGGCATAGTGGTTAGAGTAAAATGTAAAATGCATTAATACCAATATTTTGGTACAAGATTTTAAATCGGGCTCGCATCCACTATTATACAATTTATATCTTAATCGTAATTGTGGTCACATTTGCATACAATTATTAATAAAGTAGTTTTGGAGTATCTGAAATTACAACACTAATCACTATTTACAACCTTGGTTTAGTACATAAATATACCTGACAATGTTTTCACTTATACTCAACAATTCTAAAACAAAACACAAAGTAGAAACATGGTTGATACACAAGTGCATCAGAATTCAACCAAATATGAATTGGATCAAAGTGATAGGAAACAAGAGCTGAAGGCTTTTGATGACACTAAAGCTGGTGTGAAAGGACTAGTTGATGCTGGTATATCTAAAATTCCTCACATTTTCATTTCATCTGTTGATGGAATCCAAAGCAAAAGATCATCATCATCCACTTCCACTGAGCTCCAAATCCCAGTGATAGACCTTCAACTTCAACAGTTGCAAGAAGTTGATTGTGTTGCAAGAAAAGATATCATTCACAAAGTTCAGGTAGCATCTGAAACCTGTGGATTTTTTCAGGTAGTGAACCATGGGATACCCAAAGAAATCCTTGATGAAATGATCGACGGAATTCGCAGATTTCATGAACTGCCATATGATGTGAAAAAGGAATATTATAGCCGTGATTTTGCAAGGAAAGTCAGATTCAACTGTAACTTTGATCTGTATCAGTCTAAAGCAGCAAATTGGAGAGATACTTTGTATTGTGTCATGGCTCCAGATTCTCCTAAGCCTGAAGAATTACCTACAATTTGCAGGTATCTGCTCAAATTTTGTTTTCTCTAGAAAGTTTTGAAAGATGAAAAGGAGGATAGGTTGAGAAAAAGAATACTCAAACTCTATTATAATCTTACTTATTTTGATTTCTTGGAGTTAGCTTTGCTCTTTTGCTCTTGACTTTTCTAGCACTTGTCTTCTTTTGGCTTGCATGCAAATGTTTTAGTACCTAAGTATTTATAGATTATGTAGGTACTTGTGATTAGCGCTGGAAAAGACCGAGTCGAACCAAGGCTCGGTTCGATTCGACTCGATAAAGATTTGTTTAGCTCAAAACTAGACTCGAATTCGATATGAGTTACTTTTTTAGCTTGAACTAGATTGGTTAAAGTTCACAAAATTTTCAGCTCAACTCGAATTGGTTCATTTGGACAACTCAAATAATTCATTTATTTTAAAAAAATACTTCACAAAGTTATATAAATATTACATTATTTATATATATCGAGCCAGTTCATTAACCAAATGAGTCGAACTACACCCGACTTAAGTTCAACTCGTTTATTTAACAAGTTCAATTTCCAGCCCAAGTTCGGCTCTTTTGGTTTATGAACCAAGTTTGTCGAGCTAAATAACGAGCCGAGTTTCAAACGAATGTCAAATTGGTTCGGTTTATTGCGAACCTTGTGATGCATGTGATACAATGGACTTAAGCATATGTATTGGAACTACAAGTCTTATTATACATGAACACTAAATACTTAGGCGAATGGGTCATGTTTTAACTTCCAACTTCCCCCTTAAACCTTTTTTAAAGGAAAAAACCGAGTCATTCAACACATTAAGAATATCATGTTGGAACATCCCTCCCAAATAGGATTGTAGAAAAACCATTCAAGAGAGTACAAGAACATGATGTTGGGAATATCCCTCCCAAAACAGGATTGTACTAAAACCAGTCAAGAGAGTACTATATGTGGGAAAAATAATCAAAACCAAATCCAAAGATCATGTTCCCTGTTTTCCAAAACATTCAAAGATGTTACAGATTCAAATGATAAGCACCGGTAACAAGCAATTAAATATCACCAATGAGCCCAAAGGTCATGTTTTCTAAAGCACCCTTGTTTGGCCAGAGCATCTGCAAAATTATTGTTTTCTCTGCCAATATGATTCACAGCCAAACAGTTAATTGTTCATGATTTTTAATCTCAAGTTTCCCAAGAACTCTATTTGCATAAGTCACTTACCGAATAAAATTCGCATCTCTATCATGCTTCACTTCAATGCCAATGTAATAGGCCATAAGTTCATTGTCGATCATCTCACGTTCTTGTTCCATTACCATCTTCAATTCTTCAAACATATTTAGATTATTGCCAGTGTAGATTACGTCATTTAAGCAGATATTTACATCTTTTTCTTCGGCATTTCCTTTGTCCTTGTATGCTAATTTCACATCAGTACCTTTAGCCCATTATGACCATTCCAAATATGAAATTTGACATGTCTGTAAATTAAATAAGTAATATGCATTATTCTTCATACTCTTACAGAGATATCACGATTCGTTACTCGAAGCATCTTCAGAGGCTCGGAGATATCCTATTGGAGTTGCTATCAGAGGCTTTGGGACTGAAACCCAAACATTTGGAAGAGATGGAGTGTGGTAAAGGGCATATGCTAGTGTCTCACTACTACCCAGCATGCCCAGAGCCTGACAAAACTATGGGAACAACCGAACATAGTGACCGTGATTTCATCACTATCCTTCTTCAAGATCACATTGGTGGCCTCCAAGTATTTTGCCAAAATCAGTGGGTTGATATCGAGCCCGTAGATGGAGCTTTAATCATTAATCTCGGAGACTTAATTCAGGCAAGTACTATTTTGCACCATAGCATGCATCCAAGGGCTGAACCAGCAATTTGTTTTTACAGACCAGACATTATTATAGTAATGATTAATACTTAAAACATGGTGAAAGCTCAAAGAGAGGAAGATAATTGAGAACAAAACTTAGTGAATATTCTCTTAATGTGATAAAAAATGAGAAAAGCTTATTACAAAGAGTGTACAATTGAACTTATATAGTAGCTGGCCTCTAACCAATATCCAACTAACTATAACCAAATTAACCGACTCAACTAGTATCTCTAATATTCTTGATCAACTTAAAATACACAATCATTGTAACAACTTTCTGCAACCATCATTTTTGTATCTAATATATATTGAACATTAACAAATTACCAACTTAAAATGCGTCAAATTACCATACTTGTTGACAATTATTTTTTTTGGGTATTAACAAGGGTATTCCCTCACCTTTTGGGCAAGGAACTAATATTTTTCAGGGTGCGTGTCTGCCCCTCCCAACAAGTGTCATTCTTAGGAATCGAACCCTTGACCTTTTGGTCATTCTGGGATCTAGCGAAGCCTTAAACCGTTAACAAGTATGAAAACAAGTATGAAAAGAAGCAAGCTGAATTATATTTCCAATCCTTGTTTAAGTACCAAGATGTGATCAAAAACTTAATTTGTTAATATTTGGTTTTGCAGGTCATCTCTAATGACAAATTCAAGAGTGCCAAGCACAGAGTTTTAGCAAACACTATTGGCCCAAGGATATCTGTGGCATGCTTCTTCAGCACAAATCTTTTTCCATCAAATAGAGTATATGGTCCTATTAAAGAATTGTTATCAGAAGAGAATCCTCCTCTTTACAAGGAAACAACTGCAAGGGATTTTGTTCTTTATTACAATTCTAAAGGGCTTGGCACCTCTTCACTTCAGGATTTTAGGCTTTGAAATGGTTGTATGCCTTGTACTTTGGTATCTCCAATGGCATGTCACTACATTCAGAATTGGGTATTGAAGAATATGTACTTATGGTGTGTTTGGAATGGGTAATGAAAGGTGTGAAAAAATTGTGATATGAGTTTTTCAATAAAACTAATTCATGAACTTAATATCTTAATCCAAAATCTGACACATCAAATTGTGTTGTTGGCTTAGTGCTGTTGGAGCTTTACCAACTATAGCAAAATATAACTAGATCATGCATGATGTTAGCTCTCTTTTACTCTTTACATCAGCTCTCCCTTTTTGCATTCCTATTGAAAATCATGTCTCTCTATTCCCTTTTTACATAGGAATTGTTTCCCAGTCTGAGTTGGTTTTTGGAGTGGGACGAACTTGGGAGAACTTTGGAAAACCCAACAAGCAAAGGGATTGGAAAAATTCTTTACTCGCTTGCATTCATATTCATTCTTTACTCTCTTGCATTCATATTCATTCTTATATTATACCATTATTTTTAATATACTTATCTATTTTGAAACATAGAGTAAATTTAAGTGAATTTTGTTTCTACTAACTAAGTTTTACTAACTGTATATTATATAGATAAAACATGTGATATTCATTTCGGAGATTTTTCGTGTTATGTCAGTCCAATAAGTATGGGTAGAGGGATATAAGCATAACTTAAATTATCAATGATATTCCTAATAATGTTTAATGTTAGTTAGTTTAGCCCAACTAGAAGGACTTTAGTGAATGACATCAACTACTCTCAATAATTAAAAATGTATTTCTCATTAGTAAAGGATTAAAGTGAGAAAACACATCTTATACCCAATAATTTGTGTTATTATATATATTATTAGTTCTAATTTGTTATAAAAATACTTAATTATTAAATTTTTAAATTTATTTACATTTTTTTCCAATCAAACATAATTGATCACAAATATTGGAATATCCGATACACCTTAAGGTGAAGGTAATTATAATATAAGAGGTTAAAATGTAATTTTCACTTATTTTTTTTTATCTAAAATGAAAAGTAACTATATTATTAGAATGAAAGTGAGAATTGACTTCTCATTAATTTATTCAAGGATCGCTTAGAAATATTTGTATTTTTTTAATCTTATGAAACATTTTGAAATTTAAAAAATTATTCATGAGAGTTCTTAATTACCAAAAAAAAATGAAATGATTTTTTAAATTATCAAATCATCACTTACTTATGATAATTGTTATTAATTCTTAACTAAAATAATAATAATTAATAAGAGGTCTAGTTTAAAATCTATGCATTATCAATGTAATTGTTTTTTACATTATTAGTCTATCATTAACTATTAATTTGTATTAATTTTATTATTTAAGAATAACTAATGAATAATCAATAATTAAAAAAAAAACATCACTTGCACTATAGTGTATCAAAGTTTTACACTATATTTGGTTGCATAGAAAACAAGAGGAAAGAAAAGTTGTGGAAATTTTCCACCTTTTGATTCCAAAATTAAATAGGGAGGAGGGAAAAAATATGCATGAGTCCCACAAAAAACTTTTCCTCCTTAAGTTGGGAAGAAAATAAAGGAATGAAGGAAAACCATCAAAAAATTTCAAATTTGTTTCATCGTGAATTGAAAAAACAATAATCTAGGTGAAAATAAATACAATGTAGTTAATTTTATTTTTGTTGTTTTTGAGCTCACAAATAAATAGTAATTATGTATGCTAAAAGATGAAGTGAAAAGAAAAAAGAAATATCATTACTTAAAGTTATCAACAAAGTAACAAATAATAAATAAATTAGAAAGACGAAACACAAATATGTAGAAGTGAGATGATTAAAAATATAAAAGTAATTATCGAATATCAATTATATTTTCTTCTAGACACACTATTGTGAAAAAATGTATGTAAAATATTAATGATTTTCTTTGAATTTTATAAACAAATATTGTTATTGAACTTAAATTATATATTACTTAAAAAATATTAATTAATATTATTAAAAATAAATTATTTAGTTATGTAATTTAAAAATTAGATATCTAGATATAATCAAAAGACTTTCCTCATTTAAAAATTAAATATTTACATAATTCAACATATTATATATAAATGTGTTTTTTTTTTCCTCTCACTTCCTTCCATTTTTAATCTTACCAAATAATAGAATTATTATCTTATTTTTTACTACTTTTTTTTATTCAATTCTCTTTTCTTCCACTTACTTTCCCTCTACTTTCATTCCAAAACCAAAACATAGCATTAGGTAACGTTAATAGTGTGGGAATGAAAAAATGAGTTATATTTGAAAAGATTGATTTAAGAGAGCAGCAATTACAATTTCATAGGTCAGAGGGAAGCAACTGCTTGCAACCCTAATCATTGATTCCGCTTCCTGTTATCATCAAACCAAACCAATTCACACTCTTCCCCTCAAATCAGTAAAACCCTTTCTTTTTCTTCAAAACGACACCACTCCATTTTCCCTCTCCTTCTTCGTCGTCGTTTCATCGACGAATGTTATCATTCACCCACTCCTTCAACACTTATTCATCTTTGTTCCATAACATTCTTCATAACACCATAATCATCGTTCAATCGAAGACGTTTTGACTTTTTTTGAGAGCGAAGAAAAATGGAGGAAACGCTATTGGATGACATAATCAATCGATTACTTGAAGTTCGTGGGCGTCCAGGGAAGCAAGTGCAGCTTTCTGAATCAGAGATCCGTCAGCTGTGTACTGTTTCTAGAGTCACTTTCTTGCAACAACCTAATTTGTTGGAGCTTGAAGCACCAATTAAGATTTGTGGTATATTTTCTTCTATTATCTTCATTTCCACTTTTTTCAACTGCTATTGTCATTTTTTTGTTTGCAATATATGGAATCACTGGCTTTGTAGTTTATTTGGGTAATTCGTTTTTTTTTGTGTCGTTTTCTTTCCAGAGCTTTCATTGTTGGGAGTTATTTAACTTATGTACAATATTGCGGTTGGTTAAATTTTTACTGTATAAATTGCATGCTACATTTTATTTACATGTTATCTTGTCCAATGGGTTGCTCGGTGTTTTAAATTGTAGTTGCTGTCGTGATTGTGGTCATCTGATACGGTTGCGTTGTGGCTCGATGCGACCACATCATTGTGATTCGGTGTCACACTACAATTGCGACAGTCACCGCAATATTGCGGTTGCATTACGTGACGTGGTCCGCAATTTGAATCACTGAGGTTGCTCATTGGAGGTTTTATACAAGGGGAAGGGGAGAAGGGAATGGTAAATGGCCGGCATGCACTTCTAGGGTTTGAACCCCGTCACCCACACTTCATAGTCTTTGATTTAACCAACTGAACATACTCCTAGGCTTGTTTAAATTTTTTTAATAACAAAATCAATTATGACCTTTATATGTTTATTTGGTTGGGCTTTACCAAAAACATTTATCTGAAAAGTCAAGCTAAAATTTAGCTTTTAGTTGAATTTGAGTTTTTTAGCTTCTCTCATAAAAATGTTTATGCCAAAATTATTTTTGAACAGTAGTTTTGTGGAATACTAAACAAACAGGCTTAAGATGTATGGTTTGTCCAATTTCAGTTCTAAAAACCTATTAACAGAAATGCTATGTTAGCTTATTTGTAATGGGAAATATATGGATGAAAGTTCATGCACAAATTGGAAGTTTGAAACCGGTGTTTGTAAATGTTGTGTGGGCAGAGCATGTTGCCAGCTTATAATGTGAGTCAAAATCTGTTGACCTTCATACTTCAGTCTGCCTTAACTGGGGCATGAAATTGTATGTCTCACCTTTGTGCCCCTCTACGTGCCATAGTGTTATGACTTGTGATTGGTCAAAAAATAACTTCTTAAAATTTCGATTAAATTTATTGTATTTCATCCAATCACAGCACTCTAGCGCATGGAGTGGCACAAATTGTGGAGCAACATATTTGGCCTCCTTAACCAGACACTGTTGTAGCAGCCACTCTCATCTCTGTTGAAACCTTGCTGACCTTTCTTCCTTTTCTTACTTTTTATAAATCAAAATCAAATGACTCTGCTTCCTCTGTGAAACACTTCATTGTGTCAAGTATCACAGACTATGTATTCAACATGTCACTGGCAACATGTGTTAGGCCTTTCAAATGAGCATGGTGCTTGCCCACTTCTAAATTTCAAGGCTTGGCTTAAGCCCCCTTGTTATGTTTTGTCATTGATTGAAACATTAATCTAATAACTAATATAACAGGAAATAAATAGTTGTTGGGTCATTGAAGTCATAGAACTATTATCTGGGAATTTTAAAGGTAGTTGCAACATTTCAAACCTTTCATTATGTTATTTATTTATTTTTTGGATCAAATTCTATTATTCAGTGTGGAGATTTGTTTTTTAAGCTATAGTGTAGTTGGAAGATTTGTTTTTAACCAGAATAACTTGATTTGGTCTCGGCTGATATGTAATTCTTTTCTCTTTTAAGTTCTGGTTTCCTGCCATACAGGCTCAATTATATGATGGCAAGTTGTTAGGTGACTTAAAAGACCTTCAACTTAAGTTCTAGTTCCAGAATTTTGTGCTTGGGTTAGTTTATTACTGTATTTAGGATTTGGAGTGTTCAAGCTAACTAATGAGTCCTGCGAATTTTAGCATGTTAGAAGTTTTTTCCATTATATAGAATGCTTGAAATTTCCTACAGTCTTCTCCAGCAGTGTCTTGTGGATAATAAAGTGAAGGTTGTCTATGTGAAGCTGTTTCAAGTATCCTATATGTAAAACTGCGAAGAGTAAAAATATGTATTTCCTTGCCCTTGTGGGAAACTTGTCTTTAAAACATGTTGTATCATAAACCTTGCTTTTGTTGTTCCGAGTTGCCAACTTTACTGTTTCAACTATTGTATTTCTAGTGGTAAAATTTTCGTTCATGTTGGTAAAGTTATCCATCCTATAACCAGTTAAGAAGTATTTGGTGATTGGAGTTTATATATTTATGAACTCAAATGATATTCTGCTTGAGTAGTTATTTGAAATGGACAAAACTTCAACGGATGTGCAAGTAAAATGTTGCTTGTGTGTGATGCATCTGTCACGTCTGGCTTGACATTGTTTTGCATAAGTTATAAGGAACATCAATTGTGTAGACATAGTCCATCTATTGTACTCCTTAGTATTATCATTACAACCACATATTAACGCTTATATTTTCTTTGTGCAATGATTTCTCAATATCCTTTTGTTGGTCTTTCAGGTGACATACATGGTCAATATTCTGATCTCTTAAGGCTTTTTGAGTATGGTGGATTACCTCCTGAGGCCAACTACTTGTTTTTGGGGGATTACGTGGATAGAGGGAAGCAGAGTTTAGAAACAATATGCCTCCTCCTTGCTTATAAAATAAAGTATCCTGAGAACTTTTTTATTTTGAGGGGAAACCATGAGTGTGCTTCTATAAACCGCATATACGGATTTTATGACGAGTGTAAAAGAAGGTTCAATGTAAGGTTATGGAAGACTTTTACAGACTGTTTCAATTGCCTGCCCGTGGCAGCCCTCATTGATGAAAAGATCTTGTGTATGCATGGTGGACTTTCTCCTGACTTGGCTAATTTGGATCTGATTAGAAATCTTCAGCGTCCCACTGATGTGCCTGATACAGGTTTGCTCTGCGACCTCCTTTGGTCAGACCCAAACAAAGATGTCCAAGGTTGGGGAATGAGTGACAGGGGAGTTTCATATACATTTGGTGCTGATAAGGTCTCAGAGTTTCTTGAGAAACATGATTTGGATCTTGTTTGTCGCGCTCATCAGGTTAAACTCCAACCCATGGTGCTCAATGTGTTAACAGCTCTTCTGGTTGACTTTGTATCCCCATTTCTATGACTAAAATGACTATGAAATATATTTCCAGAAATCCTAATCTATCATTTCAGGATTATTACAGTTCCTTGAGCTTGGAATTACTGTTTGCCATGTCAATGTTACACAAAATTTATGTATTGAGTCTATACATCTACTGCCAAATGCCATTCATAGCTTATGGTGCTTCGTTCTATTTATTCCTCTATTTAGATGGAAGGAGAGTAATTATTAATCGGCTGTGCTATTCAATTTAAAATTGGTGTTCAATGTTTTCTGCCCAGGTGGTGGAGGATGGATATGAGTTCTTTGCCAACCGACAGCTTGTAACAATATTTTCGGCGCCTAATTATTGTGGGGAGTTTGACAATGCTGGGGCTATGATGAGTGTTGATGAGACACTAATGTGCTCTTTCCAAATATTAAAGCCAGCTGATAAAAGGGCAAAGTTCAATTACGGAAGCACAACCACTTCTAGGCCTGGAAGCTCTCCGGCAGTTGTAAAGGTAGGATGATAGTTTAATATTTGCTTATGCTATACGTACACTAAAACTGTAGCTACATATGCTATGTGTGTGAGATATACATAGATATTTGTGAAGTTCAATCTTAATAGTGAATTGGCAATTTTGTGCAAACTGATTAGTCTTGGTATCTGGGCAACACTTAATTCGTGAATGTGCTACAGGGAATATAGGTTATAGTTAAATAAGTGCATAGTCCCCAAGGTTTCTTGCGACTGCCTTCTCAATTTAATACTTGAAATAGGTGCTTATTCTGATTACACAACTGTTGAGATCTGTGGACATCAATTAGAGGATTTTCCTCAATAGTATTTATTGTAATTGGTTAAGATTAGGGAATCATATCATATAGTTATGACTCTGATTGTAATCTCCCAAAGTTTAGGGATTTATGTATGTATTCTGACACTATAAATAGAGGCTGAGTGCCCAAACTACTTGAGCCAAATAGAAATATAATTCATCCTTTTCAAGTACGACATTTGGAGATAAAGTGCTAGACTGTTTCCTAGGTTTTTTCTTGTTCTTGCAGTCCTTGACCGTTTCTTATTTTATTTATTTTTTGTTCTCACAGCCCTTCACTGGTTCCTAGTTTTTCGTGGGGTTTCTATAGGTTCAGTCATTTTCAGAATAATTATCATTGTTGGAATTATCTTAATTAATATTTGTGAATTATGCTAGAAAACATTAGTAAATAAACTACATTGCACAAAGCTGTTAAACCAAAAAAACACTGCCACAACCAAACCCGTTGGATGAATCAACGGGTTCAAATAGTCTGCATCACGATGATTATTAATGTTGCATTTTTTTTGGGTGTGAAAAGTTTGTGTTACATAGCAGAGTTTCCAGCCTTTTCTGAATTTATTATAAGTTAGGCCAATCTACCACATTAACACTTGGCTATTAGCATCACTAGTATTCATGTTTTCTATTTTCTGTTCACACTTAATGCTCTTGACAAGTATAATCTAAATTTTCTCCTTCTCACTGCCTTGCAGCCCTTGCAGTCCTTCCTGGGTACAAATGCATGAAATTAATTTTGGTGATAGGGGGTTTCTGCCACAACAGGTTAGCTTGGTCTTGAAGCTGTAATAGTGCAAGAAAAGGGAAGTTGGGTTCCATCTAGTCTTCTATGATATTTCGGAATTGTAAAAACAAAGGGAAACACCATCATGAACTACCTACCATTGTTTTTTAACTGGTACAAATTTGCATTTCGAGATGGAGAGACATATTTATCTCCATGTTTTCATCGTAGGTTAATACATGCCAAATCTTGTTTCGAGTTGTAAGCTTCTCAAGCATTAATGGATGCATCTGCATTTGTTGCTGAAAATTCTTTTAAATTGATCATAAGATTGGCATATCAATGCAGTTGAGACTGGTAAAAAGAGACATGATTTAATCTTCGTTGATGCTTTGTTTTGATATATTGCTTTGCCATAACAATTGGACACAGTGGAGAATAAAAAAGAGAGGACATAGTTGAGATTGAGGGTATGCATTCTGGTTAAACTTGCAAGGAGCTGACTTGCACAGCTAAACTTGACACTGTTAATTGGGTCTTCCTTGTATTAGTAGTTCGTTAATTTCCTTATCATAATGATTTTTGTCCTTAGGGTGGTGGGAAATGTTAAGTTAAGGAGTACCTAAGAGGAGTTTGGCCCTATCATCTTCCTATGCTACAAGGTCGACTCATTTCAATTATTTAGGCATCAAATTGTTATCTAATGACTCATTAGTGTTTTCAAAGTAGCTATTTTTGTACCCAAAAAAGTAGCTATTTTCATACCAACAAGGCATTGAGTTAGTGGTATGAGGTTCAATTAGATTCTCAAAAAAATCAAAAGATAAGAGTTTTATTCCTAGGAGCAATCCATGTTTTTGTGAGATAGTCATGCATCCCGAAATGGATTGAGTTCTTACACAGAGCGAGGATATACCATTGGTTGAACAAAAAGAAGTAGCTCTTCATGGTTACTTTGGTATAACTAAAAAATGTTACTATATTAGAGATTACTAGAGTTGCGCAACAATGCCTGATGGTTTAGTAGGCCGTACGCCTGTTGGGCTTATCCCCTTAAATAGGTTCAGGGATCATTGCATCCTCAACTCTTAGACTTAAGTGAATCTTAGATAGAATGTTACCTTAAGAGTTAAGACTTGAGTTAGTGAGTCTTACAATGGATGATTGTCTACTCATACATCACTAATTTCTATTTCAAATGTTTTAGTAATCATGTAATAGTCTTAACAATGTGGAGTAATTTCCTAAGTTTTAAATTGAATATTACTGATTTAAAAGATGATATTACAAAATCTTAAGAATATTAAGAATCATAGGGATGTGGATGCCCTTAGTTAAAAGTCTCATATAAAGAAAACAATTATGATTGCTGCACATTATGTTAGTGTATCTATACCCATAAGATGTTAAGACTAAAGATTTTGTCACACTATGTTTTTATTCACCTGGACTCAATTTAAGACTTTTAAACTTTAGCCTGTATTGCTAAGATAATATTTTATAAAACTTTTAAATAAAATATTATAAATATAAATTAGTGATGTAGTGTCAGGACTGGAAACCAAATTTGATAAGCTTCATTATATTCTTGAGTAAACGTCTGAAAATGAATTACTTAACATATGACTTATTGTCGTGTTGCATCAAGAACAACCACATCTCCAATACTCTCAATTAAGAATATAATTGTCTTAAGATTTAAGTCTCTATCTAATACTCTCTTAAAATTAGGGGACATGTGAAGGGCCACTCTTTAAAATTGGATCGGTCATTAACTTACTCTAAAATTGGTTTTTCAAATCAGTAATCAATATATGATGTTGATTTCGTGGTGGAATGTCTTACTAAAATAAGTTAAAAAGTCAAAATTTTGATTCTTACGAGAAATACTTGTGATAAAGACAATTATACTATCCGAAAGTGATTAGTTTAGGATAATCTTGATTGTAACCAAAAAAAATTATTAAGTAAAATACTAAACATAGTCCTACTATGTATTCTTTTAATTACTAATATATCAAATTGTTAGAAAATGTTGTAAGACAAACTTAACTGCTCATATTATAATATTTCTTGAAAGCTAAAGTGGGTAATTCATTTTAAAATACTAAACGATGGTTCTGAACTCCGAAGCCCATGATTTCTGTATTTTTATTTATCTTATGAGAATAGCTGTAACTTATGCTGGTGCTTTTTGGTGATCACACATGTAATTCAGGTGTGATATATATGAATAAAAAAAATACTAGTATAGTTTTCTGTTATAGATTGAGAATAAAGGAGCAAAAACATTAAATTATACCACCTATATAATAAATTAGAAATGATTTAAAGCATAAGCTGAAGTAGGATTCCTTGTCTGTCCACGATGTGTCACTTAATAATATTTTTATGTAGACTCAGTTAGTGATTCCTTGTCTTATCAAGTATGTTAGGTTTTATATCTAATATTTTTTTATACTTTTTTCTATTTCTTCATCTTTTCTTTAAGGCTTCGGAACTGTTTTTGTTTTTTTATAGTCCTGGATTTTCTCTCGATTGAAGTTATACTTGGCAAATACTACATCTGATTTTTTTTATAAGAATCTTTTTGTTTTTGTTTGGTTCTAATTATATGATAGTTTTTTATGTTTTATGTATGACAAATCAATTTGTTACAAAAATATCATTTTATAATGAGAAATTAATTTAATTCCATTAATAAGATAAGCATTGAAAGTGCAATATAATTATTCATATAAAAAGGACAATTAGCATCTTTCAATAAACCTGCTCATGAAGCAGGGATCATCTTACTTTTACATTAATTTTAGGCTAAAAATATTATTATAAACATAAATAGAATATAGTTATTATTTCATTTAGTTTTTTTGTCTTGTTTTTTTCCACATTATTTTTTCTCCTTTAAGGGAGAGAAGTCCTACTCATCATGATAATGACTTATATTGACGGGTAGTTAGTGAGACTAACTTGAGCAGCATACCTCTATTCTCAAGTACCAGTCAAACCTAAGATGTCGATAAACCTGAATGTTAAACATTATTGAATTTTGAGGGACCCTCCCCTTGTGAATACTCTAGACAAAGAAACAATGTATTAATGATTCTATCCACTTTAGTTGGATAATCCAATGGATGCATATTTTTTTGTATCGAAGAATACCAAACTTTAGAAATATTAATGTGTCAGTTGCCACATGGGTAGGACCATGCTTAGTAGGTGGGACATGTGGCGGGTAATGGGTTAACCATTTGGCAGTAATCGACCCAAGGAAGCATTTGTTTTTTGGGTTATGTATTGTAAATTTGAGTTGCGTTATCATGTTTTCCACTAATTTTGTTCTAGAGGAATCTTTACTTGCACGTAAGATTCATTCAGTAATGGTATATATGAGCACATGCAAGTTCTTTAAATATGATATCGAGGGTTTAGTTCATACCTTTTGTATAGAAAATACGTTGTTGTTGAAGATGAAATTTACTTTGATAATCTCTACCATAGTTTCAAAAGAAATTAATCTTGGGTTGTGAGAATGCATAGTTATTTACTAGCATATTTGATTAAAAGTAAATTATTGTTAAGCATAGTAAGTATATAGGAGTGTCAAATTGAGTATTAATAATAGTGTGTGAAGTTTGAAGAGTCTAAGAGGAGTTTTTGATGAAGACGGAGTTAAGATCCTATCTATTAATGAAGAGACAAGTGATTACTTTTACACTTACAAATATAGGTAAAAATGGTATATCATTGTATTTTGAGGATAAAAATGTCAATCATATTACATTTTTCTCTTGTTTTGGGTGTATTTGCCTCTCTATCAGTGGAAAGGATCTCAACTCAAGAAGAAGAGTTAATATACTTTTCATTAATCAAAAGACAAATGGTTCAAAAAAATAAAGGGAGATACAACTTTTAATGACATATTTATCCTTTTAGTTATAATGAAATTGTACTTTTATCATTAAAAATAAAGAAATAAACATACATTTGTCTCTCTATTAATGAAAAAAATATGTATTTGAAGAAGAAATACTAAAATCATCTAAAATGGGTTGAAATGATCTTCGATATTAGAGAATCCAATAGATATGTTAACATATGTGATAAAAATCTAATAATACAAATATTTATTAATTTTAAATTATACAGAAAATTAATAATTTTCTTTCTCCAACTATCCAATACAAAGGTCCGTTAGCTTAGCACATCTAAAATGGGGTTAAGATGCACAAATAAAAACAAGAAGATGAAATTGTAGGACCCATATAGCACAAATCATCACTTATAGCTGGCAAGCATCTTAATGAAGTAATGGATGTAGTGGCATTGAGGACATGACTCACATGCATAGTGACATGGAATGGGCCATAAGGCTCAACTACCCGTACGGGTTAAGTTCAAAACTGAAACATACGACATAACATATGCACATGCTTCGCTTGCTCGCATTCCCATGATGCAGATACACCGAACCATGTGATAAGGACTCTAAACTATACACTAAAGATAGCTTATCACCATGTCATTCGTAACCACCACATTCTTCATTCGTTCATATCATATCATTTCTTTTTCTTTTTTTATACAACACTCCACATTAATTTTTAATTCCTCTTTTTGTTCTAGTAATAATAAATATAATATTATAGTCCATATTTTTAGTGTCTTTTAAGGCTGGATCTAGGAGGTGACTTGTTCCTACGAAATGCGCATCACAACTATTCCTTTTCTTTTTAGTTTTTTATTATATAGCTTTTATGGCACCATTCATTTTATAGTTGTGTATTTGATTGAAAAGGTAAAAAATATTCACAGTGGTATTTTTATCTCTATTTATAATTTGGATTTATGATATGTTTGAAGTGTCTATACTACACTGTATTGATTATTATCAAGTTTGTTTATTATAATATGTGCGTGCTAGTTAATTTACATGTACTTATAAGTCATGCTTTTTAGTCTTGCCCCCTTTTAATAAAATCCTAGCCCTGCTCTAGAAAAAATTGTAATGAATATATTTATTTATATTAAATTTATGTAAATCTTTCTATCGTAATAATTATAATCATTAACTTTTCACTCATCGTATCTCTACTAAGATAAGGGCAGAAGTGTAAAAATTGCCATTAATCTCATCGTGATTTTCTGAAAAAACGGTTTATTAATTAGAAATATTTAAAAAACACTTAAAATTAAAGCGACGAAGTAGCATTATGGACCTAGCAAATCCCATGTTGTTAGTGTGTTGATTAATGAATTTAGTTGAACTATTGAATTTCCATAATAATTAAGAAAGTAAGTGAAAAATTATTTATAATAACTTGGACATTGTTATTTTATGAGTTAACTTTTTGGGTATAGTTATATCGAAATATTTTAATATGATGTTAGAGTCGACCCATTCATATACTCATATGTTCAATACAAGTATGCAAATTCTACATGATATGATGTTTAGTTCTAAACATGATGGTGTATTAAAGTCTTACGTTCAATACTAATAATAATAACTTCAATAGTCCTCTATTTGTCTATGAAATAACCGTTGGGAAATTCAGAACCAATTTCCCTCCCAGTGTGATGCAAAATGGGCAATTGCGGAAGCGACAAGTAAATAAAGAAAATAGATAAGAGTAGAAGAATAACACCAAAAATTTTAACGTGGAAAAACCTCCTCAATGTGAGAAGGAAACCACCACGGGACCTAGTCTAGAAATTATCTCTACTATAGAAAGTAGGATTACAATATTTGACTCTCTCTTACAAAGAAGATAACACTCAGTCTCACCCAAGAGGATGGAAATACAAACTCTCTAGTATCTCACCAGAATACAAATCTCACACTATGTGGATGTAAACTCTCTCATTTTCTCTCTATTTTGTTTTTCTCACTTGCTTGATATAACTCTTCCTTACAAGTCCCATATATATATATAGTGAAGGGGATGAAGGCTTCATCATAAAGACATATTGGAGGATTAATTGTTGTCATACTTTTCAAGACACTTTGAAAAGTGTTACTTCAACTTTCTAAGTTAGACTTCATAATTCTCAAGACTCAATGAATAATTTCCAGACCTTAGAATAACCATCATTGAATTATTCAATGGTTCATCTACCAAGATTCATTGGTCTTGCTTCCACATCAATTAGAAGGATTTCCAACAAATCTCCTCATTCCTGAATTAATTGATGGGTATCACCAGTCCTGCACTTATGCAACAGCCTGTTAGCTTCTTGAGTGAATTTGTCTTAGTCATCATGTCACATCAGTTATCATCTGCATGAATTTTCTCTAGCTGCAACTCACCATCCTCCAAAGCATTTCGTATCCAATGATAACGATAATCAATGTGCTTTGTCCGAGAATGAAACGTAGGATTCTTAGCTAGGTGAATTGCACTTTAGTTATCACAGTGCAAAACATGTCTATCTTGAACATGACCAAACTCATGCAAGATGTTTTTCATAAATTTTATCTCCTTGCCAGCTTCAGATGCTGCAATATATTCTACTTCAGTTGTTGATAATGCAACACATCTTTGTAACTTGGATTGCCAAGATACAGCTCCCCCTGCAAAAGTAGTTAGATAAGCTGATGCGGATTTTCTGGAATCTACATCTCTAGCCATGTCAGCATCTATGTATCCAACTAACATAGGATCTTCATTACCAAAGCATAAACATCTTTTGGTAGTTCCCCTCAGATATCTCAATATCCACTTTACTACATTCCAATGATCTTTGCCGGGATTGGATAAGAATCGACTCACAACTCCAACTGCGTGGGCAATATCTGGTCTTGTACAAATCATAGCATACATTAGGCTTTCTACCAAAGAGGAATAAGACATTATACTCATTTCTTTCCTTTCTTCATCACTAGTTGGACATTGCATTGTTGTTAACTTGAAATGTCCACCAAATGGAACACTAACATGCTTTGCCTTATCCATTTTGAATCTCTTGAGAACTTTCTCAATATACTTCTCCTTTGATAGCCATAACAACTTCTTGAAATGATATTCCTTATTCCAAGGATCTGTTTTGCAGGACTCAAGTCTTTCATAGCAAAAGACTTGCTTAAAGCATTCTTCAAACTACAAATTTGGTCTTGTCATGCCCAATGATTAACATATCATCAACATATAATAGCATGATAATAAAGTTTCCATATTCATACCTTTTGATGAATACACAATGATAACTATTTGTCTTCTTGAAACTGTATTTGGTCATGAAGGATTCAAACTAATTGTACCACGATCTAGGGGCTTGCTTCAGACCATATAAACTCTTATTCATATGACACACTAAGTGTTCCTTGCATGGTTCTTCATAACCTTATGGTTGATCCATATAGATTTATTCTTTGATGTTTCCGTGTAAGAAAGTTGTTTTGACATCAAGTTGTTCAACTTCTAAGTCTAGGCTAGCTGCTAGACCCAATGCTACTCTTATAGAGGAATACTTCACCACTGGTGAGAATATCTCATCAAAATCAACTTCTTTCTTCTGAATGCATCCTTTCATAACAATCCGAGCTTTGTACCTTGGTCTTGAGCTTCCTTCTTCCACTTTAAGCCTATAAACTCATTTGTTTTTGAAGGCTTTTCTTCTTTTGGGCAACTCCACCAGATCATAAGTGTGGTTCTCATATAACGAGTTCATCTCATCTTCCATGGCTTTAATCCATTCTTCTTTATCAGATGTATGTATAGCTTCTGAGAAGTCTTCAGGTTCACCATTATATGTCAATGTGATATAATCTTCTTCAGGATACTTTAAAGAAGGTATCCCGCCTCTTCCGGAGCGCCTCAGTTCAACTTGCATCTGATGTTCTACTAGCTAGGGTTCTTAGTGCATTTGTGTGTCTACCACCATTTTATCATTATCTAAATCTTCATTAATCTGGTCAAGTTCTGTGTGAGCAGGATCTATCTGTTGGTCTATCTGTTCTGGATCTATATGATGATCAGAATCTGTTTGTTGAGGAATCTCTCCCCCGAATCAATGCGAACTTTGGACTTGCGCTGGCTTTTCTTATGAACATTTTTGATCGTTTGATCCTTAAAGAACACAACATCTCTTCTTCTCACAATTTTCTTGTTTATCGGATCCTATAGTTTGTACCCAAATTCATCTTTTGGAGACCCAAGGTCAACACACTCCTTGGTCTTAGCATCCAACTTCTTTCTCTCATCTTTTGGAATGTGAATGAAGGTTCTGCATCCGAATACTCTCAGGTGGTTGAATGATGTCTTCTTCTTGTACCATACTTCTTCTAGAATTTCTTCGTTCAAGGGTCTTGAAGGTGTTCGATTTATGAGATCCAATACAGTCTTCACTGCTTCATCCCAAAAAGACTTGGGGAGATTGGCATCTTGCAACATTCATCTTATCTTCTCTTCAATTGCGT
>NC_032016.1:4593578-4673690 GCF_001865875.1 Lupinus angustifolius
TATCCTTATTCCAAGGATCTGCTTTGCAGGACCCAAGTCTTTCATAGCAAAAGACTTGCTTAAAGCATTCTTCAAACCAGCAATCTTGGTCTTGTCATGACCAATGATTAACATATCATCAACATATAAGAGGAGGATAATAAAGTTTCCATCTTCATACCTTTTAACGAATACACAATGATCACCAGTTGTCTTCTTGAAACTGTATTTGATCATGAAGGATTCAAACTTCTTGTACCACTATCTCGGGGCTTGTTTCAGACCATATAAACTCTTATTCATATGACACACTAAGTGTTCCTTGCATGGTTCTTCATAACCTTATGGTTGATCCATATAGATTTATTCTTTGATGTTTCCGTGTAAGAAAGTTGTTTTGACATCAAGTTGTTCAACTTCTAAGTCTAGGCTAGCTGCTAGACCCAATGCTACTCTTATAGAGGAATACTTCACCACTGGTGAGAATATCTCATCAAAATCAACTTCTTTCTTCTGAATGCATCCTTTCATAACAATCCGAGCTTTGTACCTTGGTCTTGAGCTTCCTTCTTCCACTTTAAGCCTATAAACTCATTTGTTTTTGAAGGCTTTTCTTCTTTTGGGCAACTCCACCAGATCATAAGTGTGGTTCTCATATAACGAGTTCATCTCATCTTCCATGGCTTTAATCCATTCTTCTTTATCAGATGTATGTATAGCTTCTGAGAAGTCTTCAGGTTCACCATTATATGTCAATGTGATATAATCTTCTTCAGGATACTTTAAAGAAGGTATCCCGCCTCTTCCGGAGCGCCTCAGTTCAACTTGCATCTGATGTTCTACTAGCTAGGGTTCTTAGTGCATTTGTGTGTCTACCACCATTTTATCATTATCTAAATCTTCATTAATCTGGTCAAGTTCTGTGTGAGCAGGATCTATCTGTTGGTCTATCTGTTCTGGATCTATATGATGATCAGAATCTGTTTGTTGAGGAATCTCTCCCCCGAATCAATGCGAACTTTGGACTTGCGCTGGCTTTTCTTATGAACATTTTTGATCGTTTGATCCTTAAAGAACACAACATCTCTTCTTCTCACAATTTTCTTGTTTATCGGATCCTATAGTTTGTACCCAAATTCATCTTTTGGAGACCCAAGGTCAACACACTCCTTGGTCTTAGCATCCAACTTCTTTCTCTCATCTTTTGGAATGTGAATGAAGGTTCTGCATCCGAATACTCTCAGGTGGTTGAATGATGTCTTCTTCTTGTACCATACTTCTTCTAGAATTTCTTCGTTCAAGGGTCTTGAAGGTGTTCGATTTATGAGATCCAATACAGTCTTCACTGCTTCATCCCAAAAAGACTTGGGGAGATTGGCATCTTGCAACATGCATCTTATCTTCTCTTCAATTGCGTGGTTCATCCTCTCAACTACTCCATTTAACTACTTTGGTGGTGTCTTCTCCAGTTTGATACCAAAAGCCTTGTAGTAGGCTTCAAATGGACCATGATACTCTCCACCATTGTCTGCTTTCAGACACTTCAACTTCTTCCCAGTCTCACGTTCTACTAGTGCATGTAACTCTTTGAATGCTGATAGTACTTGATCATTGCTTTTCAACAAGTACAACCATATTCTTCTCGAGTGATCGTCTATGAATGTGACAAAGTAGTATGCTTCTCCAAGAGATCTTTCAGATGGTGCACAAACATCTGAATGCACCGATTCAAGTACTTCATCTCTACGTTGTTTACCATAAAGACAATCAGTACATGAATCTAAAATTTGACATTTTATACCTAGTAGGTGGTCTTTGGCGAGAATCTGAAGTGTCTTCTCACTCATGTGCCCCAATCGCTTATGCCAAAGATCTTTGAAGTCAGTAGCAATATTTGCTTCTCAAGAATAAATTCATCATTGCATAATGTACAAAGATCCTTCCTTTGAGCCTCTAGCAATAACGAGGTTGCCTTTTGCTAGTTTCCACTTTCCAGCACCATCCAACTTACTCGTTGAGATAAGGTTGAGACGCATATCTGGGACATGTCTCACCTCCTTCAGTATAAGCTTTCCTCTTGTGTCTATTAGCAGCACAATATCACCAATTCCCGCAATTTTGCTAGTAACATGGTTTCCCATTTTCACAGTACCATAATCACCTTTCTTGTCGTTTGAGAAGAAACCTTCATTTGGACTTACATGGAAAGAAGCATTGGAGTCAACGATCCAAGCACAATCACCATATGCAACATTTAGGTAACTGTCTTCTCCAATGAGGAGAACATAATCATTTGCAGCGACGGCTGTGGTAGACTTATGACCATTTTTTCTTGGATCAACTAAATCTTCATGGACATTTCTAGCTTTCTGGTCTCTCTTTAAGGACCTGCATTTAGATCTATTATGTCCTTCTTTACTACAATAATAGCATGTTATTGACCTCATGCGAGATTGAGGGCGACCTCTGAATTTCTTTTGCTTCTTCCACGAGATTCATTCCTCCCATGAGTTTCACTTCTTCCATGTCTCTCCATAATATTTGCTTCAAAGTGGAATGATGTACTCCATTCTTTCCTTCTGGATTCTTCATTCAATAGACTGTCTGAAACAGTGTCCATTGAGACCTTCCCATCAAGGACTAAGTTGTTGAGCATGACCACCAATGTATCCCAGCTTTCAGGCAACGAACTCAGTAGCAGAAGTGCTTGCAACTTATCATCTATCTTCATATCTATCTTTGTCATTTGATTGACAAGTCCCTTGAATGAATTCAAGTGCTCTATCATGCTATAACCATCTTTGTAGTCGAGTTTCACCAGCCTTCTAACAAGAGATGCTTTATTTCTAGGAGTTTTCTTTTGAATCATAGATTCAAGTTTCGACCACAACTCATAAGNNNTGTGGACACATGCTCAAATAAACTTCTATCAATTTACTTCCGAATCATTGCAACAAATTTTCGATTCGAAACCTCCCAATCTTTGTCACCCTTATCTTATGGCTTGTCTTTGCAAGAAATAGGCTCATGCACATCCTTGTAGTATAAATGATCTTCCATCATGGGCTTCCAATATGAATAGTTGTCAGTTGTCAACTTGAACATATCTCCACCAAATGAGATATTAGCGGCTCCTTCCATCTTGGACTACACATGCTAAGCTCCTCGAATGAACCTGGGAGCTCTGATACCATTATTGGGAAATTCAGAACCAATTTTCCTCCTCTGTGTGATCCAAAATGGTCACTTACGGGAGAGGCAAGTGGATACAGAAAATAGAGAAGAGTAGAAGAATAACACCAAGAATTTTAACGTAGAAAAATCTCCTCAATGTGAGAAGGAAACAACCACGGGACCCAGTCCATAAAATATTTCCATTATAGAAAATAGGATTACAATATTTGACTCTCTCTTACAAAGAAGATAACACTCAATCTCACCCAAAAGGATGAAAATACAAACTCTCTAGTATCTCACTAGGAATACAAATCTCACACTATGTGGATATAAACTCTCTCACTTTTTCTCTATGTTATTTTTCTCACTTGCTTGTTGTATCTCTTCCTCATAAGTCCCCTATATATAGTGAAGGGGAGGAAGGCTTCATCATAAAGACATAAAGGAGGATTAATTGTTGTCATACTTTTCATGACACTTTGAAAAGTGCTACTCCAACTTTCTAAGTTAGATTTTATAATTCTCAAGACTCAAAGAATAATTCCAAGACCTTAGGAATAACCATCATTAAATTATTCAATGGTTCATCTATCAAGATTCATTGGTCTTGCTTCCACATCAATTAGGAAAGATTCTCAATAATATGTGATGGAGTTAGACTAACTAATATGACAAGTTGAAAAATATCAAGAAAAAGATATATCAATTATTAAAATAAAAACAATATCATTCTAAATAGAAACTTTTTTATCCTTCAATGATCAATAAATATTGGTTATAAGCATTTGAATGGAAATGCTTTAAATCACCCATCTCTATCAATATACCAAACTTCTCCTTTGATATGCACGATATTAGGACAAGTGTACCTAAAAAGTTAGATCACCCGGAAAAGCAAAAGGAGAAAGGTGGAACTAAATACCCATATCAATTATCAATATTTATTTAATTTTGTGCATGTGAGAATATGAACGTGAAATGCGTGTTTCCACATATCCCTTAAAATGGAACTTTAATCAATCAATTGAAAATATAGCAATTTGCATGCAGCATATGCATGCGCATATGCTAGAGCTATTTACACGTAGCCGTTCATTTTTGTCCTCCGAGAAGCACGGTTTGTGGGAGATTCGGTTTTTGACTTTGAATATTTATGATATTATGATATATGGGTCGGTAGTTGGTTCTCATTTTTCTTCATTTTCACACTTCACATCCACTTTGGCACCACACACTCTGAAGTGGAGTAGAGGATAGATTCGTCTTAAATTTATTTACAGAAATAGAAGATGGATTTGATTAATTAAAGCACATTTTCAATATAAAGAACGTTTGCAACTTTAACCAACTATATATTAGCACATTAACTATTAAATAACAGCTCATCTTATATATAGAACTCGCGTATTTATCATAGCAATTCTAAAATAATCATAATAATGGAATCAATAATGTAAGTTTACTAGAGTGGAATAATAGTTACTAACGTGTCGACCAGCACTCAGTGTTGGTCACCTTTTTTTATTTTTTCTGATATAGAATACAATATATAAACTCAATAGATAATAAAAATTTAGAAGATAACATATGGTAGTTGATATGATATACATTAAAACTTATGTGAATTTCTCATTTCGTGATTCTAATAATCATTATAGATGTTTTTTTTTTATATTAGTGTTTGTTTTACTTGGGTTGAGAAATAGAGAATATAGAAATAAGAGAATATGTGGAAGATTAATGATATATTAATATAAAAAATGAATGCAATGAAAATAATGTTTGGAAGTTTAAAGTAATTATTAATAATACAAAAAAATATGTTTGAAATTTAAAAATTATATCATGGTGGTGATTATTTATTGTTTTGCCTTTATTAGAAGTATAGATATAGATTAATAGTATATATAGTATAAATAAGTATATATATATATATATATTATATATATATATATATATAAAGATGAAAGTAGAAGTTATAAAGTAAAGAATAAATTACACTGACACCCTTGAGTTTTAGTAAAATTACATAAACTACCTCTCACTTTTTTACATCTACACAAACCTCACCTAATTTTTATACTTTCATTACACTAACTACTCCTGCATAATAAGAATAAGTGTAATATTTTAAACAAAACATGTAATAACACAATTAAGTTAAATAAAACATGATATATTGTGGAGACAAATCCAAATAATATATGAGTCAGTATTTCTTTATTATTTTTGGTTCATTACACAGTGATTTAAACAATATTTCTTTAGAATTGTTGATGTATTTTGTAACAAAAAATAATAAAGATACATTGATTTGTATATTATTTAGACTCGTCTACAAAATATATCATGTTTTGTTTAACTTAATTGCATTTATCACATTTTTTGTTTAAAATATTACATTTATTTCTTATACAGAGGTGGTCAGTGTAATGAAAGTATAAAAACTAGATGAGGTTTGTGTAGGTGTAGAAAAGTGAAGGGTGGTTTGTGTAATTTCACTAAAACTCATGGGTGTGAGTGTAATTTACTCTAAAATAAAAGTAGAAGTTATAAAATATGAAATAGGAAAACCCAAAATAACTTCATGGGTTTTCCCTTTATTAAGTAGTATAAATCAATATAGTATTTTGAATTATAGATTAGTAATATAAAAATAAAAGAAAATATATTTTATGACATATTTATTCTTTTATTTATAATAAAATAATATTTTTATCATTGAAAATAAAAATAATAATTCCTCTCTCCAATAAGGAGATGATCTTGTCTCATTGTTCTGGTATAATTAAAGTAGTATTATATGTATGTCATCAATAGTTTCATCATAATAATTGAGTTCTTTTTTCAGTATATTATTAGAGATTGAGTTATATTTTGTTATGAATTTTTGTTGTTGGGAGATGCATAATCTACTTTTATCTTTATTCTTAAAAAAAAAAAAAAAAAAAAAACTATCAGTATAGGGATACCTTTAATGAAAAATAGTATATTGAAAAATAATTTTTTTACAATAATTAACTTGTCTGTATCAAAAAATGTAAAACATTCATTAAACCAAGATATTATCTTTCACTTAACTCCGACCAAGATAACATCTTCCATTCATCTCGGATCTGTGTCAACTCTATAGGAGTTTTGAGATAAAATCTAATTTGTTATTTAGTTAATAAGTTTATTTGATTATGAACCAAAAACTTTTAGTCATTGTGCCTAAAAAAGGCTATGTTTAGTACGTGAAAAAATAATAGAAGTCCATAGAACAAGATATTGTTTATCTTTATTTTGTTCAATTTGTATAAAATTAATTCACGGTGAGTGGAATTAATTCATTTTCTCTCTTCTTTGAGTTTCTTTGTAAGTATGAGTTTTATGTACTTGTGATATCAAATTGGTATTAGAGCTAATTAAGTCGAACACGAATTTGAAATATGAAAAACAATTACAACAATATGTGGTCTAGTCTTAAATTAGATGGAATTAATGCTTGATTATTTTATTGAGAGATATTGATATCAACACATGTAGGAGGTTCATAATATTTGGAGTGTTATTGAATAATTGAATCCTGTGATATAGACACCATGACGATAATAGAATTGCAAGGGAGTATTGAAAGCGGCATGAACAAAATTTTGGAAGACCAAAAAATGGAATGAAGAAGCTTTGAAGAGCCAAGTAAATAAAGCATAATCTAATCAAAATGCACATGGTAGAGGTCACGATTTACATAGTAAAAATTTAAATTTTTACTTATTTGTTATATTAATAATATTACCATTTTAGAAACATCTTATTTTGAAATTAATAAACAATATAGAGTTAGTTTCTTAATTTTGTAATATATATTTTTAAAATTTAGGAAGTAACTCCTTCCTATTAGAGACAATTTCTTAGAAACAATAAGAATGTAACTCTATCTACTAAGCTTGGTTTACGTTGTATACATTCCTTTTTAACAAGACTGAGGTTTGGGTCTTGTATATAATGAAAATCCTATTGAAAAAACTAAGATTATTATACGGTAAATATTTCCACTCGAATATGATTATCCTCTATAAATAATATTTATGACCAGAAATAAAAAGGAAAAAATCAACTGGTGTTTTTTTAACCGTGGGACTTATCCTATGTCCAACACTAATGTCCTTAAAACTTAACTCTTTTACAAAGGAAAAAAAGTCTCCAAACAGAAAAGGCTCTTTTATTTTCTTTGATGAATACACTATCATTAGTCTAATTAGTATTGTAATGTTGGATCAGAAACCCTTGATTGTAATATGATAGCTGTGGTCAAACTTAGAAAGTCTATATTATCACTGGTCCCAGTCCGTACTGGCAAGGGTACACCGATGAGGTGATATTTGAATTGTGCATTACTAACTATAACAGACAAACCATGTCTTACTCTTATTTCAACGCTTCTCTCTCAACCACTTGCTTTGGTTTATATGACATCACTGCATACACCTATCTTCCCAACAAAATTAAAATTCTATGCCGTTGCTTTAATTTCATTTACTGTCTCAAGTTTGTTTTTCTCACAATCATTGATTTTTCTATGAAAAAAATTGTGAGTATGAAGCATAACGAGGGGAAGTGCGTGATCCACATGGTCCACTTTAATATTTAAACATTTTACCTCTTAGGACAAATTCTGAAGGCCATCCAGCCATGAATAATCCCTTCTTAAACGCCGAAGGAGTATAATATGATAAATTATGCCTCCATTTTTAAATAATATGTGAAAGCCTGAGTTAGATATTATTTTTCATTGTCAATTAAGAAAGTTATAGATGAAGTGAGCATAACATTACTCGAAAAATGAGCGAGAAATATGACTAGTTGCATGAAGTATTCAAAAAATTATGCTCTCAATTTCAATTTACTATGTTATTTGAAAACTTAAATCGAAGTAATATTCTAGTTACATAAATTTTAACTTACTCGTGAATTTGCACATGGCAGTAATTTTATGTTATATGGTTAAGAACATACATGTTACTCGTGTATTCATATGGTTAAGAACACATATGTTACTTGTGCATTCGTTTGGTTAAAAATACACACATTGCTCGTGCATTCGCATGGTTATTGATATACATATTACTTGTGCATTCACATAGTTAAGAATACACATGTTGATCGTGCATTCGCATGGTTAAGAACACACATGTTACCCGTTCATTCGCACGGTTAAGAACACATGCATTATATGTGCATTCACATGGTTAAGAACACACATATTACTCGTACATTCAGATGGTTAAGAATATACATATTACATGTGCATTCGCATGGGACATGTTGATTTTGATGCATGTTTAGAAGCACACAAATATCAATATTATTAAATATATATACTATTTATATTGTGCAATAGTTTGATAAAATTCAAAGAAATATATAAAAACACAAACATTGTAAACTAATTAAATTGTATGTGGTTTTTGTTGTAATTATTCAATTTTCACTTGACGTCTATATGTCTATCATGTATAAAAGATTTTCACACCTTTTGTATTATCAATAATAACTATAAAATTCATAAGTTCACCACCATAAGTTTTTCAAAATTTAAAAGACCAAACTGATAAAGTCGAAAAACATGAGTGACTAAAATAAGTATTTACTCTTAAATAAATTCATACAAAATACATTACCACATGTGGGAATGTACGGGTATCCTACTAATTAAATAGTAAATAGATGCAATGATGGACCTTTGCTAAACCAATTTTTTTGTTGAATTGAATTCCCAACTCTAGTAGAATATGGGAGCAATTACAATAATTGTTCTTAAGGTTGTTTTTAATAAATTAAAAAATTTCTTACTCTTCATTATGTTATTATTATTTTTTGATTTTTGTTCTTAAATATGAACAATTTTTAGTTGTTCATGGCCAAAGAAAATGACGAGAGATAGATGTTGTGAAACTCAAATAAAAATAGAAATGATTTTTTGAAATAATGTGTGAAAGTGAAATAAAAATCAAAATTTTATTTAGTACTGGAAAAAGTTAGTTATAAATTATTCACAAACGAGGTTCTTACGTAGACAATAAGATTTAAACTCGCGAATTTATAATGTATGATGGACCTAGAAAACCGAAACAAAACATTACCATCTAATGAATGATGGACCTAGAAAACTTTGATATTAGAGGCCAATATATCATAGTAGGAGTGAATTTAATAAATAAATATCACATTAGAAACCTTCTTAATTCCAGTTGGGGGCAAGTGCATGTCTTGAGTATATACCTCTCTCCTAGGTAATTAGGTAATAAACAAAATGATAACAAATTAAATATCATTCCGTTTAATTTGAATACAATAAATGCTTAAAAAAGTGCTAATTACCATTTATAATGAAATAATTAGCATATTCCATTGCATAGAAAATTTCGTCATATAATAAGTAGCATATTCCAATTAGCACTCAATCACATTTTAAAATATTCTTTCAACAATTGTAAATTAATACTTGTCAAATTCTCACTTTACTTTCTTTTTCATTTTCCAAAGATAACAAATTTATGAATTATGATTTTTTTCTGAAACTTTGATTGTTGTTTTTGTTTCTTTGATTTTACGGTGAAAAAATGGTTTTAGATGAAAAACTTCACATTTTTTAAAAGGTGCCAAAAACAATTGGATCAAATATTATTAACTTATTCTCTTTAAAAATGTTTTTTTATAAGAAGTAAATAGAGTACCTTAAATTTCTAGGAATGCTTACCTCCAAAAAATCCTTGTGTATATAAACATACTTTCAACTCTTGGCATGTTAAATTGACTTGTTATATTATATCACATATGTCAAGTGCGCCCTCACCCCTCAGGCAAAAAAAGTTTCTTTATAAATACAAATTAATTGTACTATCTGGCGAGGTATGTGATTGTGATCCAATGAAAAAGAAAAACAGTTTGTATTTATTTTAAGAGGATGTGGTATCTCTGGTGTGAGGAGATAATTTTTCTTCTTACACCATTTAAGCAATGACACATGGTCATTTTTTAAAAATAAATAAAAAAACAAAAAGTAAAGTAATACAAGTGTCTATTAATGAATGACTGTGAGGAGATAATTTCTCTCACATACATTATTCTTTTATTTTAATTAATGGGCATAATAAAAATCTTAACTTGGACATCCCATTTATGTTTTCCACTTTTCCTTCCCATACTTTTTCTTTGCAACATAAGAAATCAGAACTGTGACAAACCCACATGGGTGTTTGGTACTTTGGTTACGTGTCGTACGGACTATTCAAATAAAGAAAAGGCATTGCACCTTTTTCTACACAAACAACAAAACTATTATTTGCAACAATTTTCCCATTTACAGTACAAACCTACCCTCTAACAAAACTTTAAACAAAAATACCAATTTCATCTAATTCCCCCTTTTATGAAGACAATCCATATTTATTTCAAAGTTGAGTTTACGCCTATATTATGGCTCCTGATTTTCTTGAATTAAGTAGCACTTGTATAGTTGTATATCAAACCTTTTTTAATTGAAAGTTATGAATCAAACAACAGATCTAGGCACTAAAACAAAAACATTAGAAGATCAAAAGCAGTTTTAGATTCAAATTTATTGTATTAACAAGATCCCCATAAAATCCTCTATTAATAGGATGGAGAAATTTCTTAAGTTTTTTACATGACAGAAAAAACTAAAAAAAAACAAGAAAGGAAAAGGAAAATATAGTAGCATCATTAGAAATTACAGGACCATGCTACCCTGTTTTCCTCTGCTTCCAGTAGACTTGATTTTATTCACACTACTACCCACTAACATAGTAGATACTAGTAAACTGAAATACATAGGCAAAATTAGCTATACTTGCTGCTCTATACATAAAAGCAAGTAGCTTTGGTCTTCTCTCCAAATCTTCTCATCCTATCTTTTTAATTTTCAATTCAGATCAGCCCTCTCTCCTCCACTCAAGATCCAAGGATGCCCTGCAAAATCAAAATCACAACATTTAAAAACAACACAAAAAAGAATAAAAAAGCTTGAATACAGTAAACAAGTGATTTTATACTATTTAATATGTTGAGATGTACGTAGATGTTTGTGGTGTAAGAGTTACTAGATCTCCATAAATACATTGGGAGTGATAATTATTGGGAGAGACAATTATATATTTTAAAAGGAATTAGTTCATTAACCATAAACTTCCATAAACTTTAAGGTGAAAATATCACTAGTAGTATTAAAAATAAATATGTGGCTAAATAACCTTATAAATGAAAGCACAATGCAAGAGATTCCTACCAAGTTGGACAGGCTTATTACCTCAATTTCACAAGCCAAACAACATTATAGTTGAATTCCTATATCTTATTTACTAGAAATATAAAAGTATTAGAAACATACTTAAGGCTTGTTCAGCAGAGAATCTTGTAGAAGCATCCCTACAAATCATCTTCCTCAAAAGATCCTTAGCAGAAGAAGACACAGTCCTAAATAGCCTTGAAGGAAACCTAAGATTACCCCTAATAACAGCCTCAAAAATCTGAGCAGCATCATCACCATAAAACGGAGGAACCCCAACCAACATTATATACAAAATCACACCACAGCTCCAAACATCAACCTTCTCATCATACTCCCTTCCCAACAACACCTCCGGCGCCACATAATACGGCGTCCCAACTATCCCACTCATCTTCCTCCCTTCACCGAACCACTCCGCGGACCCAAAGTCCGCAACCTTAACATTCTCCCTCGAATCGAAGAGAATGTTTTCAGGTTTTATATCGCGATGAGCCACGCCGAGACGGTGGCAGTGGCTCATCGCTGATAGAAGCTGCACCATGATTGATGCAGCTTCTGGTTCGGTTAAAGTGTTTGTTTTCACAATCTTGTCGAATAGCGTTAAGGGTTGGCATAGTTCCATTACTATAGATAAAACGTCGTCGTCTTCGTGTACTTCGTAGATTTGAAGGATGTTGGGGTGAGGAGAAAGGAGGGTCAAGTATTTGGGTTCGTTTTGGAGACACTCGCGGTCGGTGGAATCGGTTAAGAGGGATTTGTGGATGATTTTGGAAGCGTAGAATTGGTTCGTGGTTGGGTCGAAGGAACGAAAAATGGTTCCGAAACGACCACGACCAATTTCTTCACACAACTCGTATTGGCTCTTGTTCACTCCTGCCCACATTCTTTTTCTTTCTCTCTTGTTCTACCTTGTTTATGGTTAACTTGTGCTTTTGGTTCGGTTGCCCTGTTTTTATAGAGGAGTTATTTGCAATTTGTACTAATTCTTCATTTATTTAAAATTGAGTTCTTGTAATATAAGTTTGTGTCTAAATGTATGGGTAATGAGTTGTTATTGTGAGAAATTGGGAAAATTAATATGAATTATTGAATTTTATTTTAACGATTAAAATTAAAAAGTATATGTGTCTGATTTTTGTAAGCATATAATTAATAATTAACTTTTAATTTTTAACCTTGTAAAGAATGATGATTTTTATCCTAAACTGTATTTCAAATTAAATTATATTTTACATCAATAATATTAAAAGAAAAATAGGAAATAATTAATTATTATCTTTAATTAATATAATATATTTTTATTAGTGTGATATAGTTTGTGACATGAGACAATAAATAAATATATATATATATATATATATATATTTATATTTATATTTTAGAAGACCCATATTTATTCTTTTCATAATTTTATATTATAATTGTTTTCATTAACTCCCATAGTCATTCACTCCCATATTAGTATCTAGTATGCTTTTGTTCATTCAAATATCTATCCACTTTCTAAAAGGGAAGGTTAATGATGAATATTATGATAATTGGTATTAGAAGTTTTATCCTTGTTGATTAATCATAAGTTTTCAAAAAACAAAAATCAAATATAACTAACCAATGGAAATATATATAGACAAATTAGAGTATTCTTAGTTTTATCCTTATTATTAATTCATGTTTTTACTTAAAAATCACTATAAATTTTTTATTTAAATATTTGAAATATATAGTTAGTTATTAATCATGGTTACAAAAACGAAAAATACTCCTATGTACACGTAGTAAGAAATTACTTTACCTCATCCCTCACGGGATTAAAAATTTCTCATATTAACAGTTTGAATTATTATTATTTCATATTTTAAGTATATTTTTAAAGTGATTGATGAGATGATATACATTTAATATAATAATATGAAATTAAGGAATCTCTTATTTAAGAACTACCTCATGCTATTTTCTTTAAAAGGGCAGCGCGAAAGGGACCCAATTTGGTGCGGAATATAGAAGGGAATATTCGTTCGGTGGATACCAGCACTGAAATCACGCCACGTTAGGATACTGTGTTTGTTCAATCACCAGGAGGGTTATTACCGCAATTATTATATATCACATCATTGATTCTCCTTCTTTGGTGTAAACATAATTGAATTGATTTGTTTGAAGTTATTAATGTAATATCAATGTATTATGAGCATAAAAATCTATATATTATCAATATATTAATTTTCATTTATTTGTATTATTTTTTAAAGAATCAATACTAATTAAAATAAATGGTGAATAGTATATTAGTAGTATATAAAATTCATATAATTTAGTTTATAAATTTTCTCTCTTATTTATTGAAATAGATTGTATATAACTTGACTGTATATATTTGAGAAGGTTGTTGGACAAATTTGGACGGATTGACCCATAACCTTATGACTTGTCTTTTTTATGATTTATTTTTAAGTTTTCATTATTTTCTATCTTTTCTTATAGTTTTTGTAATTATCATTGTTGATTAATAGTTAAAAGGAGCATGTTTCCCTTTTTACCTTCCCTTTACACTACAATAGAAAAACTGACCTCAAAAGAAATTAATATCTGTCTAGTATTGGTGTAGTGACTAACACTATTTGAGTAATTGAATTGTGCTAACTAGTGTTCACCAATTTGTGATCATTAACGTCAGTTTTATGCGGGAGCACATATGTTGTCTTGTCCTATAAAGTGTGTCACTTCATGTGTTACTGCTTGTGATTGGTTGAAAAAATATATTTAAATTAAAATTTTAATAATTATTTATTTTTCTGACCAATCACAAATCGTGATATATGAAATGGTACATTATTTTGACAACAGATGTCCCCCGTTTTATCCATACTACCTTCCTCATTGATTATTGCTAATATTGTCACATTAATATCGTTGGAAGCTAGCTTATTCTGTTATTCATTTTGAGAAACTAAATATCAAAATAAGCAAAAGTTTTAAATAAATTGATGACCAAAAGATTATTAAAAGTGAACTAAAAGAAAGGAGCCAAAGTGCAATATAACACTAATCGATAGGTTATTGAAGGCTGTATTATTAATATTGTATTAGTCAAATGAGGGTGGTAGAGTAATTTGATTAATGGTTCACTAATTAAACTATATATTGATGAAGTTAAATATATATATATATATATATATATTATAATATTAATGTGATAAATAATTTTATTTACATCATTTGTTAAAATAAAATATGCAACTTGATGATAGATAATGTTTTAGAAGTATAAACAAAAATAGTGATTGTATGTTTAATCTAATATTGTGAAACCTAAGCTGGACATCAAACCAAAAGATGTCTCATATTAGGTTTAACCGATTAAAATATCTGGTCGAACGAGTGATTCATATATAATTAATGTTTTCTAACTATAACTACATTATTATTTATGAATACAAATTAAAATTTTATATAATTATATTGAAGTAACACTTCTCTATTTTTTATCAAAGTAAAATAAAATATTAGAGTAATGTTCCGATTTTGATGATTTTAAGTGAACCTCCAGTTTACTTTCGGAATCATTATGATTTAACCAAATTTAATATAGTCAGATTATAATTTTCCAGTTCAAAATCATCTGATTTCTCATTTAGTTAAGACTTCAAAATTGAGTCATTTTCAATAACAATTTTTTTATAAAAATTAAGTTACTTTCATAAAATAATTGTAATTGAAAATCGGATGACAACCAATTTTGACAGCAATATTTGTATGATTCATTTTTTTATATTAACCCTAGTCAATTCATTTGGATTGGTTTAGGTATTTTTTTTATCTTCATTCAACTAGCTCAACCAATCTCATTACACCCTTAAATATGAAAATCAAGTTATTTTTCTTCCCATAATCGATTTCTATCTATATAGCCATTAAATTCGAATTTTTTTTCTTATCGTGCAACTTTAATTCTATTTTTATTTTTTTCCTTAAGTTATTTGGTTTCCGCTTAGTTTTTTGCCCTAGAATGGGAATTATTTCTTATGCTTTTCTTTGGCAGCAGAACACTACTAGTAAAAGCATTGGAATATGGAAATGCTTTATGCTTAGCATAGACAAGGATAACTAAGAGAATAGAAATGGTCCACATAATTTTCAATGCATTGTTTTTTCTGGCGAATAATTTGTAGTGCATTCTTGAATGCAAATATGAAGCACATGTCACTAAAGAAAAACAATACTATTTTACTAGTTAGAATTCTTTCATACGTGAATATATTATCTTGAATTTATTCAAGTGCGAAGTCTCACATTTGATATGCGGTGAGAAGTGAATTTTTTTATAAAACTAATGCTTTAAAGTTTTAGTTCAAAATATAGTATCTCACTTGTGAGTCTCCACTCTTCCTATACTCCAGTTACAATGGAATTCTATGATGGTTGAAAGCTCCACGGTCAAAGCTTGATCCAACACGTCCAAAACAATTGAAAAAAATATAAGCAAACACTTTTATTTTAATTCTTAAGATATAATAAGATGATGATTTTAACGAATACAAAAGTTATAATTTTTCTCTCCAATATCAAATTCTTTTCCCTAGATATCACGACGACATCCATGATGAATTCTCCACGGTCAAGTAACTTACCTAAACTTTATGACCTACCTCTAGATAGTTTGATTACAAGCTGACAAACTTAATTTCTCAAACAAAGTGATATGATATCACCTTTTTCTTATCAACATGCCAAAATTTCACATGTTTTTTTGTTGGCATAATTTTGTATAAGAGGATATAAATAAAATAATTTGATTAAAAAAAAGAATGAAAAAGGAACTTAAATTAGTGGTGATAATTAATATTATATGAAGAAATATTATGCAAAACTTACATGATTTATGAAACAAATGATAACAGTTTTTTTTGTAACAGATAGTTCATATTTTTTATGACTATCTTTTTTGTTTTTTGTTCATGACTACAGATGGTTCATATCAAAGAATATTATGTAATGGAACGTGGAATGGAAGTAGTTTAATACAATCAAAGGCATAATAATGAAGTTCTTATAAAATATAATAATTATTGAAAAAGAGAAGATATTAGTTGTTTCAGTTGAATCATTTTTTATAAACTAAATTGAAAAAATAAAAATGATAAATCTCTATAAGATTAGCTATAACCCATCCAATAAATTTAACTTTTAAATCATCTTAGGATATATAGAAGAGTAATATTACAACTTCAACTAGAATTTGAGAATTTATACAACAAATCAAATTATATATACATATGTCAAAATAACATTATTAATATAAAAATAATACTAATGTAATAATTTACTTATTGATGATTAGAACATTATATTTTGATTTTATAAGAGTATATATATATATATATCATTATTACTCGTGGAAAAAATGAGATTAATTTTCCCTTCAAGCTTTTCTGTATAATTCTATGGACAGGATGCTTTTCTTTCAAAATCAAATAAAAATTGTGGATTAGTGGGACACATAATTGAGTGTTCCCACCATACAACTTTGCCCCCGAATCCAAGTATCCAATTGCTTTATTTATTTGTCTTTATCTTCTTATCATGTAATCCAAATTATTTGACTAAACTAAACAAAAGTAATTTACATTGGGTCCAACAAAAATCATGATGAAGATATGGACCAAAACTTTTCCTTGTAGACATGAAAATTGAAAAAGAGAGAATTATCCTTTTTCCAAAATGGTTTGTACTCACTGCTCCGTGACTGCCGGACAGTGTAAGGTACAATATGTTACACAAACATTTTAGATATTTCAACTTTTTGGGACTCTAAATTCAGGAATTCTCATTTTTAGGAAAAATGATTCTTATTATTGAACTATAAGAGAGTAACAATTCATTTATAAGGGAAATATAACACGTATCTTCACCAAAACACAGTGTTTGACATTTTATATTTATAAATTATTTCACTTGTTCCATTTTCACATTTGACTTATATTTAGACTTAATAATCATTCATAAAATATAGGACAAAGTTTATCATAATCATTCATCATTAGATTCATTATGTCATATTCGAACGATTAACTCTAATAAAACTCTTGTTACAAATGTGGTGGAAGGGATATTATTTAGAGCAAACAATCAAATAAAGAATATATAATAAACAATAAAAAAAATTATTAATAGGGTTCGAATAATTATGACTACATCCATCAATATTGTTTACTTAGCCTGTATGTAGATCCACGATCATGATCATGGCTGGTGCCACATCTTTGCCATGGATCCCATACAGTTCTGATCCGACCATAATCTGTTTGTGTTACCGTCTGTCGTTATCAGCCATTTGCACAACAATCTCAATAAAATTGAAATATGAATTTGTTTGATTGGGTTGTAGGTCCCAACAGTGGGAAATAGTACAATAGTAATGTTGGATCCATTTGTGGTGTACGGCCAGTCCATTTTCTAAGAAAAGGATTAATACTATTTTAGACTACGACGTTAACTTCAAGGCGTGGCTTGTTTCTAAACAACCTTTCCACTTCAGATCCGCACAAACAATAGAGGATAATGATCACTTTTTCATTAGATCGATAAGAGACACTATACCAGTTAGTTTTTAGAGGATAATAAAATTTGAGAATTATAAAATACACTTAGATGAATTTAAAGTTTTTCATTTCTCTTCCATTCTTTTTAAAACTCAATTCATAAACCGACCCAAAAAATAAGACAATTGATTTCCCTTCCACAGAGATTATATGTTACACTTGAATACATGTATGTTACGTTATTTTTCATTTCTTTTGCCAAATTAATATTTTATTCAAGATTTTTCCAGTTCATGAGTGCAATGGCTACACATATATTCTCTTCTTTTTCTGTTGTGATTTATACCATTTTACATTATCTATATTATGTTAAACTTACGACTCAACGAGTCCACTGAAGGGTGCACCAACTAATCAAATTATGATATACGATTTTTTTAATCTACAAATTTCTAGCATAAAAAAACTAATTTATAACTTACCTGGAAATTTATAAGACATGAGTAAAATAAAACAAGTCAATGTGTAATAAATCATGGTTGGTCACTATTAAATACTCCATACCCTAAAGTTTTCAAAAAGTATGAATTCTTTGAGAATAATGAAATCATAAGTATTGTACTAAAAAATAATTATAAACAAACTAATTTGATTGAGTTAACTCCAATAATTTCAATAGATGTATAAATATTATTATTAATATCATACCCCTCATCAAACCAATCAAGGTAAGATAATGCTATAGATGTTTAACCGCTGGTTTACAAATTAATCTGCAAATTAATAAAATTAGATATACATATGTATTATACCAATATTAATGTTAAAAACTAATAAATAATGTGGTAAATGTTTTTTTATTTAAAACATTTATTAAAACAAAATGTGTGACTTCATAATTTACCATATTTTGAAAGTATAATCAAAGGTAATAATTATGTGTTTGATTATTCGCAATATCATTTTAGTAAAAATTAAGTAATAAATAAAGGCTTTCTAATTTTGAACAAATACATGCAAGTATGATCAGACGGCTTAATTAAAAATTAGATGCTAAAATCAATATAGTTTAAAAGAAAGTAAGGCATGAAGACCAGTTTTAACCAATTTAAACTAGTCTTAATATGACTACATGACCCATATAACTATTATAGCACACCAATATAGAGATTGTTCTGCAGTTTTTCGATTCAACTAGCCATTACAAAACGGTTTTCTTAACTACGTAAAAATAACAAAAAATGTCTGCACTAGATAACTATCAAAATCCCTTAAAAACTATTCTCTAATTTTTATTTAAAGTTATGCATAAAATGTAAGAAGTCAATAAATGACGTAGAAAGTAAATACAATTTAACTAAAATATCTTTATTAAATTTTCATAATTAGTTTCCCACCATAAATTTGATCATAAATCAACACCAGAAGAATTTTTTTCAAGATAACAATTACTAATGGAGAAAGTAATAACTCTTACATTCAAAAGTGGAAATATTTTTGGAAGTGAAATTAAAAATGATTAGTAAATTAAGTGGAAAATACTTAAATAAATAAAGATAGATTTGAAAAATAATAATATTGTTTATCTTGATTTAGGAAATATCAAAAGATATGAAATGTGATAAAAAACCAAAACAAGTTTCGGAACGTGGGAGCATTCAACTTTCTTTCGAAAACATCCCCATTTTTATCTTTAGAAAACAAGTTTCGGAGCTGGGAGTACTGACATCTAGGTTGTTTTTAAAATCCATCTGAAGTTAATATTCTTACAAGTTAAAAAGCACCATGGATCCATTTCATCTGGACCCAACACAGTTTTACCTTATATCAACTACCTAAAACAAACTTTATCTTCTGTATAACCTTTTTTTGTACTACCAAGACCTTCACCCTTTTCGATAAAGAACTAATCTATTTCGAGGTGCGTAATTGCCTTTCTCAACAACAAATATCGCTCACAGGATTCAAAGCAAAACATATGCAGGACCATTGTTGTAGATTACTAAAGATTATTAACGATTCATAATAATACTAGACAAATTTTGTCAGATTAGGGGGAAAACATATCCAATGTGCAAAGCCATTGAATATTCAGTACCCCAAATAAAACACAAAAAATACTTGATATATTCTAAAAGGCGTTACTATAATCCTGCATATATATTAAAGGATAAATCTAATTGTGCAGGAAAAAAATGTGACATTTTATGTCTAGCATTCCTCTTTAAATTCTTCCACTGACCTAACCAAAAAATTAGTTTAAGACAACCGGAGGCACAAATGACGAAGCAAATGTTCTGCTCTTGGACAGATCCGGTGCAAACGAAACTCGACCATTGAAGCAAACTACTAAAAGATTCAAAAGTGAGAAAATCTTGCTATTTATGTTATTTAACAACTTGGGGAGCCCAAATACTATACGCAATCACATCAATATAATTCAACCTGGCACCTCTCAGCAAAAGTCCTCATTTTGCATGGATATATTGGTACAAAGACAACAAAACTTCCGTGACAATGGCCCCAAAATTAACCAGCACAAGATCTGAATAGTCTTGCAACTTCAAAAACATGTTCCACAGTATAAGCTAAAAATTTACCATTGTCTGGAGTAAGTTGCCACAATGCTTAATTTCTTTTCATCCCCTGTATTGTATAACGAGTGTCAAAGGTAACATAACAATTTTTAAAAAATGAAGAAAGTAGGGATGGCAGAATAACCCTAACCCACGGGTACCTGCCCTAACCCGATCCGAGTTTGATGGGGAACCAGATTTTGCTGGGTTCGGGTTTATTTTTTAAACCTCTACCGAACCCTCATTTAAATATACAAGTTAGAAAAAAAAATTATTTGACCCCGTCAGTTAGTTCGGATCAGGTTCGTGGTTGGGGAAGATAAAACCCAAACCCAACATGTTGTCATCCTAAAGAAAGGAAGAGTCTACCACGTAGGAGGAAACAAGGACCTCAACTTTATAAAGTCATCTTTAAGTGTTGGGTTTAACATAAAGGACTTCTGAGCATACAGAATGCTCAGGAGAGTCACATTTCAACTTAAGCACTTACATAAAAGATCTCAGAAGGGAGCCTCCAGTGATTCATCCCAGACTTCAGCACTTCCATTGGAGGCTTCTTCTACGTCTTCTTCCATTGAAAGCCTAATATATTCCCTATGAGCAAATCGATCCCAGTCTGTCAATGTTGGATTCTCACGTTCCTATTCACACAAGATGTAAATAAAGACCAGTCAATAAGGAAGTCGCCAACAGTGGCCAAGCATACTAATCAACAGTACAATAATTTTTATCAAATATTTCACGCACCTGACGAATCAAAAATGGATCACGAGTTTCAAAGGCCATGAACTTATTCAGATTGAACAAGATATTGAAAACACTTCCTGAGAGTTTCCCGCCTTTCAGGTCGTGAAGAGTTATAAAACTCTCATTCTGCAGAGTGAATTTTTTTAATTTCAAATGTAAAATATGTTGGATAATAAAAGAGTAACATATCAACCAAAAATTGAGAGGACAAGAAAACAAAACGAAGTCATAATCCCACTAGGTGTGGTCGGCTACATGGAACGAACAATGACATAATAAGAGAGAGGACAAGAAAGGGGGGATATAAAGCAAGTTAGGGATACGGCATGTTCCAGGACAAAACACAATGAAAGAAGATCAAACAAACAGTAGAAGGAGGAAACACAAACCTCAGATCCAATCATGTCAATTATCTGGCACAAAATATCTTCAAAAAGCACAGGCTCTTGGGCCATACACTCCATCCGATGCAATTGTTCCTCATAAAAAAATTGCAGTTCATTTCGTGTAAGAACTCCATTTCCATCCAAATCTATGCACTTGAACCTAATCATAACATGTTCAAGTCAGTTCATGCATAACCGACTTTAAAAAAAAAACAAGTCACAATGGCAAATATCCAAAGTTTTCCCAAGGGTTTGGAGGAGAAAGAAGGGAGGGTTCTCAAGCCTTCCCCCCATATCCATCCAAAAACCCACTCGTAAACCATCCCTAATAGAATGCTTACTAATGAAGGTGGACAACAGAGAGGTAATTGAAAATGCAAAGCATTTGATTTCACTCCTTGATACATGGTACAAGGAACGGAAGTATTCCAACAACAAAAACTGGGTCATTATCAACTTATTTTCCTTCATTTCTTCCACACTTTGTGCCCCAAAATTTCAACATGTCCAATTTCCACTCATTTTATAATGTACCAAGCACCCCCTATTAACTCTTGGATATTCTAAACCTATTGTCAAAACTACTCTTGATCGGCATAGAACACTTTTACACACATCACAAACACAGCCATGCCATCTAAGACACCCGTGAATTGGCAAAAGGGACAGGGTCAAGATTATTCCACCCTGAACTGTTCTCTTTTGCACCTTGCTTAAATTACTTGCACAAGGTTATAGGCCTCAAGTAACAGATAAATTATATTAAATCAACAGATAGTTTCATAGCCATTTAATGCTAGCACGCATGTGCACAAAAATAAACTACTCCTTCTGGTCGTTAATATAAGGCATTTTCAACCAAATTACAAAGACCAACAAAAGTAATTAACTTGGTTAACTTTATTGATATTTTAAAATAAGACTACAACATTACAATTTCACCCTATGAGCTTGGTGCAACAGTAATGTTGTTGCTTAGTGACCATGAGGTCCTGGAAACAGTCTCTCCCCTTGGCACTTGTGGGGGTAAGGCTGCATACATTTATTCTCCCCAGACCCCACTAAGTGGGAGCTTCGTGCACAAGGCCACCCTTTTTATTACAATTTTACCCTAATTTAATGTTGTAGTATTTCTTAATTGGATAGTTTTGAAGACAACAAACTTTTAATTTAGTCCCATTGTGTATGGATTACTGATTTATCCAAGACAAAAAAGAGAGAATTAAAGCCTTTAATATGGGAAAATAAGGTAAAAATAATAAATGCTCCACGGAAATTGCAAAGTGCATTATAGGGAGTAACAAATAACTTGACACCATCCTCATCTTTGCTCAGAAAGCAACTCATCTGATGATTTCTGTCGAAAAATGAAACTAACAAATGAAATGGATAATGAACGCGAAACAAATACCAGTACTCAAGACTTGGCTCAGATGATTTATCCTCTTCCGACAGTATGAAGTAAACAAAATCTTCATATCCCATCTTTCCCTCCACTTTACTGGCAAACTTTCTTGGAACCTGGGATAATACTGAATCAAGTCAAAATCTGCATCTTCAATAAACAATTCCATAACCATATCTTAAAAAAAAGAGGGACATGGAACCAGACATTTCTTGTGTTAGAAAGGAAGGAGTAGAGTTTGCTGTCGAAGACAGAAACAATTATATCAAAAAACAAAAAGCCCACACAAACCTGAGAAAAAATTCTATCGACAATTCGATAGGTAAGCGCATGGTTACCATATCTGATAAGATTCTCTTTGTCTATCAAGAAATCGTGATCTGTATCCAGCTCCCAAAACTTGCAGTATATAACATAAAAATGCTCATAAGAGAAGTACCTGCATATAATTATTAGGAAAGGTTAAAAGATAAATGCATTTAGGTATTTTTGTGTGAAATTAATGATAATCATATTTCACATTACCTCAAAACCTTGTTGATGTCTTCTTCTTCATCAGCATGCTGCATTGCATCAATTATGTTTCCACGCTTCAGCTCCCTCAGAGTAAGGCGACCATTGCCAGATCTATTAACGTAATAATATATTCTGTATATTACCGTTTCAGCTGGGCCATTGGAAAAAACAGAAGTTACGAATATAGCAACCAAGATAGAAAAGAAAAAGTATTACACCAGAAACCAAGACTAGTTGACACTACTCTAAGCATAGATTTCAACAATCAACTTTAATTGAAGAAGACCTCCCAAATCTAAGATGCACGAAGTGTTGATCTTTTCATCAATTATATATAAATATATACTATTACACATTTTAATTGCAATTGTCATAAAAAATAGCAAATAAAAATATAGGCTAAAAAGAACATGAACATGTATTCATCACATAAGCTTTATTTATTGGCTAGTAATTCCTTGAAAACTTAAAAAAATGAAAGAGAAGAAGCACATTGTATTTTCATTGGTACAAGCCATTCCTTTATAGATTAGTCAGCAATGGACTTAAGCCTGTACAAGCCTCACTAAAAGATAAGTAACAACTCTCATATTTTCAGATTGGGTACTCGTGCAAGGATCAAATAGAGTGCTGAAATGAAAGAATGCTCTTTCTAAAGAAAATCTACAAATTAAAGCAAGAAAATCAACGGACCAATCTCACAACTAGAGTTCAAAAGCCCGTGATAAAAAATTATGCGCTACTATAGCCTTTAGGACCCATCAAGAATGAAGTTCATTTTGGTCAACTACCTCTAGATCATGATATGCACCTCCAGACCCAAATAGACCATTGTTTTAAATCACTGACACATGTCAATATTATTTAAAGATCACTTTTGGGTGCCACTTATCCCTTTATATTAGACATGTATTTTCTCCACTTCTACTTTAGATAAACTTATGCTCCACAGCTTATTTTTATTTTATTGCCCCAGTTATCTTATTTCCTCCTTATTTATATGTTAACTTACTCCATATGTCTGTGACCTTACTCCTAGTGCAACTAATGCCTACAGGCCACATCTATATGTTTCCTTCTTACTTCTAAACAAAGTTAATCACTTATCTAGTATCAGCAAATAAGAATATATCAAACTTATTGAGAATCACAAAGGGACCACATCCTAGGTAAGTCTCTTAAAGAAAATTGATGATGAGCGAGTGAAATACAAATTTCTCAGAGCAATTAAAGTTTTTAATTGTCTATGAATCAACAAGAGAGCTTGAGAAGCCAGAAGAAAAAAAAAGAAAAAAACTACTGTGGCTGATTGGATCTGAACAGAAATAGGAGAAAATGCTCATTCCAAGGTTTCCCTTTCCCCTCTGACAAAGGGATTCCTGTTTTTAGCTCAGTTCCCAAAGCTAAAAAATTTGGATACAGCATCTTCTGCCCTTCTCCCCATATTTAAGCTAGGATCCCTCTCCTATCTCTAATCCCATCTAACTAATCAAACTCCTTATCTCCCTTCTTTTCACTTCCCTTTATTTCTTACGAGTCTCTGCCCTCCAAACTCTCATTCTTCTGGGTCATCATTCCAGAACTAAGCATTACGAGAATCTTAAACTTATTTCCTCGGTCTACAATTACATGAACCTCTAACACACAACGATATATCAAGAAAATACAAACCGTATCTCTCTTGAAACTCGGGTGTGCTCTGCAGAAACTCCAGGCCAGGATGAGTTGATAAAAGCTCACGTAGAACGGGTTTAAAATCATCCTGAAATGTAGTAGGAAGTTGTTCTAATATAAGGATGGAAATGGATATAATATAGCCAAGTAAATCAATACGTGAGGCCCCTAAAAAGAATAAATCACCCAATCATGAAACTGCAAATGGATAAATGATATATATATATATATATATATATATATATATATCACGCCAAGACTTGATGTATCTGTTTGAATAGAAGGAAATTAAATAATTTGCAAAGCATAGAGAAAGAAATAGAACTAAAAAACCTGAGTTAGGTACTTCAGCTGTGGTTGTTTTAAAATTGTGTATATTTGAGTAGCTATATCCATTGTCAACATATTGCCATTAATCCAATAGTCAATAAATGCTTTCCTGTAGGAACATCAAATCAACAATTTAAGCACCAGTGTTTGAAAATGATAATTACAGGGAAAATGACATCCAACAATAGTTGCCTGCCCACGGAAAAAGAGATGATGAAATAAAATATGTTTATTTTTAAATAATACATCTTCTACACTAATTCAATCAGCAAGCATCTGGTGCCAAAAGATTGAAATTTACGCTCAGAAAAAGAAAAAAGGTCCACACAGGATGCTTTGTTACAATATGAGCAGGACACCTAGAAACATTGTGTCGAATTAAAATAACAATTTGCCAATGAGATTTGTTGTTTAGTGCTAAGCAGGCACTACGCCAGCCATATAATGTAAACAAAATTATGGAATAGTATGCACTTCTTCTGTTCACCTTAGCCCATCCTTTTTAATGTTTGGCTCCTCCTTCTTTGAGACTTGGACAGTACAGTGTCAGATATTGTATTATACATTAGTGCAAAGAAAAAAAAAACTATCATTATTAAATGGAAGTTTTAGAAAATGAAATCTAAGATCTGAATTGAAAACCCAAATTAGTACTAAGGAAGAAACCCATCAACACTGGAGATATTGAGGAAGTCATGGGCTTAAGACAATCATCATATGATGATGGGCATTTTGTCAAGCAACTAGCATCCTAACAAAACAAACACGACGCTAGTAACTCCTTCAAACAGAAATCTGGTTGTACCTTACTAAAAAAATAAAAAAGCAAGGAGACAGATGATGTAGATACGAAGGCAGGCAAAGGGGTGTACTTCCAGTTTGGTTCGCCAGAAAAGGAAAGTCCAAAAACAACCTTTTGCAACAAATAACACAACAACCTAGAGCACAGCTTGAATAATCTTTCTCATGGCCCATGATAATTGTGATAGCATCTAGAGTTGTAAACAATAATCTTTGAAGTGTCCAACAAGTAACAACTCAAACAAAAATATCATCCATGCACAAAAAACTTTAAAAATTGTCCAGAAAAATAAAGTACATACCTTGTTACAAGACCGGTTCCATTGTCAATCTTTCGGAAAAGAGAAGTGGAGAAAAAAGATGGCAGCTTGCATAGTTCCTTGGTAACTGATTTGAATTCTGACATACCAAAGAAACCAGAAATCTCAGAGCTGGTTATTAGAACTCCTTATTACATCAGTAAGTAATTTTACATAGATAAATATTTTTTTTACTTTTGGTAACATTTAAAAGAAGTCATTTTAATTCAACTTCAACATGGGAGAGTGTGAGATTACTTAGAAAACTAACATGTGAAAATTATTTAAAATCAATATTTCCTACTTGCAACAAACTGGCCCTTCAGGCTATCATATACTTATATGTGTGATGTCTCACCATGCATCTGTAAGCCATCCAAGTGATCATGGAATAAATGATCAATTTTAAACAAACATTTTTCTTTCAGGTCATTTGGAGGTGGGCGTCCATGTTGAAAGTAGAACTGCAAGAACATAAATATCTATGTAAGAAAGATTAGCATAGCATGAACCAGGAGAAAAAAATAATGAATAAACACACTCAACAGATCCGTTACAGATGACTGGATAGTGGATCTTAACAGGATCTATTACTTGAAGCAAGTTTGAAGTGTTTTGGTGTGCATTGGGTTTTCCATATTCTTTGGAACAGCTTATTATGATTAGGTAACAGAAGTAAGCAAAAACAATGAGGGAAAAGTTTTGTGGCAATCTGTACTTCAATTCCTTTAGTTAGGGCCATTTGGTTGGAGCACAGTGCTCATATTCTTGGGTGTCTTTCTATCCCCCAACTTGTAACGAGTCGATGGGATAGATTGTGTGTATGGCCTCTCTAGCATTCTGCTAATGGTTGCCTCAAGAAAGTTGTCATTGCATAAATACAATGAGATAGGCAACTTGGTTGCTTTTCTTCTTTTATAATATTTTTTTTTCTTTTATGGATGATATATCATCTTCCTTTCAGATGTTCTTTCCTCCCATTTCTCTAATAAATTTGAACATAATAACCGATATTCGGAAAATGAATCAGACTTGTCGAACCTGAGGTATAACTTCTTTAACTGGCTCGCTGACAACTTTCAAAGGGGAACCCAAGTTAGATGGGCCAGCTCTGTGTTTTACTATACGAGGAGAACCAGATGAACTTCTCGGTGAAAGAGGTGGAGCAGTTCCAGCAGGAAACATGGAAGGCAAAGAATTACTGGCAGCATTTGGACTGGAGCAATTCCCCGGGACATTCAAGGGAGCACCTGACTTTGCCTCGTTGAGCAATGACGTTACCTACACAATCAGTGACAACAATATCACAAACACAAAAGTAATATTTTGTAAAGCGTTCAAGGAGAACAGCTTAACCATATAACTAGACCTAAAAATAAAATACAAAAGGTATGTCATTGTAAACCAGCATTTCGTATAATTTCATCTCACCAACAGCTTATTTATAAGAGTTAGAAGTAGGTACAATTTACAACAGAAGGCTGTGATGATTATTCCAATGAGATGGACATATGAAGTCAACTACTTAATAAAATACGGTGAGGATAGAAGCACACAAGCATCTACAAAGCTAGTGTTTGGTGAGTGGGCAAAACAGAATGTTATGTTCTATTTATAAATTATGCCAGTCATAAAATAGAAACCATAAGTTATGTCCGAGCCCGCTCTAAAACACCTATCAAACACAAATGAAAAGACATGATTCACTTAAGAGGTGGTTGGAACACTTGGAACACTATAAAAACCTCCGGCAATCTTTAATTACACAAGTTTTAAAGCTGAAGTGGCAACAGCATTTCCAATAGGAAATACACCAATCAGTTAAACTTAATGTTACAAAGATGCATCTTTCTCACTCAACGACCATTGTTCCTATCTCATCTCAACCACTGGTTTCAAATCACCTCATTCCTCGCGCATATATACTATTCCATCACATATCAAGTAACAAATCAATCTAACAAACAGAATTGAACAAAATCAAGGTAAAAAGTTTGAAATATAGAATGTAACAATGTGGTGATTTACGAAATGGAGCTTACCAATCGAACACTTTCGGGAAGCGACAACCACTGATCGAAAAGCTTCTCAACGAAATTAAGGTTAGACTTGATAGCCGAAGAGGAAAACTCCGGGAGCTGCAACAATTCGGCGTCAAACGACGCCGCATCAGTAACGACCTCCATCTTGTTAAATTACACAAAACTCTTATCTCTCATTCACAATACACCAAATCACGGATCAAGCAAAACACGAATTTCAATGCCTTTGAATCGAAGCAGCGTAGAACAATTAGATTAATATGGTTAGGATATTGAGCTTCAGAAACCCTAGATCTTTAGAATGAATCAGCGGAATATAATAATAATATATAAAATTATGAAAAAACGGAAACTGTGATCTGAGGATGGAATGAATAGAAAATGAGAGGAAAATGGAAGGGATGGAAATTGGAAGAGATGGAAATGATTTTGGAGGGAGAAGAAAGAAGAAATAATTGTGTGGGTACTAGAAATTGGAAATTAAAAAAAAAAGAGAAAAAATAAAATAGTGTATTTGCTTGTATTTAATTTGTTGAAATAGTAAAGTAAGATTTTGTTAAATTTCAAAAACATTAAAAATAATATTATTTCTATGAATAATATTAATTGGGAAGATAATATATTTCTTATTTGAAAGGTAAAGAATAATATATTTGTGAGTGACCCAAATGCTACCACGTGATCCTCCACCATGGAAAAATACGGTATATTTTTGGAATGCAATGCAATAACTATACATGCAATAGATGACATTAAGTAAACTCAATAACACTTACATTGTTGGGCTTTTTGTTGAAAATTTTGAAATTATACAAAGTTTTTTTTATATTTGCATTTTTAATGGAAATAAATTGGATAAACAAATGAATATATATCCATTTGTCAAATTTTGTGTGTGTAATATATAAATTGGATAAGCTCTAGACTTATGTTAGTGTGAGAAGAGAATAACAGATAAAATATCTCCTTACTATTTAACTCTACAACTTTTAAGAAAATTTCACGTCATTATCTTTACATAATACAAATAAAGAAAAAGAAAATAATATATTTTCTTACACTTATTATTTTTATAGTGATATATATCACTTCTTTGTGAGAAAAAAAAATTTAAAAAATTTGGTCGGCATATAACATTAATCTAACGAAAAACGTGCTATGTTTCATGATTGTTGCGTGCTATTGGAACATGGAAGTAGCTAACCAAACCTAAGACAAAAGCTTCTGTAGAATACAAGCAATACTCCATTAACCTGTTCGTGGATCCCAAACAAGCTATGACTCATGGAGAATAATCAACAGCTTGATATGAAGATTGTGCGGTAAAGAAATTGGAAAGTCCTTCACCCATATATTAGTAAAATTTAATTGATATATTAATGGCAATATTTAGTAATAACTGAAACTATGTTAATATGTAAATTATGTTATTAAATGTTTGTTAAAAACATTAAATTTATTATTTAATTAAAATGCACAAAATGATTTTAGGAATATCAAGTACATATAGATGTAATCTATAGATCTATCATTTTTACAAAACAACTGTTAAAAAATGCACATAAAGAAAATAACTTTACCCATATTGACCTTCAAGTCGCCTAAACTTTAGCTTACAAAAAATTGGGTGGACATCTTAGTCCCAAAATAGTGTACCGTAAAAGTATTATGGTTTATAATTGATCAAAAAAATAATTAATCATTAAAATTTAATTTAAATATATTTTTTTTAATTAATCATAAGCAATATATCAAGTGACCCATTTTGTGGAACAGCAGAGGTGCTCCAAAAAAAAATATAACCATTCTCAACCACTAAAAATTAGAATTTAATTTAAACATCACTAACTCGTGCAATTTTAGTGAACAATTTCTCAATCAAAATGTAAATTAGTGGAGTCAATCCCCTAAAGGATACTTATTAAATACACTTGTCAAAATCATAAAGATAAATTTTAATGTTGAATGCAAGGGTCACATGAAGCAAGTAAATGTGCTAAATTTTTGTGGACTAGAAGAAAAGTGCAATCCAACAAATCAATTAAGACAATTATCACAATTAAATAAATAAAAATGGATAGGATGATCTACTTTTTATCATATGAAAGGATTTTTTTTTTTACTACTACCAAGGTATCCCTTTAAGAAACTACTCCCTTTCAGGGTTTATGACTGTCTCTCCCAACGAGTGTCCTCATAGGAATCGAATACTCAACCTCGGGGATCCAATAAGGCCTTACACACCACTAGACCAACATCTTATTGGTTATATGATAGGATTTGGATAGGATAAAATAAACTCCATAGAAAATGAAATAAAAATAAAACTGAAGGTCTCCATTCATCTGTCTTGAATTCACCCCAGTTTCTGGCTTGTGTTTCCAACATGCAATCCCTTATGCCTTATCCATAACTAAACCATTCACAGACACTTAAATTTCTTCAGCTCTGCGATTATGTGTTGATACTTTTTATTTGCACCAAGCACACTAATCCATGAGTACCAAAACCTGCAATTGTAAACAACACCATCATCATAATCAATGATAACAGTTTCAAATGAGTTCCTATCACAGACCCTCCAATTCAGAATTCACCTGAAGCTAAGTACACATTCAAATCTCAACACTGTTGTTACTTGCACAACTCCACTTCTAAATGAAGGGAGCACTAGCAACAGAAGGAACAACAACAAGGGATATGTAAGGGTTTTTTCTTCTGAAACAAGGCTACAACATTTTCAAAATTATGACTTTAGAGACCCCCATCTTATGAAATCCCTCAACAGATCCTGCAAAGTAGGTAAGTATAATGAGGCCCTCTATTTTCTTCATCACATGGTCACTAAAGGTTACAAACCTGATGTTATTATGTGCACAAACATGATCAAAGGGTTGTTCAACTCCAAGAAAATAGAGAAAGCTCTTAGGGTAATGGAGATATTGGAAAAGCATGGGGAGCCTGACATTGTTGCTTACAATGCAGTGATAAGTGGTTTATGCAAGGCTGATAGATTTGATGAAGCAAATAAAGTTCTTGAAAGAATGAAGAATAGGGGATTTTCTGCTGATGTTGTTACCTATAATATACTTATAGGTAATCTTTGTGGCAGAAGAAAGCTTGACTTGGCTTTGAAGGTCATGGATCAGATGCTGAAAGATAAGTGTAGTCCTACAGAGATCACTTACACCATCTTGATAGAAGCAACCATCATACAGTGCCGGATCGATGAAGCCGTGAATCTTTTAGATGAGATGTTGTCAAGAGGACTTCAACCTGACATGTACACTTACAATGCAATTGTTAGGGGAATGTGCAAACAAGGGTTGGTGGATAGAGCCTTTGAGTTAGTTAACAACATAAGTACTACAGGGTATGCTTATGCTCCCAATGTGATTTCTTACAATATTCTGCTAAGGGGTTTTTTGAATGAATTCAGATGGGAAGCTGGTGAGAGGTTGATGTCTGATATGTTGATAAGAGGTTGTGATCCAAATGTTGCGACTTACAGCATTTGGATTACTTTTCTTTGTCGTGACGGCCGGGTTGAAGAGGCTGTGAATATTTTGAAGGTTATGAAGGAAAAGGGATTAACCCCTGATGCTTATAGCTATGATCCATTGATTACAGCATTCTGCAAAGAAAGAAAAGTTGATATGGCAATAGAGTTCTTGGATACTATGATCTCAGATGGTTGCTTACCTGATATAGTCAACTATAACACAATCTTGGGATCTTTGTGCAAGAATAGAAAAGCTGATGAAGCTTTGGACATCTTTGAGAAGCTTTGGGAAGTGGGTTGTCCTCCAAATGCAAGTTCCTATAACACAATGTTGTGTGCACTATGGAGTAGTGGTGAAAAAATTAGAGCATTGGAGATTGTTCTAGAGATGTTAAGCAATGGTATTGACCCTGATAGGATCACATATAACTCACTTATATCTTGTTTGTGCAGAGATGCAATGGTGGATGAGGCCATTGACTTGTTAAAGGACATGGAAAAGAGCAAGTGTAAGCCTAATGTTATTACTTACAACATTGTTCTTCTTGGATTGTGCAAAGTACATAGAATCATAGATGCCATCGAGATTCTAATTTCCATGGTTAGTAAAGCATATAGGCCAAATGAAACTACCTATACATTGTTGGTGGAGGGGATTGGTTTTGCTGGATGGAGAAATGATGCTATGGAACTGGCTAATTCCCTTGTTAGTATAGATGCTATTTCTGAAAATTCATTCAAACGTTTAAACAAAATCTTTCCCATGCTTAGTGTGTACAAAGAGCTTTCTTTATCAGATTAAAAAGGAACCAACAAGGCGTTGGTCTAGTGATATAAATCCCTAAGGTTGAGAATTCGATTACTGAGAGTGACACTTGTTCGGGGGAGAAATCACGAACCCCGAAAAGAATTAGTTCCTTACCAAAAAAAGGTGAAGGAATACCCTTAGTAGTACCAAAAAAAATTAGATTAAACATAATTCTTGAGCATAGAACTCATTTTCCATGTCTTTTCATTGAGCTTTTTGTTGAACTCAATGTAATGAGCTGTTGGCTAATTTACAGCATTATTTACCTAATGAGGTTGCTTCAAGTCTCTATTCACCTGCATTTTTTACATATTTTCAGTCTTCTTTTTTTCCTGTATTAAGTAATTAAGAGGATTCTCTAAACGAATTTAGAAAACTAGAGTGCCTAAAAACCAAAATCTTTACTTTAACATCTATCATGCATTAGGATTGATGAAACAGAAGCTGGCCCAATGCGGCATTCATGTTTCTTCTAAACAAACTCCACACCTTCGGAAAAAAACATCTTGAAACATAAGGCTTTGTTTGGGAGTTAGGAAGGAAAGAGGATAAGGAGGGGGAGGAAGGGAAGAAGAAGGGAAGACAAATTCAAGTAAATCTCCCCCTTATTTGGAAGTATGGAATTTAGATAGGAGGTGAATAAATGGTTAATGTAATACAAAAGTGTTATATTACCCTCCTTTAAAAAATCAATAGTATGTTATATATTATATAACGTACAACAAAAGAGCATAAATGTAATTATAAAATATTGGTAAGGGTAATTAGTTATTTAATATTGTTTTCCTCCCAAATAAACCCAAATATGGGGGAACACCAAAAAATGGTATAATGAAGGCTGTGGAGGGTTTTAAAAATTCTCCAAAACCCTCCCCCTTCTCTAACTAAACTCCCAAACAAGGGGATCCCCTCCTAAGCCCTCTCTTTCCTTCCCTTTCCCTACAAAATAGGTATCCCAAACAAGCCCTAAAAGAAAACTAATCTGCTTAGATCAAATGTACTGTTGCAGCAAAATAACTGACTTCAATCCCTTTTAGATGGTAAAACAATGCTAATACATAGTACTATGAACAATCAACAGAAACGAGCCTAAGCCTACAAAAAGGATTGAATTCATGTTGAGTGCAAGACTAGACACTAGTTAATGTCAACTTCAACTACCAAAAATTTAATCACATTGAGTGATTGTATTATCTGATGTTGTTGCAGATCCCACAACAGTATCTGTCTAAACATCCCAGCAAGTTTTCCTGGCATTGGAAGATACAGAGTAAAATTAGCATGTCTTAGACATGCAAGCCACATTATTACTTTTAGTTATCAAAGACGGGAGATATAGGGAGGCTGGGAGCCTCTGGAACAAACTCTATCTTTGGATAACAATATGGGAGCAGTAATGACAATAAAAATCGATTAAAGAAGGTAAGATGACACAAGAGAATGAAATTAAAATTTACGCAAATGATTACAAGGAACCCAGTTCTTTGAAAGCGGGATACTACAATACACAGTAATGCATTATAATTTTAGCTTAAGGCCAGTTGTAATATAGTCTGGTATAGTAAAATATGAACACTGAAGATGATTATGTGCAATCACTGTAGACACGCAACGAACTAGGTAGATTACATGATAACAAAAAAGAGAAAATGTACTTAAACATGATAACAAAACAAAACACAATTTTATCGTTGGAATAATTACAAAGGTTGCTGAATCGAAATGAAATGAACTGGAAGCAAAACTTCTGGATGTAGCCATCATTACACATAACAAATGATTGAACAGCTCTCACAAACAAGGAAACATATCCTTTACTGTTCGTTGAGGATTCATTCCCCAAGTTCAACCAATCTATCTACCACGATTAGAGAGAGACAAAGAGAACTTGAGGAGCACAACAAGTCACCCAAACAGAAAAGGACTAGGAATCCCACAAACAAAAAGGATTAAACGAATCACCTGATAAGAATGTATAATTTGTACACATGGCCAGAATAAGTATTAAGATGAACCAATCTTTATATGAAAACTCCAACTAAGTCAACATGACCTCCTTTTTCATAATTTTCCATTTGAGCAACCTCTGATGCAAATAATCAGCCTCTTTTACCATACCCTCATCAGCAACAGCTTTAACTAAAGCAGAATATATGCTGTCATCTGGCTTGTATGTACCTTTAACCATCAACTCTAGAGCTTGAATTGCAATATCAACCTTCCTTTGTTTACATAATCCAAGGATTACATATCGATAAGCATTATCTTTAGTCTTGTGTTTTTTCTTATCCATCTCTTTTAATATCTCCACAGCTTCCTCTAGTTGGTCCAACCGGCAATATCCCCAAAACAAACAACTGTAAGTAATTATATCAGGAGCGATTCCTTTTTCCACCATGTCATCATGCAATTTTTTTGCGAACTCCATAGATTCCATAGATCCCATTTTAGACAATCCATCAATTACAGTATTGTATGAGACCAAACAAGGAGAACAGCAAGTACCTACCATTAAGTAAAATAATTGGATGCCTTCCTCTATAAACCCCTCTTTACACAGAGCACTCAGAAGAGTATTATAAGTTATAGTGTCTGGTGAACATTTCTCAGAAACCATTGTCACATAGAGGTTCAAAGCACGATCCAGATATCCAGATTTACATAAACAATTAATCAGAATATTGTAAGTAACACGTGCTGGCGGATTAGAAGATTCATTCATAATCTTCATAATCTCATAAACTTCATCCCAATGCCCATGGATGCTAAGAGAGTGGAGAAGAGTATTGTATGTCACATCATTGGGCTGCAACCCATGGGATAGAAAATTACGTACAACCAAAGCAGTATCCTCATATTTCCCTTGTTTGGAAGTAAAATTTACAAGAGAGTTGTACGCAACGATATCGGGATAGCATCCTTCCGTTGCCATATCTTCTAGAAGTTCTAAGGCTCGAGCAACCCCACAATATTTGCACACCTGGTCGATAAGCACAGTATATGTAATCAGATAAGGAGGGCATCCTTTTGTTAATTGGTCCTTCCAGAAACTAATAGCTTGATTAGCATTGCCTTCATCAAACATGCAGCGGATTATTGTATTATACGTGATCACATTCGGGGAGCAGCCACTCATGCTCATATCATCTACTAGACTAACAGCATATTTTAAATGTCCTCGTTTACACATGCAACCAATGATCATGTTGCAGGTAATTATATCAGGAACACCACCAGACAAGATCATTATGTTCATGATTTTACAAGCTTTATCTAGCCGCCCTATCTTGGTAAAGCCTCGAATCAAATTTGCACAAGAAGAGAAATGGGGTATTTGGCTTTTACGTGCCATAACATTAATCAAACTTGCTGCAACCATTATTTTTCCCTGACTGCAGAGCTTTTGAAGAATGTTATTGTTGGTTTTCTCGTCATTGTGGACAAATGCTCCCTCTGGCAACGTAGCTGGAGAGTATACATACTTGTTTGAATCCACACTTTCCGTGAATTTACTCTTCTTATGGCCACCAACATCAGAACTTTCTAATGGAAAACTTTCATGCTTAACTTCATCCACTCTATCAATTAAAACACTTCCCCGCGAACTTCTACATTGCAATCCTCTCCGGCGTACACAATATTTAGTCAGAGGAAGGTAATCACCAACACAAATTTGGTGAAAGGAAAGTGATTTTTTGCTTGAACAACGACCAAAAGCAAAAGTATCACTTGAGATACAACTCTCTTGTTTACTACATCTGTTTAAAGAATGGAAGCTGAAAATATTATTCTGAACACTCACTGTATATCCCATTTTTATAGTTCAAATATATTGATTGGACTCTCTGTTAAGCTCAAAATTATAGTATTACATCCACCTTCTGCTCTTGCGCTCGATATTAAACACCAGCATCTGAAAATTCAAAAATAAAAAATATATATATATATATATACACACACATTTTAGACTCATAACTCAGCCAATTAGCAGCACCCTATTAATCACAACACAAAAAAGAAAGAAATAGATAAAAGGGTGATACTAAAACAAGACAAAATACTAGGTCATGAACTATGTGAAGTTCTGCTGCTACTCCAGAAATAATTATTATTGGATAATAATTAAAAAAACTAAACAAATAAAAAATTATTTAATTATGTACCTAGTTTGTAATCCGAAATATGTTGAAAACAGAGTAACAGGAAAATGCAATCATAGTCACAGCGAAGAGAATAGAGTAGAGATTTGAATGAGTAGGGTTTATAGCTCTTCCTGCCACAGGGTGGAGAGTTAAGAGATACATAAGATTTTAGATGGGTTTACTCCAAATGCAAACATGGGCCTTAAAGCCCAATACCCATCCTCATCTGCTTTTTGCCTAAAGATTCTGTTGAAAATGATAATTTATAAAAAATTTAGGATTTAATACCAATGATGTAATATTTTTTTACACTGATATTCATATTTAATTATTATTGATTTAAGTAAATATAAATAAACGATAAATAATCTATTGGTTATGTATAAAATTTTGTACTTACAATACATAAATATTAAATTAATTTCTAAATTACAAATGGCATCATTCACAAACTCGCTATTAAATTTTAGATAGTAAAATAACAAATTTACCAAATTTTCAATCTTTTTGGTGTGATATTGTCACAATATAAATTTATTTTAATTAATTTTTTATATATATTATAAAATTTTTATAATTATATATTATTATTTTATAATTATTAAAATTTAATGGTAAATATATGGTAATGGAAGATATACTAACCAAGAACTCATCACATATACTCGTCAATCAAAAGATATTCTCAAATAATATAGATATGAGCACGTATATTTTTTTATCTATGTCCATTCTATTGTCAAAACATACTTTTAATCTATATATAATATTATATTAATTATGGAGTGATAAACCTTCACTTAAAAAAGAAAAGAATTGTGTTAACTCTTGGAAAATTTAAATTCAACTGTTCTGTATACATAAAACTATCATTTTGAAGATAAAAACTTCATTTTTACTTAGTTAAAATCCCTAAAAATAGTTTATGAAAAGGGAAATGCGTTTGTATCACGCGCTTAGAACTTGAGTGACCAATATTGATTATTAATTTGATAATGTCTGCCCTTCTTTGGTCACATCATCACTGCACACTGCCAAACTTTGTACTCTTTTGGCATACCACACTCACACTTCTCTATTTCTTCCTCCTTCACCTTTCATCCATGTGTATGGTTCCTCTACGGCACTCATGGACTGAAGTACTAAAATTTCATGACGAAAATATAATAAAAATAACATGGGTCTTAAAATAATAAAAATTATATTATTTGAATTATTTTTTAGTGTATGTGTCACAATACATTTACAGTATTGATCGCTCTATCTTTTGTCTCAAAGAATATCTATTTTTATAATAGAAAGATAAATATATACTTTTTATCTATTTTTAAAATTAAAGTATAATTTTATTGTAATTAAAATAATAAATATGTCATTGAAAATTTTATTTTTTATTTGTTTTTTGAAATATTTATCTCTTTATTAATAAAAATGATCTTAACTTTCTCTCATACTACATGATTAACTCTCACTTAAAAGAAAAAATATCTTCAACCCTCAGAAGCAGAAGCTTAGGATATCTTTCCATTCCATTTCCACCAATTAGTACTTTCACTCCTTAACATTATTAGTTATTGTTGAGTATTCTAAATGTGAATGAATAAAACTCATATTGAGTAAAAATGAATGAGTTAAAAATCATATAAGTGGGTGGACCCATAGACCTACTACTGTCTTAAGGTTTTGGGTCAATATGTGGTGTCAAACTCACTTATATGCTTCTTTCACTTAGCCTATGGAGGAATGTTGTAACTCATGAATGAAGATCTCCCAACAAGTGGTATCAGAGTCGATGGGTCAAGATGTGGTGTCAAACTCACTTATATGCTTATCTAACAAAAGTGGTATCAAGAGCTTCGACAATTCCTGGAAAATGGGTCCAACTAATGGAAGTTTCCCTGCCAATCTCTCCATTCTCGACGACAAGAACTGGACTAAGTGGAGTGTCCAGATGAAGGTGATATTTGCATATCAAGAAGTCTGATAAGTGGTTAAAGAAGGTTATCCTGAGCTTGCAGAGGATGCAACAGATGCACTAAGGGTTGTGCACAGGGAAAACAAGGTCATGTTTTTTCTTCATCAATATATCGACAATGCGCATTTTGAGAAGAATGCATCGGTGGCAACTTCACGTGAGGCATGGCAAATTCTTGAGGTGCAGATCAGCTGAAGAAGGTTCATTTACAAACCTTAAGGTGCCAATACGAGCTTATGCATATGGATACGAATGAGAAGGTAGCAGAATTTTTCAATCGTGTAATTGATCCAACAAACCTGATGAAAGTCTTGGGTGAAATGATCACAGATTAAACCATTGTGGAAAAGATTCTTCACACTCTAGCTCCAAAATTTGATCACATTGTTGTGGCTATAGAAGAATCAAAGAACTTAGCTATACTAAAAGTGGAAGAATTACAGGGATCCTTAGAGGCACATGAGCAACGTATGTTGGAAAGGTTGAGTGAAAGATCTCAGGATCAGGTTCTTCAGGCTCAAACTTGGAAAAGAGGAGGTTTCTCTAGCAAAAGGGGAAATCGAGGAAGAGGAAGGTCCAGAGATTACAGAAGTAATTCTATGAATTCTGGAAAACAATCTCAAAATTATGAAGGAGGTGATCACTCAGAATCATCCACAAGAAGAGGGGGTTCCCAAAATTGGAGAGGAGGTAAAAGAAGGCTTGATATAAAGTCCATAAGATGCTTCAATTGCAACAAAATAGGATATTTCTCAGCAGAATGTAAGGCTCCTAGAAATGAAGCAAATCTTGTTAAAAAAGACCATATGTCAGATGAAGAAGCAGTCGCCCTTATGATGGTGGCAAATGAAGGAGATAATAGACCATAGATTTGGTATATTGATTAAGGATGCTCGAATCACATGACTAGCCACTGAGAATGGCTTATCAATCTTGATAAAAGCAAGAAGAGTGGAATTAGATTTGCTGATGATAGATACATTTCAGCAGAAAGAATCGGTGATGTTAGGATCAAGAAGGAGGATGGGAAGGATGGGAAGGATGTTGTGATAACTCAGGATGGGTCAGTTGCTGGAAAATGGATTCACCTTGCATATGATATCTGGTCATCTTGAGATTTATGATATCCATCACAAGTTGATCTTAAAAGTTCCACTCACTAGAAACAGAACCCTTCAAGTCAAAGTAAATGTCATGGATTCACTCTGTTTATCAGCTAAAGAAGATAGGGACAACTCCTAGTTATGGCATCAGAGATTTGGTCATTTAAACTTCAAGGATCTAAGTCTCTTGAACTCAAAAGGAATGATACTTGGCCTAACTCAAATACAGCTTCCTTCAAAGGTATGTGAAAATTGCTTGACAAGCAAGCAATTCAGAGCCTCTTTTAGTTCCTATACTGCACCTAGATCAAATGATGTATTAGATGTGATTTACTCAGATGTATGTGGTCCAATTTGCAGGAAAATTTATGTCCTTTGTTGATGTATTAGATGTGATTTACTCAGATGTATGTGATCCAATCCACAACCTCTTTTAGTTCCTATACTATTTGTGTCCTTTGTTGATGAATTTAGCAGGAAAATGTGGGGTTACTTGCTTAAAGCCAAGAATGAGATCTTTGAATTGTTTAAACTATTCAAGACAATGGCTGAAAAACAATCTGGAAGATACATTAAGGTGTTGAGAACTTATGGCGGAGGTGAGTTCTGTTCAAGAGAAATGGAATTTTTTTGCATGAACAATGGAATAGTGCATGAAATCACAGCTCCTTACACATCACAACACAATGGTGTGGTTGAAAGAAGGAGTAGAATCATACTGAATATGGTGAGAAGTATGTTGAAGGAGAAGAGTCTTCCTCATACCTTTTGGGGTGAAGTAGTGATGACAACTGCATATGTGTTGAATCTATGCCCTACAAAGAAGCTTGACTCACATGTACCAGAAGAAATCTGGTCAAGACACAAGCCCTCAATCCAACATCTAAGGGTTTTTGGATGTTTAAGTCACAAACATATTCTCGATCAAAGAAGAAGAAAATTAGATGACAAGAGTGAGTCTATGATCTTCTTAGGCTACAATTCTACTGGTGCATACAATTTGTATAATCCAAGAACTAAGAAGGTGGAATTCAGTAGGGATGTATTGTTTGAAGAACAAAGTGCATGGAAATCAGAATATGCAAATGTTGAAGCAGTGGCTAAAGTGGATCTGGATCTAGAACAAAACACATCTTGTTTAGATATTGCAAATGAATCAATAAGAGAGGAATCAACTACACCACAACATCAAAGGCCAAGCAGGAATAGAGCAATACCATCCAGATTAAATGACTTTGAGTTATTTCAGGATTCTGAAATTGGGAATGGTGGTGAAATAATCCATATGACACTACTTGCTGATGCAGATCCAGTTAGATTTGAAGAAGCCATAATTGATGAAACTTGGAGAAAAGCAATGAAAGAGGAATTGACCTCAATTGAGAAGAATGGAACCTAGGAATTGGTAGAGCTTCTAGAAAATAAAACACTCATCTCAGTCAAGTGGGTATACAAAGTTAAACTCAATCCTGATAAGTCCATCTCAAGACACAAAGTTAGACTTGTTGTTAGAGGTTTCATGCAGAAAGAAGGGTTGGATTATTCAAAAGTCTTTGCTCCTGTTGCAAGGATAGAGACAATAAGATCGGTAGTAGCTTTGGCTAGTTGGAGAGGATGGGAACTATGTCAGCTTGATGTTAATACTGCATTCCTGAATGGTCCACTAGAGGAGGAAGTCTACATCACTCAGCCTCCTGGTTTTGAGCTTAAAGGGAGTGTGAATAAAGATAAAGTTTTTAAGCTCAAGAAAGCCTTATATGGCTTGAAACAGGCACCTAGATCTTGGAATAAAAGGATAGATGCATTCCTATCTAGAATTGGCTTCACAAAATGCTCTGTTGAACATGGTGTGTACATAAGGCACTATGGATCTGATGAAATTACACTTATTTTCCTATATGTGGATGACTTGCTCATCACTGGTAACAACAAGACAAAGATAGCATAAGTAAAGAAATGTCTAAGCAATGAGTTCGAAATGACTGACTTAGGTAAGTTAGCATATTTTCTAGGCATTGAGTTTGTTCAAAGCAGTGAGGGTATCCTAATGCATCAGAAAAGGTACACTCTAGAAGTCTTGGGGAGGTTTAATTTGATTCAATGTAACTCTACAAACACACCAGTAGAAGCAAATTTGAAGCTAAGAAGTTGTGAGCAAGAACCCAAGGTTGACATCACCATGTTTAGACAAATGGTTGGGTGTTTGAGATTTCTATGTCACAGCAGGCCTGAAATCTCTTATGGTGTTGATCTTGTCAGCAGATATATGAACTCTCTTAGGTATTCTCACTTAATTGCAGCCAAGAGAATTCTAAGGTACTTAAAAGGAACACTTGATCATGGAGTGATGTTTCCTAGAAATATGAGAAACCAACAAAACGAGTGTACCCTGCATCTTGAAGCATACACTGATTCAGGTTGGGTTGGTGATCCAGTAGACAGACATAGCACAATGGGTTATGTATTCTTCCTTGGGCAAACACCTATCTCATAGTCCTCTAGGAAGCAAGATGTGGTAACATTATCAACTTGTGAGGCTGAATATATAGCAACTTGCTATGCTGCTTGCCAAGGTGTGTGGATTCAAGCACTAATGCAAGAATTGGGCTTGAGATATGAGGAAGCAGTCTTGTTGAGAGTTGATAACAAATCTGCTATTAACCTCACCAAGAACCTAGTCTCACATGGAAGATCAAAGCACATCGAAACCAAATATCATTTTATAAGAGATTAAGTCACCAAAGAAATAATCAAATTGCAGCATTGTTCCACAGAGTTGCAGGTTGCAGATGTGATGACTAAACCGCTAAGGGTGGCATGATTCGAAGCATTAAAACATATGATGAAGGTGAAAGCTTGTGAAAACAGTTTCACAAAGTCTAATGCAGTTGTGTATAGTTGTGTTTGTATTAGGCAAATTTGTTGTTTCTATTTTTGTTTAACTTTTGAATTAAGATGGGGTGTTGAAAAAGAAAAAAAGTAATTCAAAAGTTAGTTAGTTGTTAGACTTGCAATTTGTAAAAGTTAGTTTGATTGAAAGTAGTTAGTCTTGACTATACATAGAAAGTTTATAGTTCCAAAGAATCAATCAATATACATTCATAGAATCTCAATTATACATTGCACTAACATCTATCTTCTATTCTCCTCCTCACTTTCATTCTTCTCTAACAATACATACCCTTCTCACTTCACCAATATTATTAGTAATGTTATTTTTCTCATTATATTTAAATATATAAAAGAAAAACCCTAGTCCTTAGTTATTAGAAGAAGAACAAGCTGAGGCAAGTGATCTAATTCAGCAGATCCAAAACAATTTAACCTTCAGATCTTTGTAATTAGTCAAAATGGATTTGGTTTCAAAATCAACAAACCACATGTTGAAGGTTGAGTCTACTACTACCTCACTGACCCTAACAACAACTACAACTGAAACTGCAACTACTGGAACCACTTCAAGCCGTTACGAGAACCAAAAGCGCCGTGACTGGAACACTTTCTGCCAATACCTCCGTAACCACTGTCCACCACTCTCTCTAGGTAAAGATTAATTAAGTAAAAAATAGATTATGTAACACCTCAACTTTAACATGTTAATCATTGAAATCTATTGAGCGTGCTATACTCAAACTTAAATACTATTTTATATTCATATTCCACTAAAAAGGTTTCAGTGACTCGAATGACACACTTAGTAGATACACAGGGTAACATGTCACGCAGTGTTATTGGGAGACTCATTTTGTATATGGGTTAGAGTATCTCACATGCTACTTTCCAGCTCTTTGCAGCAGTGTTCAAGTGCTTGAATTTCTTCATTACCTTGATCAATTTGGAAAGACGAAAGTACACAACCACGCATGCCCTTACTATGGGCACCCTAACCCTCCATCCCCTTGTCCCTGCCCTCTACGTCAGGCTTGGGGGAGTCTTGATGCCCTTATCGGCCGCCTCCGTGCTGCTTATGAAGAAAACGGTGGCGTTCCTGAATCTAACCCTTTTGGTACTCGTGCCGTAAGGATATACTTGAGGGATGTTCGTGATTTTCAGGCTAAGGCTAGAGGAGTTAGTTATGAGAAGAAGAGGAAAAGGCCAAAGCCTAAGATCACTACTAATGCTTCTACTCAAGATTGAATGACATATATCAATATATGTGTATGGTTTTTTTGATTGTTTTTATTGATTTTTTATTGGTTTCTTATGTTTATGTTGCTGTTTTAGTTTGCGGTGCTTGTTTTTCCAAATTATAAGGTGATTTTGTCTCGTCGAACATGTGTTCCTTCTCTAGATTGTTGAGATGCCCTTGAAATCGTTGTGATTTCTTTAGTTGGAGGAAGTACATAGTGGAAGTTAAGTGGCTTGAGTTCTCTGTGAAGTATTATTATGCATTCTCAGCTATCACTAGAGGTTATTATTGTTTATACTGAAAATTAATATATGCAATGTGTATATCTGAAGCTTGTAGTCGAATATCTGTAATCTCCTGTAAAGCTTTATGAAAATAAAAAAATGTTTACACGGGATTGATTAGGGTGTGTATATATATTTATTGTTTCAGGAAAAGAGATATTGGGTCTGTTAAAAATATTTATGAATGTTTGGTGCACTGAGAAGCAGTTAATACTAGTATTAAATATTAATTGCTTTATTGAGAGTTCTCTTTTAACTAATAGTTCAGGATGATTTTTCTTCTTATTGAAACACATACAACTATACAAGCATGTGTGACTGACTTTCTTTCTGCGTCCATGTCCATCCACAGAATGTCTATCCAAAGTGATAGAAGTTGATATATAATTATAGTTTGCATTGTCCTTGAGATTGAATATAACTAATATAATTTAATTTAGATATAAACAGATATCTCCTATGTAATTGGTCATATTGGCATATTAGTTAAAGATGATGCAGTAAAATCTATATTTGGCAATAAAACAAATTAGTAATTGGATGCAGCCATTAAGAATTCATTTTTGGAGTATTGACAATCAAGGAAAGCTATTTGCCTATACCACTTATAGCTTGGACATGGAGAAGGACCCTTCAAGTTTGATGAAAAAGGTTCTCATTTTAAAAATATGCTGATGATGGACTGTCTTCTTTAAATGATTAATTGGTTAGGTCATCTAGGATAAAAAAAGTGAGTCCTTTTATTCAATTTTCTCAAAAGATCAAAATCTAGAATCAGCAAAGTTAATCTAATTACCCTTTAAATAGGGAGAACAATTGACTAGTAATGATAATTATTGTAACTTTCAAAGATTCTGCATAGGTTGAGATTTTTTTTTTTGAAAAGACAGAAGGGTAGGTGGCATACTTCGTAAATCATTTCTTGACCATTTGTTTTATGCATTTAAGTTTATAAGAACTATTTTGTCTTTGTGTAAAACTTTTTGTTTATATTTTTAGTGTTATAATATGACAAGTTATAAAGTTATAGCATCCAATGAGAAGTTTATTTACCTTACACTTCCTTGCTAGTAGCTAACTATAGAGTATGCAATTATTTCAATGGTCTCGTTTTCTCCATCAGATAGAAAATATCATTTGTGCAGGAAAAAAATGTTGAGGTTTTTTATTTAAATTCATATCATGTTTCTTTAAATTGATTGAAAAGTTGCTTGAAAGTTTCCAACAACGGAAAAGTTAGGGTTTAAGTGAAAGCTTAAGGCCGATAAGGTTATGCGTTTGGTAAAAATGGATAATAAAGTAACTGATGAAAATTGGTAAAATGATGTGAAATAATTTATAAGGTAAATAATTATAAGATATAAGTCACGCCTATCAAAAATCTTCTCTAACCAAACTAAATGAAAACTTGTTTTTTATCATATAAATTCTCATACTTTCTTATAATTTCATTTAAAGTCTTGAATCATATGAGGAAGGAATATATAATACTTTCATCTTTAGTTCTTATTTTTAAACTTATTCTTAGAGTGAATCATCTCTCACATTATTTATATAATACTTTCATCTTTAAAACTTATTTTAGCTATCCTAAAGATAATTTTCCTAAAACTACAAAGTTGTCTTCTTCACCTACTACGTACTATAGTTTGTTTTAACCAAGGTAGTTTACATCTGCATGGTTGGTTGAATTGGTATTGCCATCGTTATAAATGGTTAAAGTCTTGGCATTTGTTGTGTTCCACTTCCACTTAAAGTAAGAAACATACCTCCTGCATTTGGGGCATGCCAACATGAGTGATTTTACCTAGCTATATAGGCTAATGTAAATATGGTAGGAACCAATAAATAGATAGATCTGACTTGTAGTTAGAGTAAATTGGCTTGGCTTTGTAACTAAACTGGGAAAGAATATAACATTTAAAGTTGATTTATGAACATGACAAAATCCTTTGTGCCTGAGGGACCCAGTCCAAGGAAAATTAATGCCACTCCAATGCCACTCGCAGCAGGACGGGATAATACACTCTCCCTATAATAGGTCCAGCCATTATATCTTAAAAAGTGTTTTGCATAATTGCACATTTCCACGTGCTCAATATACGGAGTATTAATTAAAGGTAGTAGAAAATATGGTATAAAAGGCAATAATTACCCTAGTCCTAAAGATTGGACAGTGAGAGTGACCGACTTGCAATTTCTGCAAAATTAGCATAGGGATGGGGGCTGAAATCAAAATCATTCAAATGGTATTGAAGGGTATAGGATCAAAAGGTGCCTTACGAGAAAATGTTACCAATCAGTGGGAATGTCATCATCATAATTCTAATCAGTATTTGGTCAAATATGCTTATGATATGCTTATGATCTACACGCTCAGTATTACAAAACACTCAGTATTACAAAGAATTAGCCATCTTTTACCCCTTTCGAAATCAAAAGCTATTTTAAAAATCACTCCTTTATTTGAAGATTTTTTTAGGATAGGCTTCTTACTTTGGATGCACACTTCATGCACTTCTCAAGGATAAGGCCCCTTAGGCCCTTATGCCCTTTTTGTAACAAATATGCATAAACTTCCTCACATCTCTTCTCTATATGCAATCTTACTCATTCAATTTGGCAGTTTCTCTACAATTGGTTGAACATTAGCACATCGCTACTTTTGCAACCCATAAACCATTAATCTATTCATATGGGTATGATATCAAACAATCGTCTTTCAAAACTTTGGAATATTATTTGGTTAGTTATAATATCGATTATTTGGCTTTCTAGGAACGATTTTATCTTCAACTCTGTCACACTTTCACTTTAGAAGATTTTTGAATCTGCTAAGAACAAATCTTAGCTTTAGATAGATAGTCAGGTGAGCAAGAATTCTTTTATTTATTACCCAAATTTTTATCTCAACATCTATTTATAAATGGGGCTTGTATCCTTTTGTTTTGTTTTCTTCTTTTGCTGCATTTGTAATTATTTTCTTTTAATAAAAAATTATCTTTTGCTGATAAAAAAATAATAGCTTACCTCTCATAGCTATATGTGTATCTTAACATCTATACTTCTCATATATGGTTAGTTTTGGTAGCTATCTTTTTAGTATAATCAATGATATATATTTTTATGAGAATAATGTATCTCCTCATATAATGAGATAATTTATCTCCTCTAGCCAGTAAAAATGTGACATATGTACTATTTTGTTTATTTCTAAAAAATATTTTTATAGAAAATGATGAAACATAACACATGTCATGATTTCACTGGCAGGAGGAGATACTCCATTCCCTATTTTTATTATATGTGTAAAAAATTATTCTCTTTTGAATAACTGGTTACTCATTCCAATAAATATCACCCACAATAATCAAACATTTATTATACAACTAAATGAATACTTTAATGACTAGTTATCAATAAATATATTTAAACATATATACACACCAACTATAAACTCTGAAGTCAATGAGAAATGTCATTCATTCCGTTGAGAAAACGCTTTAAAGGGAACATCAAAGAGGTAATCATCTTGCATTTTCATTAGTTACATTAAAGAAAACAAAATAAACAAAGACCATATATAGATTGGTCTGATATTTAAAAGGTCCACATATATCTATTCACATAACCAAATGAAACTCGTCCTTTGATCATAATCTTCCAGCAAAGTGCCATATTGAAATTCTTCCACTAGTTGCCATTTTCAGTTTGCACTCCCTTAACAGCTTGCTGCATCATTTATCAAAATAGTGAGTTTCATCTTCAAACATTCAGTTAAACAAGAAGCATAGTGTATCAGTTAAACAAGAAGTTACCTGAAAGCATGACAAGGTGTATTGCACATCACTTGCAGATATTTGGTGGTGGAAAACAACTCTCAACCTGAATTACCAGACATTGTTATTACCCTCTTGCATATTATCATCTCACACCACTTCTTAGTTTTTACTTACCCTTTTATACCAACTTTATTAACCATGTATCAAAAGACTTTTACTTTGGAAATGAGTGATTGATAGTTATAAAAGTCGATGTAAAAAGGGTGTATGACAAGTGTATAGGAGAATTTCATTAATTTGTGATACTAATATCTATGTAATTGTCAATCTAAAGATTTATGCACAGTCAGTACATCATTCATTATTCATTAATATTATTTTTTGAAGAGTAAATAATAATTAAATATGAATGATAAATGATGCATTGATAACATATAAAACTCATACATCATTAGTGCATATATTATTTTCTAAGGAATATTTATCTCACATGAATAAATTACTAGATACCAAGCAAAGAAACTAAAATAATGTTAGAAGAATGAGTGATTAGTTGGATAATTAAGTGCAGCCTGGCTTCATTTTAAAACTAACAGTTATTTATAAAAGATTGAGTGTAGTTTATGGCAAATAAGACCTTGATAAGCTCTCTCGCATAAGAAGAATCCCACGATCTTCCAACTCCTTGCATATCTTTCCTGCATTAGTATGTGAGCCTTCTTCAATTTCAATATATACCTAGTATCAGGGAAAGATAAAAAGAAAAAACTTTTGTTAAAGATATATACAAAGCTATCATCTATAGCACTTCCAATCTAGCACAACCATTAAGGATATTCACTAAGGTCTGGTTTCGGGATGGATGTGGATCACCTGTCTTAATAGTATCCTATTCTCTGTCCTAAGTCAATCATATATTGACACGTGGATAAAAGAAAATTTTTAAAAGCAAAAAGTAATAAAATGAAGCACTCTGATTGACTTGAAATATGAAGTAGGACACCATTTAAGACAAGTAATCTTCATCTATCCATCCATGGATACCCTGAACACATAATACAACATCCAAGTTGGCATAAGTAATGGGTAAATACTTTGGTATGCACAAAAAAATATTGAGTATACAACCTTTATGTGGCATTACATGATTGAGTCACATTGATTAATAGGTGACATAGGATTCCATGATTGAGTCACATTGATTAATAGGTGACACATGATTCCATGCAGATTATGTTTTTAAGTCACCTACCAATTGATGTGGCCTATTCATGTATACCATATAAAGGGTATAAGAAAAGTCAATATTTTTGTCAATACCAAAGCATTCACCAATTATAGGCCCGGTATTTAGACAAAAACCAGGCAATGACAACTTAATCAAGACAAAATGGAACACTAGGTGGAAACAGTAGTCAGAGCAATAATGCAGTTCCACTAGCATAAACAAGTTACACTATTAAATACTCACAATGTTGGTCTCCACAGGACCATCAACTCTCAGTCCTTTAATTTGATTCAATCCATCTGAAAGGAGGAAAAACAATTATATGAGAAAAGTGAGTGAAGTTCAGAAGAAAAAAGTGAGTTTAGAAAACTATATATTCAAACAGACTAGGACTTCAAGTAGCACCATTTAAAATAGTAGGACATTTACCAGCCAAAGTTCTAGCTTTCTTGTGATCATTTTCAAGTTTCCCAACATTGTCCTGTAAGGCAACAAGTCCAGCAGCACAAAGGATGCCAACCTGTCTCATTCCGCCACCTAAGGTTTTTCGGAGACGTCTAGCCTACAAAAGTACATAAACTAGACCTTAACATCAAAGTCTTTCAGGGAGAATATAGACTTTAGTATAAAATGTGTGCACTACCTTGGTGATAAAGCTCTTGGAGCCAACAATAACTGATCCAACTGGAGCACCTAGACCTTTAGAGATGCAAACCTAATTCATATTTTCAAAGGAAACATAAATTAGCTTGATTATCATTCAATAAGGTGTGGAGGGAAAGAAAAGCATACTGAAACCGAATCAGCTGCTCGGACAAGCCTATCCACGGGGACACCAAGTGCCTGAAAAATTAAAATTTCCTGTTAAACAATCCAATACCTGTTTGTATATGTTAGCAGGAAGGAAAAACAAAAGCAACAGAACAGGAACCAACAAACTGAACACTATAATATATATATATATATTGAAAGGCATATTGTCACACTGACAAAGAGAAATAGAGAATAACTTCGGATCATGTTTTTTGAGACATTGAACATGGATTGGCTGCAACTACCACATTTTCCTTGTGTGATCAGGAATGGAGGTATATCATCCCTGAGAGGCAATCCCCAAGGTGTAAGGCGTTGAACATTTCATTTCAGTTCAAAGTTCACGAATGCTACAGAGTACCCTAAGGGCAATGGTTAAGAAATCCAAGATAGAAGAAATATTGGATTGGTAAATAATACATTAAGAATTTGAAAGTTGTGATTTATCATTTGTATTTTTATTCCTTAATCAGTGATTCAGTGCTTTTATCCCTTGGGGTACTCTTTATCAGGATCCTATATTATTTACAAACTCATATTCACTAAGTGGAAAAGGAACTATCTTCCTAGTAACTTCATTACTTCATCATAATGCTTTTAAAATACAAATTTACTTACAACGGATGCATTAAAGATACGAGCTCCATCGATGTGAAGTTTCAGTCCATGTTTCTTAGCAACCTCTCCAACTCTGTCAGTATATTCAGCTGAAAGGCATCTACCACCCGAGCTGCGTCACGGAAAAATATCAATCTAGAAAGAGAAGGGACCTCTAAAGCCCATAAACATATCAGAAAACTGCATGACCATGAAATCATTCTAATGTCACTATGTCAGTGTGGTAGTGATTGCCAACAACAATAAAGAAAGCAATGAAGTGGTTTTACTGCTTTAAGATATTGAAGTAAGAGAATTACTTCAAGCATACAACAAAGACAAATACAAACACCCCAAAATCAGGGTGTATGTATGTATGAAATGTAAATTGAGAGTGAAGCTAAGAGAAGTTTTAGCACAAAAAATTGTTGCTTACTTTGCATGAGTATTTTCCAAACAAATAAGCCTAGTGGTTGGATACACTATCTCCCTCCTTGGATCTCTAATAGCAGCCTCAATCAAATCAATATCCATGGTTCCGTCGTCATTGTTTTTTACTGGTCTCGGATGCACCCCTCCAATAGTTGCAATGCCTCCGTTTTCATAAATATGGATATGGCATTTATCTCCAAGAATAACTTCACTTCCTCTAATGTCACAATGTGTGAGCACACTTATAAGGTTCCCCATAGTGCCTGATGGTACAAAAAGTGCTGCTTCCTTGCCCATTATCTTCGCCATTTCTGCTTCTAAGTGAAACGCGGTTGGATCATTGCCTAGAACATCGTCACCAACTTCAGCACTTGCCATTGCAGCTCGCATTGCCTCAGTTGGCTTTGTCACTGTGTCTGATCGAAGATCCACTACTCTAGTCACCATTTTCTCTGGAACTAAAACAAGGCCAAAATTTAAAAGTCATATCACCATTTCTATTTGGAAAAAAAGCAATTTCAAAGGAATCAAAAACACCAATTTTGCACAAACCAATGCTTACAGTGAAATTTCTCTGCCACCATTGTTGTATAAGAAGAAGAAAAAACCCAAGTTTCCTTAGGTACAAATGATCTATGACTAAAAAATTGGAAACAGAAGCCTATTCATATAGATGAGTAGTAGTCTCCGGAATCCAAGCTATTTTGTTATTAAAAAAGGACTTAAAAGCATGGTAAATTCCCAAAAATTTAGATACATAATTGAATTATTCTACTAAGAGAAAAAAAGCAAGCTACAAAAAATAAAATACTAACAAACATGATTTGAAATTGAAATAGTCTCCATGAAGTTCAAGCTAAAAAAATATTAAAAGAAATTGAATGAAATAGAGCATTACATGATCAAGCTCTTGTCTGAAACCAAAAACGATGACACAAAATTCAAAAGATCATTAGAAACTGCTATTCCACATGCATAGACATATAGTAATACATAACATAATTACTCTTAAGTTAAAAATATTACAGGAAAGAGACACTAACTTGTAAGGAATGTAATGGTAAGACGTGAATTGCTAGAATCAATTTTTTTTTTTTTTTTTTTTGTAAGAACTTTGTAGTTTAGTTGTTTTATGGTAAAACTTAAGAGCATACAGAAACTAAGAACCTTTTAAGGACAAAAAAAACAAAAACATGGTTTCAAATGAAAGCCAACAAAAAGTCGTTTTCTTTTTGCTTCAAAAGATAAACGGTGTCTAGGTGATAAAGGAACAGCAAGGTTGTGTCATGATGACTAGCCAAGTTGATGAGTTAATTTATCAGATACCCCAACAAGATTGCTACTTCGGAAATAGTATTGGCAATTTCGGCTAAGCCCATCCACTCGTTATTGTTGGGCAGGTAAAGTATGAAATTTGTGTTCATTAACTCGCTCATCATGTCTGTTTTGCCTGGCCGGTTGTCTATTGAGCTTAAGAAAAATAAGTGTTGCTCTTTTTTTTACCTTCTTCCTTTTTCTCTTTGTCTGGTTCCTTTATCCTCTTCATTTTCTCTATTTCCCTCTCACTCTTTGTCAAATGCCCAAGTGTGACATATGTCAGTACCTACCATGGAGCTTATTCGATGAATATATGGAATTATGTGTTCGCCATGTATGTGTATCATTGAGCTTTTTTCACTCAACAACTAGTGTCTATAATCAATTAACTGCTAAATATGAGGAAAGAGAACATGAGGTGGGATCAGAAGATGGTCTGATACATTGTAAGATTATTACTTGTATGGTTACTATTGCTGCATTGTAATATTTATGCTCCTGATTTTGTACTCAGTGCATGTAATGTTGAATTGTTGATATTGCTTTATTAGGTGTTGGTTAGCATAGATAAAACTTTGATTGATCATCAGTACATGTAATACTACTCCCAATTCAAATGCTGCTCTTATATTTCAGTCACAATTTGCAAATGGGTGTATTGACAACATAAATATTTGATGTTTGCCATTGGACTGAGATTCTTATTAGAAATGTGAAAAGTTAGCCATACACATAGTTAGGGTGAATACATTATAGAGTGTAATATGTAAAGAGAGTTTAAAATTTGTGTATTGATAGGGTAAAAATTTTTACATTATCATTATGTCATCCACTATTGATTTATATTATTTTTGTCTTAGAGTCAAAGATGATTAATAAATCAATGGTGAGTGATTTACACAGTGTAAAAAATACTTACACTGTCAATATATACATATTAAATCCTATAAACAAATACTACAACATTCATTAATCATTTGTATTATTTTTTTTCAATTAAATATGAATGGTGCATATATTTTTTCTAGAATATAATATTTCATATATTTTTTATAAATAAATATATCCATGTCAGCTCTAATTTAATCCGACATTGTTTGAGTGACAACTCAAAAGCAAATGTTATTTGCATCTAACCCAACTCCGATTGAGATTCACCTGCACTGTAGCTTACACTTTAAATTGAACTCCATGCGGATCAGAGGTTAATAACTAAACATTATATAGAGTTATATAATTATAGATAGTACAGACAATTAATTAAGTAATCATTTATAATTGAGAATGAGGAATAAGGAGACGGGCAATTTGGCCAATGAATCTTATTTATTCTACCTCAAATGATGACTACAATTCTATTAAAAAAAGGTAAGATAGCAAGTCATGGGAAGTTAATAGGACTTTTCTCTTCTTATGTTATTATATTATTATTATTATTATTATTATTATTATAGTCTACTATGGTATAGTATTTGACTGCATGAGATAGTTTTGGTAAGGATCATGCAGTTTCCATGAATATGACCATACAATTTGTTCATTTTGGCTTTTTCCTCTTCTTAAGAAACGCTCATCTTAACATTATTTATTTTTTCTTGAGGGACTGAATTTACCGATCAGGAAATGTGAATTGAACAACTTACCTCAATTGTAACATGTTTTAAATGGTCCACAATCGCACTTATATTCACAATATTATGACTTTGGAAGTTTCTGTATTTACCACGGTAAGTGTGAAAACCTCATGTGCATGCATGTAAAACTAATCTTTGAAGCAAAATTTACCAAAAAAACAGAAAGTTGACATGGAATTGCTGATTAAGGAAAAGCCATAGTCATAAGCAAAATGGTAAATCTGAAATCCAGCTTCTTGTCTCTAGAAGCAGAAACACTATAGACAGTAGATACCTTTTTAAGTTAAGAATAATTTTGCTATCATAAACTCTTCATCCGTTTCAATAGTTGTGCAGAAAACTGGTCATCTCCCAGCTCATGTTTAGCATCATCTCTCTTTTGCTTTGTGCATGCGTCCTGGGTACTTTCTTCGGGCACGGTTATTCGAAATTTCTCATGATCCTCATTTGTGGTTTCTAAATTGTCAATAGGTGAAGGCAGCGCTATCGCCATGCTTGATATTGAAGCAGAAGGCTTGTCCATCTCTACCTGTTTCTCAAACATTATTTGAAGACGCTTCCCTTGTTTTTCAATTTGAATTTGTAAATCTCTTTGAATCTACATGGTAGTTAGAAATATCAGAAAATTATAAAACTTTAAGCTTCTCTAGGATCATCTTCCTTATAAAGAAGATTACATGGTAAAGACCAAAGAAACTTATGTACTAAGATACCTCAAGTTGTTCGTGAAGCCGCTTCTGGAGTTCCATCTGCAACCGCAGTGCTTCTGTAATCCCCTTACTCCTGTAACCACAATCCAAAGTATGTTTCTGATTATTTACTATTCATTTCAATGCAATTAAAAGCAAACGGAAGAATAGTATGTATTGCAATGAGAACAATAAGTGACATAGCCATAGTGAAAATCAAACCTGTTTGGGGATGTTCTTACCACACAACTGTATTATGTTATATCTTAAATTCAAATATGATAATAAGAGAAAGATACATTGAGTGGACATTACATCCACACCATGAATGCAACAATAGCAAATGATAAGCACCAGAAAAAGGATCAGCCAACAAATGTGTCGACATAATGAGAACAAAAACTGCATAAAGGAAGGGGAGGAAAAAACTCACGTTTTTAAGTCTAGACACTTCATTTCTTCGACTTCAGGCAAGCTTTTCTCGGAAGTTCCTGCAGGTAGGGAAGAATTGAACAGATAACGAAGCATAAAAAAGAACAATGCATACAAAGCAAAATGCATTATACATAGCAAACAAAAATATTTCCTGAAAGTTTAGGATGAGGGGAAGCCCTACAAATCACAAATAGCTTCATAGGAAAACCTAGTAATATGAACAATTGAATATTTATGCAAACCAACACACACCTTCTGATGGCTCAGGTTTGTATCTGGCAGTTCTATACTTCTGAAATTTAAAGGAAAAAATGATTAAAAACCCATGACTAAGTAAATAGAGGGCTTGAAAAGGTCTACTTAATGTAGCCAAATTTATCAAAGACAGACCGTTAGACAGAAAAAAGATCACAAATGTACCTGTAGGTGGCTTTTCACATGATAGATGGTTAGGCCTTTAACTTTCATCAGCTTCAAGACACCCTTTGGAGTAGCCTCTGCATGTTCACACAATGAGATGACAAGAAACAAAAACCTGAAATGTATCTGCCAGTGAGATTATGAGAAATAAACATACTCTCACTGCCACCAAGCTGATTGACTGCTTCCACAAATGCCTCATGAAGTTCTTGACTCCAACGCATTCTTGATTTAGTTTGTGGTGCGGTTGACACTGAGTTAGGAGGAGCATTAACTTCTGTAGATTGCCCATGCTGTTGCTGTGAAACCTGGAACTCCTGCATCAACATAGAAGGATACATCTCTGCACCTTATACATTGAATAAATAGATAAAAGAAACCATGGGCAACAGCACTAACATGCATATGGTGATGAAACAAATTGAAGAGGGAACCAAATACTAAAATGCTATGATTGTGCATTTATGCCCATAACTTAAAAAGAGTTATACACAGTAACACATACCACCTGGATAACTGAATTGATTTTCATTTTCATCAGTAACTAGTTCATATATGAAAACCATGTTCCTTAGAGTCTTAGACCATAGAGATGCCACCTATATCTATATGTTCTAATTAAATTTACAGGCTAGAACAAGCATTTTAAGTGCTTGCATTACCATATCAATATCATCTTGAGAAACAAACCTTTGGCTTTGGTTCTGCAACATTATCATCACCAAGAAGCTGAGTCCAATTTGAGAGAAGAGAATCATCAACGTCAACTGAAATTAACGGTTCTACATCAATCCAGTCCCCAATATCAGTTGTTTGTGCATTGTCACCAGATATGTAAGAAGCACTATGTTCCACCTGATTGTTGTGGACGGGAACACCATCAGGAAACTGAAGAAGATCCTGAAAAGGATATGGTTCAAATGAAATATCATCACTTTCATGAGGGTGAGAAATGAATGTTGGAGAGTGTATTTCTGAGACAGGCGAAAAAGGAATGTCATCAGGGCATTTAGCAGGTGTTGAAAACATGTGCCCGGCACTTCTGATGTTGGACTTCGCCGATGCAGCCCGAGTCGAGGAATAAGGAAGAACAGGATAAGATGAAGAAGACATAGCTGTATAATCTCCCAATGGAATCAGCTTTTTTTAACCTATTTTCAATATGAAAAGCAGGAAGTATGTCAGTTACTCAACCACTAATGAGAAATAACATTTGCAAATAACATAATTCAACAAAATATATACTAATTTCTTAAGCCAATTTGTCCATATATCTAACTAGTCAAGAGTATTAGTTTGTATTGCCTCTGAAAAGTTAAGTTACAAAACAACCATAAAACAGATAGAAATCATAATAGGCAGATGAATGCAACAGTGTGATAACATTGAATTTTAACTATCCAAAAGTGCTATGAAACATGAATTTACATATCCAGAGGGCGCTTAGTTCGTATTACTTTTTATGGGGAAAAAACAGTTTTTGCTACTTCAAACCATAATCTATAGAGGATGAAGGTGTTTGGCAACAACATAAGCTATTTTCGCCAGCTGTTTTTTCAGTAGGAAATAACTGAATTTTTTAAGCTGGATTAAATTATTTTCGAATCTGAATCAAACAAACCCTCACTGCACAAACAACAACCAAAACAGGAACTGATACAGAAAACGTAATGAAACAGAAGAATCGAATAGTAAACAAAATTATACAATATATAGTGAGGAGTGAAATACGCAGCTACATATGAACCTTGAAAAAAAAGTGGGGTATTGTTAGATAAGATGAGTTTACAAACCTGTGAATTAGTATTGGATAGTGGAAAAAATGAAAGAGTGGTGGAATCTGCAAAAGAGAGTGTTTGTTAATGGAGATGGTGAGTAGGATGATGATGACCTGGTGGGGCCATAAAACAAACGACAGGACGTACGAGGCTTTTGTTTTGGTCTGACAAAAGATGGGAGCCGAATATGTTGTCGCACAAGTTGTGTCACTACATGTACCATTAGCCTAGTTAATTATTTTCTAAATCAATCACAGTTGATGGCACATGCAGAATGGTACAACTTGTGGAACAGCATATGTGTACCCTTTAAGAAGTACAAGTGAAATCGATTTCTGAATTAAATTTTGAAAAGAAAAAATGAAAAAATGAAAAATTGTAGAATCATCTCATTAATATATTATATAATTCTCAAAACTTTATTTTTAATCATCTAACTCGCAATCACACTATTAGACTTCAACCTTCTCAATCCTAAATATATATGACACGAAATTTTAAATTTAAATTCAGTATTATTCTTCATTAAAAACAGTCTTACTCTTCATTAAAATAGTGATTCTTTTAATTGTAGATAAAAAAAAAATCATATTATTAAGGGACTAATATCTGTATGTATGATGATAGTGTATATATGTATTTATATATTTTTGTTACATTTTCATTCCACATCTCATTAATTTTCTAATAGTTTCACCATATATATAAATAATTCACAAAATATCTGTATTGTCCATCATTTATTTGCATTATTTTTAAGTCAATAATAATTAAAAATAAATCATAGATAATATAATGATAGTATAAAAAACTCTTATACTGTTAATATATACATTTTTTTTCATTATTTATTTCTACACATATGTAATTTATAGATATTTTGTGAATTATTTATATATATATATATATATATATATATGGTGAAACTATTAGAAAATTAATGAGATGTGGAATGAAAATGTAACAAAAATATATTTGAATAGCAATACATGAATATGTAGCAAAAACAATTGAAAATATATTGTTAAAAGATTTATATTAGTAGATATTTTGTAATCAACTATACTGACTGGTTTGAGTCAAAAAGATATTATTATTATACATATAATAATAAGTTTTTGGTATAACTATACATCCAATAGAATAAGCACATATAAAAATAAGTCAATAGAGAACATGACAAACGTTAGATTATAGAAAACGTTAAATATTTATTGAGAGTAATTTTTGGAATCCAAACTCAACTTTATACCAGAGACACCAACATATGAAAAACCAATTTAAATCATGCAAAGGTAATGAACATATAAGATAAGTCTTGTTCATCTCGTGTGTGGTGGGTTCTCACAGGAGGATCATGATTCATAGTATTTTTTAGTGAAAGTTGCTGACCTGTATAAATGTAACTTGTTTTGTTGCATGAGTGGATTTGTATGCATACACACACATGTACATATACTAAATATAATAACACTTGATGCTAGAATCTTGCAATTATATCTTAATTTTAACTAGATCCCATACATTGCATCGATTTTGTGTTATTTATTAAAATATTAATAGAGAGATATTTATTACCGTTTTACTAAATAATAATGATTAATAAATCTAAAAATATAAAGCCAGCCTTAAAAATAATAATGTGTTTAATAGAATACAATTTTTTTTTCTTTCAATTTTGACTTTCGACTATTAGGTTCTTAGTGATTGTCCTCGAGACAATGTTTAGCAAATATTATTTAATAAAGAGTGAATTGATTCTAATAAATTTTTGTATGTACCAATTTGATCTCCGAAAAAATTCAAACTACTCAAAGATATGAGATAAAATAGTCTTTGATATGAGTCAAAATGCTAAAATAACTAATTTAACCTCCACTAATTTGATATTTTGTGGATCATTTTGGATATTTAATTTTTGAAGTAACAAATTGGTATAAGCAAAAAAATTGTATCCTTAATAAAATAAATATGGGGATTAATATAAGTGAAAAGAATGTATACACTAATAGTTTTTTATACTGTCACTATATTTTTTTATCATTTATTTTCAATCACTATTAACTCTTAAATAAAAGTAATACAAATGAGTGGTGGATTATGCATTGACCGTGTATATATCTTTATATTGTCTGTGTATAAATTTTATATTCTTAATATAATTGCAGAATTTGTATTTGAATTTATATGTATGTTGATAAGGTTGACTTTTGCCATGTTGAATAAAAAATAATATGTTAAATATTAAGACAATTTTATTTTTATTAAGAATCATTGATGAGAATATACAATTATTCCATCACACTTTAGAAATATTCATTTGAAAATAAAAGGGAAATAAATATAAGAAAATAAAAAATAAATGAATCATATAGTTATAACAATTAACTAAAAGATAAAAAAATTATATTTAAATTTTATAATAAAAATAATTAGAATGAAAGCTTGATATACATGTAGTAATATGACTAGCTTACGACACGGGACAATACTAGCTATGTGCCAATATTGTTGGTAGATAAAGTAGGTTTTGAGCAATATTTCAAATGCCTTGATATGTGTAATTTACTTTTTCTATTTACACTAATAATATATGTTTATGTTCTCTTGCCAAAAGAGATAAGTGAAAATGAGATTTTATCTTAACATTTGTATTTTATCTTACAATGCATTAGTTTAATATATTATTATTGTATTAAATGAATAAAATAATGAATTAATTATATATAAATTTTTTACACTAACCATATATAGATAGTAAGATGATAGAAATGAATGATAGTAACTTGTGATTTAAAAGTAGCCGTGTACTCAAATCATAGGACATTTATTAAGCAATTTTGAATCAAAGAGATTAAACTTCTATAAGTAGTCTATATGAAGTATCAAAAGAAGGAAAATATTATATTTGCTTCTTCTTCTCTACTTTTTTATGGACAAACAAAAGCAGCAAAGTCTAAAGCTGCTTGTGATTATGAAAGGCCGCCAATGCAAATGTCATCAAATGAAACCGAGCGCAAAGTCCAAAATTGATAATTTGTCATTATCAATGAGTTTAATATATATTTCCTAAATATAATTATACTATAGACGCATATATCATTCATATGATAATTATAATATATAAAAACAATTCAAATAAATATTGAACCATGGTTAACAAACTTTATCCTAGCTTTAGTTGTGAGTTTTGTGGTCGCACTTCTTGGAAAGTAAATGGAAACAATTATGTAATCAGCATCCTCTTTTACACCTTTTGCCTATTAACCCGTTAAAGATTCCACCTCCTAAATCCTAATAATGGTTTATTATGGTCTTGCGAATATTCTTACTCTACCAATAGTTATGCTATACCCCTTAGGCCAGCCATTGTCCATGTTATCCTAAAAAGGGATCTTAGTTTTAGCTCATCATTAGGTAGTTAGCTAAATAGCATTGGAGTGATTAAAAATATATGTTGCATTTGGCATATATATATATATATAAAGAGTGTAATATATGTATTGTCGGTGTAAAAATTTATATATCATCCACCATTCATTTGTATTACTTATATCGGTAGGCATCATGTGTAAAAAATTAAAATAATAAATACAATTAATTATAAAAAGATAAAAATATTAATGTAAAAATTACAAAATTTAAATATATTTAATCAAATAAATTACATATTTATTATTAATCTCTATGTGATTTCGCAATTTGAAATTGTTGAATGATCAACTCATTATCAATATTGTTGAACACTTCTTGCTAAATATTAACCACTAATTCATCCATGCATCTTTCATTTGATTATGCAACATATTTTTCAAAATTTTCAAAGCTGAAAAAGCTCTTTTCATAGTTGTATTGCTAACTTCAAAAGAAGATATACTAAACAATGCGTCTTTCACTTTCAACCAACTTATCTTAAAAATTATTGATTCCTTTTCAAGAAGCAAATTTTACATACACTATTATTCATATTAATGATGTAGTCTCAAGTTGATTATCAAACATCAGCAAATCAGTTGAAAAAAGATCACGTGGATAAAACTTTGCAAATTCAATAAGTTTTGTCATATCAAAATTAGAAAAGAAATCAGCCAGACTCAAACAAGACATGCAAAGAAGCAGCTGATTATTTATCTTAGAGAAATGATGATAATATCCCTTAAGTTGCATATCCATAATATTATAAAATCAAAGCATGTCATGTCATTTACAAAAAAACGAAAAAATTCGACTTGTCGAGTTATAAGTAAGAGTGAAATATTTATGCACTGTCAATGTAAAAATTTATATACACTTGTTATATAATTCATAATTCATTTGGATTACTTTTTTTTGAAGAGTCAATAATGATTAAATATAGATAGTAGATGATGTAGTGAAATTATATAGAACACATACATTGTCAGCGCATATATTTTTTATATAGAACACATACATGGTGCAAATTTATGCACACCCTAAAACCACATAGCATCATCCGTGTGGATGGTATAATGACAGTAAAAAAAATTCTTGCTCACTTACTAAGCATATATGAGACCCTATTTATGAATTTTTCTAAGTAAATTAAATATAAAATGTGCATGATTAAAATAATGTTGTGAAACCTGAGTTCGACGTCAAATCGGAAGAAATCTCGTATTATGTTTAACCGGTTAAACTGTTTGGTTTGACCAAGTGATTTTATACATAATTAATATTTTTATCTATAGAAATATAATTATATATAAATGTAAAATTTTATATAATTAATAATAATGTATAATTACATTGAAGTAACATCTCTTTGTCTTTTTTGGACTGAAGTGAAACAAAAGATTAGAGTAGTGTTCCATTTTTTAATTTTTTAAATGAACCGTCCGGTTTATTTCCCAGGTTAATCTGTTTAACGGGGTTTAACAAAATCAAACCATAATTTCTTCGATTTAAAGTGGTTCAATTCTCACTCAGTTAAGACGGTAAAATACCAGAACTGTTTTTAAGTGTGATCAACAGTCAAACTGATTGGACCGTCCAATAAAATCCAGTTCTAACAACACTTAAAATATTGTGATTAATACGTGAGGAAGTATATTAATGAATGAAGTGTTGAGTTAGTTAAAAAGTATGGTTGAAATATGGATGATTTGACAAATAAAAGATACTCTTAATGTATTAAGAGCGTGATAATAGAAAACATATTATTTTATAATTTATTTAATTTAAAAAATAAAAAATCTAGATCTTGATTCTTTTTCTGGTCACATATATCAAAATTTAGGTAAGTATTGGAGAGTCCAATATTATTAATAAGTAAATATATCAATATCTTACGACTGTAAAGTGCATTCTAAACTTCATTGACATAGTAAATTAATAATTATGATAATTTTTAAGACTGTCAGTTATAATAATTAAGAAGTATTCTTAATTAGCACATATGGTGGGTTAATTTTTCATGTAATCTAGATATATTATTTATGTACCTGTAATTCTAAACTCTTTTAATCCATACTCCTTTTAAGGTCGATATGTTCTGAGGTGAGTAACCAGACAAAGTCTCCAAATTTAAGGATTCTTGTTTTTACGTGGGTTTTATAATAAAATTACGAGAGAAGTTTATAAAACCTCCTTAAAATGTATTATGTAAGTAGATATCATAAGTTATTTTGTATTTTTAATTACTTTTTAAATTTTAAATATTAATGAAATTGGTCCTTACATACATATAATTTTATATTACTAACAATAAAATTAGATTTAGCATATGGTATAAGATTAGATAAACATATTTTCTCAATCAAGCTTTCGGGCAAGATCGATTGTGCGTTATGAAGTGAGAGGAATGTTGAAAGTTATTCCATTCAAGCTTCCAAGCATGATAGATTTTTGGTGGATGTGTTTCATCGGAGCTTGTTTTTGTAGCTCCAAGTAACTTCCAATGAACTTACATTGATGTTCATCACAATGTTTACCGTAATATCGGTCTAATCTTATACCATCTAATATGTTAATTTTAATTTTATTGATAATAATTTAAAATCATATGTATGTAGAGATCAATTTCATTAATAATTAAAATTTAAAGAATAATTAAGAAGAAAAAACAGTTTATAATATCTACTTACTAAATACAAAAAATTTAAGGGAGTTTTATGAACTCTTTCATAATATTATTAATAAAAAAATCTTACATGATTAAATGATAACATATCCATTTACTATCGGTTTATTTCTCGGATCACTTAAGTCACTCTTTCATTCAACATTTTACTATAAGAACTCTTTTCAAAATTCGAACTCTTTTTTTCTTAATTGCAATTTAATATCCAATTTTTTTTATAACAAATTAACAATGAAAACCAATCTCAATTTCATGTAATCGTTTTCTCATTTCCTCTTCTTTTCACGATCAAACACTCAATTGATAAGTAGGCCCCCAAAACCATTGAATTATATGGGTTTAGACCCAAGCGCTCGTGCTTAATGTCTCTAGCAATTAATCTAACTCTTGAGGACTTATATATAAATACTTTTTCTCTCTTGAAGACTGAAATATAAATACATTTTATCATTTTTGAGTGAACTATTATAAATCATTGTGTTATTCTTTTATAACTAACTCTTTACTTTTTCAAATTATTATTACTAAAGGAAGTTCTAGATTTAAATAAATTTGTAATATTTTTCATATATTATTTGCAAAAGGTTTTATACTTTTATCCACCCTTAATTATTTTAATCATTTGCCACAAGAAATGTGAGAATATATTTAGTCAAGAATCTTAGACCCTCTAGAAAAAAATTTCTACACCCTATAGCAATCATGGGAATACTAATCCAGCCTAACCTCTTACTCTAGGGAATCATTTTCCATGGCTTGAAACAAATGGCCCCTTAATTTTTCAGTTTTATATCATTACTCTCAGGAAGTTATGGGCAAATTGAACGTTAGGTGTTAGTTCGGAGTTAAATTTTGGAGGAGAAAGAAGAGAAATGAAAGACTTGAGAGTCATCTCACAAGTGTATTTCATGGCTCTCAAACTTTCTCTTGTCCTTCATTCCCCATCAAAATTAAACTCCAAACTAAATGTGAGAGCTTTCGTTTCCCTTTCTTTCCCATCAAAATTCAACTCTCAAACTAACGTTGAAGAAAGTAGAGTTGAAAATGAAGATAGAAAAGGGAAGAGACATATACGGGAGAGTGGAAAATTTCCCTCCATGTGGTACAAGGGATGAAGATAGGAAGAGTTTTCTTGCATCTACATCCGTTGACTCAATGTGTGTAGTATGTACTCTTTTTCTCAGTTGTTAGAAGAGGAAAACATTAATTTTATATCTATTAATTTTATATTTTTTTGACCAACAAAAATGAAAAAATACATAGGTAGACATTTTTTGACAGAAAATATGTTCCTAGTTTTCTTATGGCCCATGACTTTTTTAAGTTTTCTCAAATCCTCATCCATTATACACCCAATACTAGATAATGATTGTAATATGTAGCAAAAGAAAATTCCAACAGCTATAAATTTAAATTATCTTTCAGTTCAAAAATAAAAAAATGTTTTTTTCTTTCAATCTGGAGAGGAGTTGTCCTCTTTGATTGACTACATTTTTCTAATATAAAAGAAGCACTAATCTCACAAGTATTTTTGTCATTGCCAATTTTTTGGTTGGGTTAGATAGACAAGAAAAAGAAGTTGGATGGACCAAAGTTGAAGAGAAAGATAATTCTCATGTTTGGTTAAAAAATAAAAAGGATAAAATAAAATAAAAGACATTCAGTCTCACATAAAAAAAGGACAAAGGAATATGCTTCAATAATATGAAAAGAAATAACTTTTGCTTCGTACATTCATAATATCAATAGAGGATTATTAATTAGCTGATTGTTTTGCTATATATTACCCTAGAATTATTTATGTTTTCAACTTGCATTATACAACTTATCAATTGAATAAATAATTAAAAGGATAAAGATATAGCCATACCTTATTTTTTAATAGGATGAAACATGTTGTCCTATTTCATGTATAACTCTATTTATACAAAAAAATAAGTCAACCAAAACACAATAAATATAAGTTTTAGTTTAATAAAAAAATAATTTCTTAACCCAATTAAGAATTTTGGCACATGAATTGAAACATTTTGTTCCTTTTCTAACTAATCTATAAAAAGGCTAGTGTAAAAAATAATACAAAACATAAGTTTAATAAGGTGTAGAAACACGATTGGTAATTGGACCAAGCAGCAGCAGTTGAGAAACCCGCGAGTCACTTGGAATCAGTTAAAAAGCATCACTTTCTCGTTGTTTCCCTATTTTGTAGGTGACTGGACCAAAGCAAAGAAGACACCAACCTCCCTATCATTCAGCAATCTTCACCTTCTGGCCCAAATAAAGAAGGCACCAACTTCTCCAAAAGTTACAACTAACACATGTAGTATTATTATATAAACAAAACAAAACAAAACAGTAGTTACTTACTTAGATCCAATTTCATTATTGATTGATGGCAAAAGCACAAGCATCCCAGGAAGCCATGTCCACTGTGGCAGACATGGCACCAATTACTGCTGACAGAAATCTCCCTCAAGACCTGGACTCTAAACTCTCCAAACCTTGTAATATATTCTCTCTTTTCATTTGCTTTCTAACTAAGAGATAATATAGTTTGGAAAATGTTTCTAACACTCAACAAAAAATCAAACATTTATTTCACTTAAGTGAAGTGGGACAAAATGTGGCTAACATGCAACCTAACTAATTAAGGACAAACTTTAATGGGGTTCTATCAAAATTCTAAATTGTTAATGAATGTAATATCTATATAATGTATATAAGAGTATAATATCTATGTATGGTGTAAAGATTTATACAATAATGTATGGATTGTGAGTTTCTTGAACAGAAAGAAAAGAATGAATGTAAAGAGCTCTGACTCTGAAATAGGCCATATGGTTTCAATTCAAATTAGTTTGAGTCCAATGTGAATTCTGAATATCAAGGTCTCAAATAAAAAAGGAATTGATTATTGCTTTTTGGGTTGTTTATTTTCTATTCAGATATGCCACGAGCCTTGGTTGCCCCTGATACAGACAATGTGAATGGTACATGGGGCCATGAGCATAACAATATGTCTGTGCTTCAGCAACATGTGGCCTTTTTCGACCTCGACAAAGATGGTATTATTTACCCTTGGGAGACATTTAGAGGTACTGCACTCAATTATAGATGGAATTATGAATCATGTGTATTGTTTAAATTTGTTACTAATGGATGATTGATGTCAATGTCAGGTTGTTTTAATTGTGTTTAAATTCTTCAATATTTTGGATGACTCAAGTGTAGAGATTAATTTGATCATTTATATGGTTATCAATTAACAGAAGGAAATTCCTTTGATCATTGTTTTCATCATTTTGCAGCATTTCGATCAATGGGTTTCAATGTGATTTCTTCTTTCGTGCTTACAGTTCTCCTCCATGCAGCTCTTAGTTATGCTACTCTTCCTGTAAGGATGTTAAGTCGCCTAGCCTACCTAGAATAGAGAGATCTGTTGTCCCAAATCTAATCTCACGCTAATGAAACAAATAAAATCAAACATTAATTATTATCGGAGACAGAATCTGGGGCAGCAGAACCTATATATGTATTCATTTAGACCTGTAGCCTTAGCATTGCTTCCACTTATTGTGTACTTTACATCCTCTTCTAACGCAGACATGGCTACCTTCACCTGTGTTCCCAATTTACATACAAAACATACATAGGGCAAAGCATGGAGGTGACTCAGGGACCTATGACACAGAGGGAAGGTAATCAAGATTAATCAGAATGCCCCTTTAAGGTTTCTGGTTTATTCGCCCCACAATAGTTGTAAATTGTAATTGCAGCTGCGGTTATATAGCATCACAATTATGCAAAAATGTGCCTAATGCAGTTGCACAAACTATCAAAAGTTTGAAACCATAATTTGTGATGTATAATTTAAAATTGTAACATTCGATGGCATCAGTATTCTGGCTATATAACTGCGAGGCGCGAGCCTTTATGACTTGATGATTGTTTTAAATTCTGCAGGTTCACTCCAGCTAATTTCGAATTCATATTCAGCAAGTATGCTCGTGAAGTTCCTGATAAGTTGACACTCAGGGAGCTTTGGCACATGACTCAAGCAAACAGTGTTGCACATGATTACTTTGGCTGGTCTTTTCTCTTGCTATTTCTACATGTTGCATACATAACTATACCACATATAGAGATATCAGATTATTATAAGTAGTTTAAATTCTTTGAACTGGTTGCAGGGCTGCAAGTAAACTAGAGTGGGGAGTTTTGTACAGTCTAGCAAGAGATGAACAAGGTTTTCTGTCAAAAGAAGCTGTGAGGCGTTGTTTTGATGGGAGCTTATTTGAGTATTGTGCTAAACTGCGTAAGGGTACTGCTGGAAAGATGGCTTGAATGAAGAAAGTAAAGGCTTAATCTCCATGTTAGGATGAGATTATTAGAATGTATGCATTACCTTATCTGACTTGGTACTTCTTGTTCACATTACTTGGCAAAATAATGCATTTTCTTACAATGGTTTTGTCACCATTGCAACATGTTGGATGATGTTTTACAAATTAATAATTTCATTTAATTCCAAAGCAAAGTGATATGCTTTCCAAGCACACAATAGGTCAGAATGCAATGACATATTGCTTTTACATAAGGCCAACCAAATAATAAACTAAGACTTGAGAATAAAATCATAAAGTTGACCATGCATCCAGTTCATCAAATTTGAAACATGATCCATGATTCTCTTTGGTACGGGTATGTAATACGTTGTACACTACTCTATATCAAAGTATCGATACGTTGTAAATATATTTAGTTAATATATTCAATAAGTTCTTTATACTTATTTTATTTTATTTAATTTTATATTTAATTTGGATCATTTATAATCTAATATAATTTAATAATTTAGTTATTTTCACTTAAGTATATTTTTTATTAATGAAAACTAAATAAATGAGTCAATTTAAATTTTTAGAAAAAAAATAATTACTTTTATTTAAATTGAGCCCATTAAAAAGTATTTTGAGTTATCTAAGTAAGCTCAATACCCTATCCAATATTACTAAAACCTAGTTTCATTCAAACCCTAGCCTCCATCTGCTTCCTTCTTCTTCTTCTCTCTTTCTCTATGGTAGCTCATCTTTTATCTTCTTCTCTTTGTCTATTTTTTTTTTGCTATGACTCCTCATTCTTATTTAGTTGGTCATGGTTTGAAGTTCAGGGATGAAAAAAATTACATCTTTAATAGTGGTTCGCTTGGAACTGATATCAATACACGAATAAGAGCTTTTTAGGTCGCTAACGTACCGCGAATCAATACTCATGAACTGATTTGCGTTTCTCGGACGAAACCAGCAAATCTGGTTTCTATCATACACACCATCCAAACCATTCTGACTATATTCATGTGATGAGAAATTAATTTAATTTTCAACATTAGCCCATAGCTGTACATTCAACATTAGATATTACAACTTGTAAATTTACTCCTATAATTAACCATTTCTCAACAATATTTCCTAATATTTAGAGGTTTTTAAACTTGGTCTAAAAGGTAACAAGATAAAAGGAAATTTAAAATGAAGAAGAAATGATATGGCCTATAACCAAATTGTTTCAAAACAAGTAAACAACGCATATCTTCTATTTGTCATTGCTTGAATCCTAACACATGGACATGACCCAAAAATAAAACATAACACACTTTAATTGCTATCAAAAACATTGAATCAAATGTGTTGGTTAACGTAGAGAGAGAAAGACCTTCTCATTCACGTTCACGTTGGTAAACGAGGCAGCACCAGCACCATTGTTCCATATATTTTTTTCCTCTTCCATCACCAAGCAAGACAAAATGTCAATGCTTACATCTTCAATACTTGCATGCCCATTTCAGCTGCTAGAAATTAATCTCATATCAGCCCAAGATCTTGCACCCCTTTCAAAATCCATAAAAGCTTATGCGGTTGCATGGGTGAATCCAGAACGTAAACTCACCACGCAAATAGACCCAGATGGACACAACAACCCCACATGGAACGAGAAGTTTGTGTTTCGCGTTGATGACGAGTTTCTCAACGCGGAAGACTCAGTTATCATGATTGAGATCTATGCGTCTGCATGGATCAAAGATGTTCTCATTGGCACCGTAGGCGTGCTCCTTAGCAACCTCTTGCCACCTTCCGCACGGTTGAATAACCGTAAATCATCAAAGGTACGATTCGTTGCACTACAAGTTCGAAGACCTTCAGGTCGCCTTGAAGGGATTCTCAACATTGGTGTTAACCTAGTTGATGCAACAATGAGGAGCATGCCAATGTATTCAGAGCTAAGTGCCTCAGAGGTAAAAAAAAATATAAAAGTTATTACATGAATGTGTGGTTTAGGGTACATTTTTAGTATTGATTTTAAATAACCTATATAGATTTTAGCCCATGCATAATCATTGTTCAATTCCAGGTAGGATACTGGGATATAATGGATCCTAAGAAACATAAAACAAATCAAACGCCACATCAACAATATACCAAGGAAAACAACAATGCTTATGATGCTAAGCTCTTGACCCTACAACGATCACAAAGCGAGAAAAATGAATCCACCATCACTGATTATACTTATAATCCTTCAAAGCTAAATGGTTATGGTGATGAGGTACAAGGTGGTGATTCTGAACTTGGTATACCAATAACAAAGAGAGGTAAAATCGTGAATGCAAATGGTTCATTGTGTTCTGATGTAGGACCCTCTCCTTCAGTGGTAGCAGCAGCAATAGCAAAAGGGTTATATCCAATGCCACTACCCATGCCACGAAAACCAGGTAACACTATATTTGAGGATTGGCCTGAGAAACATAAAGAGGAAGGGTTGAAGACAAAGATTGCACGATGGGGTTCATCAGAACACCCACCAATATATGATCATCTTGGGCAAAATAACTTGAAGAAAGATAAGGTGATAATCACAAAGGGTAAATGTAAGAATCAAAGAAAAGTTACTCGTAGTGGAAGTGGATTGTTTTCATGTTTTGGAACTGCTTATGGGTGTGAGTTTTCAATTTCTTGTGGTGGGGGTAACCGTAAGAAGAGTTATGATGGTAATAATAAGGGTCGTCTTCCAACTGCATCTGAACTTACCTATGACGAGTCCTATATTTGAGGAATTGGTTAATTAAGGATTAAGGAACATGAAATTGTAATTAGAGACTTAATTACTTTACCTACACATTTTTCTATGGTTGTATATATATATGGACATGCATGCATCATGAGCATGAGTTGGTGCTGGTGCGTGAAGTGATAAGATTGATGGTGGGGACTTAAATATTTTAAGTCGGGTGAGGTAAATTAGAATGAAACTTCATTAACAACAACATATCTTGTCTTGTCCTAAATCATCTTCCACGCTAATGACAATTAAATAAAAAATAATAATAAATACTTAATTTTTTAATTGACATTATATATTTTTATTTGTGTGAGATATGATTTAGAATAATTTAAAATAACATATCCTCGTTCATTATTGAGTTAATTGTTAATTTGGATTTAGAATGAGTGCTCCATTGGCGGGGTGAAGTTATGGGAATGCTAAGAGTGTTGTCATACCTCATCTCTCCCGAAATTCATTTCTTAATTCCTCTACTTTCTTTCTTTCTCTAGCTTGTTATCTGATCCACAATGTATATTGGCATTGAATGATTTAATGAAAACTTCTATTACATGAGGTTACTTTATGTATTTGTGTGTAATATGTGCCTGTCTAACCATGTCATAAAATAGGTAATATTATTATTGAAATAAAATAATATGCTCACTGGGGAGGAGTGTTAACATGTAATGTAGCTAGTTAGAGGGCATTTTAAAGTAAATTTTAACCAAGATAGAAAGTAGAAACAATATATATGCTCACAGAGGGTTTTCTAAAATAATATATGCTCCCAGATGATTTTAATTTTTTTGAAATGATATGCTCCCTAATGATTTTCTTCATTCAGAAGATTTGAACTTCCATCTTGGTCAAGGGGAAACTAGCATATAACATTTTCTGTCAATTTGTGTAACTTCAACAGCGCGCATTCTTGACAATGCGCTGTTGAACATTAGTAACATTAGCGCCAGCTTGAATGATTTATTTTTAACAGCGTATTTGATAGAAAACACTGTTTATGAGAATATATGCAACAACACATATTTAAGGAAGCGTTGTTGAATATTACATAGTAACCGCGCTTGCTTAATTATGCGCTGTTGATGTTTTACGAATTTTTAAGCGTCCGAAAAATTAATGGTAGAGTAGCAATGCGTCTTGTCGTTTGTTGAAATATTAATGGTTGAGTGGTTATGCGTTTCTTGGTTGTTGAAATATTAATGGTTGAGTGATTATGCGTCTCTTCGTTTGTTGAAATATTAATGATTGCTCATCTATAAATATTGTGGTTCACTCAATGGTTTAATTCATCAGTAAGCTTAAGATCCTAAGAGTATGTGTTTCTATTAGAGTATGTTCATGAAGATAGGAGGAAGAAAACACACAGTAGTAAAAAAAAGAGCAATACTTCAAAGAGTGAAAAAGAGAAAAAGCACCCAGATTTGTATAGAGGAGTCGAGGAAAAAATTATGTTTTTGTTTCAGAATCATGTCAATGAGGTCTTTAACAACTTTTGATTTTGCAAAAGGACTCAGATTTCAGAAGAATGTAGCTGTCATACAAGACTTGCATGAGATGATGAAGATTTAATTGATTGATCTCTTTCAATTATTTTCCTTCATCATATGCAACAATTCCTAAAAGTTCATTTATTTCCTTCATTTGATTTTCATGGCAAAAGAACCCAGATTTTAAAAGGAAATCAATGAACTGTTATACAAGATTTGTGTAGAGGAGTTGAAGAAAAAATTATGGTTATAATAAGTTTATTTCCTCTTGTTAGAGACAAGCCATGGTTCCAATGTGAAGATGAAGGAAGAAGATGTATGTGCTGAAATTAACCACACAAAGAAGAAGAAGAATAAATGATTTTCTGATTTTTGTATTGGGCTTGATTGCTTTAGGCCTAGTTTTTGTATTTCTGGTTTGTTGCTATTTTTAGCTTTTCAGTTTGTTAGTTGTTAGGCTAAGCTTGCTATAAATAGCTTGCCTTGTTTCTTCTTCAATTGAGAGAAAGATTTAGCAAATTAAGGAGTAATAAAAGATCAATCAATTTCTGTTTCTTGTGCAATGGGATACCATGTTTATTTAACATGGTATTAGAGCTTCTAAAGCCCTGATACTCCATTCTTCCGCTGCCAACATATCAGAATAAAAAGGAGCCTCCTTATCTTCGTCTTCTTCAATCTTCTTCTTCTCCTCCTTCATCTTTATCTTCAAGCATATAATTATCATGGAAAACAGAGCAATTCAAACGCTCAACCCCCTGCAAGATCCTTGTTCTCCCTATTTCATGAGTCCTAATGAGAACCCAGGTGCGATTCTCGTTTCTAAAGCTCTCAAAGGAGAAAATTATCATTCTTCGTCCCGTGCAATGTGGATGTCCATCAAGACGAAGAACAAGCTTCATTTCATCGATGGATCACTCCCTAAGCCTTCAATCGAAGATCCAAGCTTCAATGCATGGGACAGATGCAACACTTTGGTAGTTTCCTGGCTAACCCAATCAATTGATGCCTCAATCGTTCAAAGCATTCTTTGGATGGACACGGCTCTAGAAATTTGGCAAGATTTGCGTGAAAGATACTATCAGGGTGATGTATTCAGAATTGTAGAGCTTCTTCGAGAAATTTACACATACAGACAGGGTAATCTCAGCATAGCTGCTTATCACAATCATATCAAGGGGCTATGGCAGGAATTGGATAATTTTAGGCCAATTCCTGGATGTACTTGTACACATAAGTGTATATGTAATCTAATTCCCACCATAAAGGGATATAGAGAAAATGACTATGTCATTTGTTTTCTCAATGGGCTCAATGAGCAATATGAAGGAGTGAGGTCACAGATTATGCTAATGGACCCACTCCCAACCATCAACAAAGCCTTCTGTCTATTGACTCAACAAGAGAGACACATTAACTCTCAACTTGGTGAACCAATGATCCTAATGAATACTTCCAACAATGAGAATTTCGAAAGTGACATTGGAAGAGATACAAGAAGTAGTAGAGGAAGAGGCAGAGGGAGAGCATACCAAACAGGAAGAGGTATGGGCAGATCTTTAGATGGTAGAGGAACAAAGACTTGCACCTTCTGCCACAAAAATGGTCACACTGTTGATCAATGCTTCAAGAAATATGGTTTTCCCCCTGGCAATTCCAAGACTTATACTATTAACAACATTGCAACAAATGAGACACAAAGCTATGATTCTGCCTCCCAAGATCAAGCAAAGGACCAAGCACTAAACAATAAGATCAACAGGGGAGCACCTGGAGTCAATATCACTCCCCAACAACATCAAACTCTTCTGTCCATATTGCAACCTGGAATCACACACATCACAAATCAGTTTGCTACCCACTCTGCAGATCAAAATGAAAATGATAAAGGTACAGTGAATATCTTAAATTGCAATGCCAAAAGTCTTGACTGGTTTCTTGATACAGGGGCAACATATCACATATGTCACACCCTCTCACAATTCCAAACCTACAAGAAAATCAACACTATTTTTGTGACATTGCCTAATGGTAGTCAGATACCCACAAATATATCAGGAAGTGTCATGTTCTCTTCTCATCTCTACTTAGTTGATGTTTTGTACATTCCATGTTTCAGTTACAATTTGATTTCCATATCAAAGTTAATTGAAACATCTCCTTGCCAGCTAACTTTTGTGAATAATGTTTGTCATATTCAGGATCTCCCATCATTGAGGATGATTGGTGTAGCTGAATTGAGAAGTGGATTGTATGCAATGAAGGATCATGTGAGGACCTTGCCAATCATACACAAGACTGATCCTGGTATTTCTATCAATGCTTTTAATACATATGATACTAATGTTTGGCATAGTAGATTAGGACACCCTTCCCATGGCAAAATGTTAGAAATGTAGAAAACTTTTCCTATAATTTCCAGTACTAAAACTACTGACCCTTGCCATATTTGCCATTTGGCTAAGTAAAGGAATTTACCATATGACAGTAGGACTTCTAAATCCATTTGTAATTTTGATTTACTTCATATGGATATATGGGGCCCCTTTGCTACTCCAAGTACCTTTGGACATAGATACTTTTTGACAATAATTGATGATAGATCTAGATTCACTTGGCTTTATTTTCTGAAACTCAAATCTGAAGTTCCTGCTCTCATCAAAAATTGTGTCTGCCTTGTTCAGACTCAATTCAATGTAACAGTAAAATGCATTAGAAGCGACAATGGAAGGGAATTTTCCCTCCCTGAATTCTATGCTAACAAAGGGATAGAGCATCAGACTAGTTGTGTTGAAAAACCCCAACAAAATGGGGTGGTTGAGAGAAAACACCAACATATTTTAGGTGTTGCAAGGTCTCTGATTTTTCAATCCAAAGTCCCTCATTGTTTTTGGAATTATGTGATGATACATGCTGTCTATCTCATCAATAGACAGCCAAGTAAGTATCTATCAAATAAGAGCCCTTTCTTTGTCTTGTATGAGAAACTCCCTAGCATATTGAACCTAAGAGTTTTTGGTTGCCTATGCTATGCTACCACTATTACCTCTCACATAAAGAAATTGGACCCTAGATCTAGAGAAGGTGTTTACTTAGGGACAAGAAAGGGGGTCAAAGGATATTTGATTTTAGACACTAAGACTCATGAGATTTTTGTCTCTAGGAGTGTATCCTTTTATGAGCACATTTTCCCTTTTGAGGGATTTAATGACACTGAGCAGGATCCAAATCTAATCCTGCCTAACAACCTTAGATTTGAGAACCTTGAGACCACTAATGTAGAACCAAGCACTCACCAATTTCAGGACCATATTCAAACTGATGAAATCTGTGACAATACAACAAGTGACCCTGGCATCAATACTCAAACTGCTGAAACTATCAATTATGATAGTGCTATTCTTAACAATTCCAATGAACTTAGAAAATCTATTAGAAACAGGTCTAGACCTCACTACTTGCAGGACTATCACTGCAACCTAATTGCTTCTACTTCTCATTCAAGGTCACCAAAGTCTTCAAAAGAAAGGTATCCCTTATGCAATAGTATATCTTATGCTCATCTATCTTTGGCACATAAGCATTTTTCTTTCAGTATATCTGCTAACATTGAGCCTAAAACATATAATGATGCTGTCAAACATACATGCTGGAAAAATGCTATTCAGCAAGAATTAAGAGCCCTTGATCAAAACAACACTTGGACACTAACTACCTTACGTAACAATAAAAGAGCAATAGGGTGCAAATGGGTCTTCAAACTAAAGTATAGGCCTGATGGATCTATTGAAAGGCACAAGGCAAGACTTGTTGCCAAAGGTTTTACCCAAACTGAAGGTGTAGACTATATGGAGACATTTAGCCCAGTGGTCAAAATGACCACAATCAGGGCCATTCTTGCATTAGCTTCAGCCAATAAATGGCATTTACATCAGCTTGATGTCAACACAGCCTTCCTTCATGGTGATTTGAAGGAAGATGTGTATATGAAAGTCCCTCAAGGATTACAAATTGACAACCCCAACCTTGTATGCAAACTTGAAAAATCTCTCTATGGGCTTAAACAAGCTAGTAGACAATGGCATGCCAAGTTAACAGGTTTTCTTCTACAAACAGGTTATGAGAAATCATTTGCTGATCAATCCTTGTTCATTAAATCCACAGATTTTAGTTTTACTTCTATACTTGTATACGTTGATGATCTTGTACTCACAGGAAATAGCATAGCAGAAATCAATAGAATTAAACAATTACTTGATGATGAATTTAGCATAAAAGATCTTGGAGAACTAAAATATTTCTTAGGCATGGAGATTGCTAGATCCAATAAAGGGATCACCCTTTATCAACGAAAATACACTATTGACCTCCTTGAAGAAACAGGTATGCTGGCTTGTAAGCCTTCTTCTACCCCGATGGAATACACAGGAAAATTGATGAGCATAGAGGATGGAGTCCCTCTAGATGACCCAACTATTTACATAAGGTTAATGGGTAAACTTCTCTACTTATCTCATACTAGACCCGATATTAGTTTTTGTGTTGGTCATTTGAGTCAATTTGTTTCAAAACCTACTAACCTCCATTATGAAGGAGCCAAAAGGGTGCTGAGATTTCTCAAAGGCTCAATTGGTTTTGGAGTTTTCTTTCCTGCAGATTCAGATTTCAAACTAAGAGATATACTGATTCAGATTGGGCAGGATGCCCTGACTCTAGAAAATCTGTTTCATGATATTGCTTTTATCTTGGAAATGCTCTTATATCTTAGAAGAGCAAGAAGCAGCAGGTCGTGGCAAGATCCTCTGCTGAGGCTGAGTACAGGGCAATAGCTTTGGCCACTTCTGAAGCTCAGTGGTTGGTCTATCTTATGAATGATTTGAAGATTGTGCATCCTACTCCAATTGCTCTGTTTTGTGACAATGAATCAGCCATTCACATAGCTGCAAATCCTATATTCCATGAAAGAACCAAGCATATCGAAGTTGACTGTCATTCAGTAAGAGAAAAGATTCAATCCGGTCTTATTCATCTCCTATCCATTCCAAGTTCTTCTCAAACCGCCGACATTCTTACTAAAGCTTTGTCACCTTCTCTTTTCAAGAAGCTTCACTCCAAGCTTGGAATGTTGAACATCTACATTCCAGCTTGTGGGGGGCTGTTAGAGACAAGCCATGGTTCCAATGTGAAGATGAAGGAAGAAGATGTATGTGCTGAAATTAACCACACAAAGAAGAAGAAGAATAAATGATTTTCTGATTTTTGTATTGGGCTTGATTGCTTTAGGCCTAGTTTTTGTATTTCTGGTTTGTTGCTATTTTTAGCTTTTCAGTTTGTTAGTTGTTAGGCTAAGCTTGCTATAAATAGCTTGCCTTGTTTCTTCTTCAATTGAGAGAAAGATTTAGCAAATTAAGGAGTAATAAAAGATCAATCAATTTCCGTTTCTTGTGCAATGGGATACCATGTTTCTTTAACACCTCTCCTAACAAATCATTTAGTTCATTATATTCACATCTACCAAATCATTTAGTTCATTATAATGTATTTTGTCTCTCTGAATAAATAATAAAACAATTATTTTGGATGTTAATTTCTGTTTTTTGTTAATTATTTGAATGTTTATTCTATTTAATATTTTTGCACTGATCCTTATTAATAAACACAATAAACAAATTATCAATACTTAATAAATACAAAAACAAATTAACAAAATGTAATGTTTAATATTTTATCCAGTTTCATATTAATAAACACAATTATATATTAATAATCTACTTCATGACAACTTTATGTTAATTTAAGTAAAATTCATGTTGTATAAATATTTTCCAGTTATGTAAAATGTTAATTTAACAATGCATATCTACGAATACGTTGTTAATTTGGAAAATGAGTTCAGTTTAACATCGCATAATTACAACTGCGCTGTCATTTAGATTCTATTCAACAACATATAATTCAGATAGCGTTGTCAATTAGATTCTAATCAACAACGCTACATCTAGGTAGCGCTGTTGATGTGTTAATGAAAATAAGTAGTAAACAACTGGATACGTAACCACATCGCAATCCTTAATATGCGTTGTTGATGATGTCAATTCAACAACGCTACGTTATTTAAATATGCGTTGTGGAAGAGGTCGTGTTCATAATATGAGTTGTGTAAAATTGGATACACAACAACATAGCAATCGTTAATATGCATTGTTGAAGATGTCCATACAACAACACTACCGTAAATATACATTGTTGAAGAGGACAATACAACAACACTATCGTTAGTATGCGCTGTTAAATAGTTACTACAGTTTAAATATCTAAAACATGAGTCTTTTCCTCTATGCTCTCAAACTTACTCGAAAAGATATCCTCTCACTCTCAGTAAACCCTCATACTCTCATAAACTGAAAAAACTTCATCAATGACTTCCCAAAGTGGCGATCATGTATCTCACAGTGGTGATGAAGCTTCACTGACTCCACAAGACCAACAAATCGTTGTTCATAAACGACCTCCACGTGGAATGACTTCCATGAAGAATGTCATTCGGTCAAGAAACAAGGATGTGAAAATACAAGTTCAATGGAACTCTAAAGGCCAACCATTAAACAAGAAGGGTGGCAACGAATTGGTAGGCTACATTGGTGTTGTTGTTAGGTAGAATATGAAGCTAACAATCAAGAAATGGAATGATGTAGAGAATACCGTGAAAGAGCGTATTTGGAATGAAATAAGAGTAAGTTTATTTTTTCAGTTTTTGTGTTTTCATGCAATCTACGTATATGTGTTATGTTTTCATGCAATGTACGAATTGCAATGTTTTCATGCAATGTACGTATATGTGTTTTCATGCAATGGTGTCATCGAGAATGAAGAAGTTCAAGAAGCGGCAAGACGTGTTGTAAGTGCTCATATTTTTTAATTATACTTAATTTCCATACTTTATTTATCAAAATGTGATTAATTAACATTATGTTTTTTCTTGATTTGTCAGATTACCCTAAAAGAAAAGGAGGCAAACCCGGATAGTCGCGTAATACTTGACAAGGCATTAGGACTGCCTATCTACCGTGGCCGTATATGAGGTACATGATTTGAGGTTAGCCATCGAACATATGTACCCCATCCAAAGTGTGCAACCAAAGCCCAAATGAGTCAGGTTCAAAATCAACTAGATGGCCTCATGCAACAGTTCAACGAATTTGAGCAAACAATAAAGGCGAAGGAAGCTGAGTGGCAACGACTAGCTAGTAATGCTGCCATTGTTCCTTCAATCGTCATTGAGAGTTGCACTACACCTTCACCTTACAATATTCACATTCTAATTCTCATTCCTAAGGTAATTTAGTTAACTTATTTTAATTTAGTCGTTAACTAATTATATGTTTTAACTTATGTACAGAGAATCAATTCTTGCAAACTTTTCCTGGATAGCCCAACTAGCCAAGTAGTGGGTGTTGGGAAAGTGCATAAGTTGACTGATGCTATGCTGCATAATGCACATATCCCACGCCATCATGTGAAGGTCTCGATTGACATTGCAATCGATGATAATGTGTTGCTGCCAATTCCTCTCG